>NC_058375.1:25348214-25665357 GCF_018350175.1 Felis catus
GATAATGCTGTATAGAACGATGGTTAAGAGCATAGTCCCTTGGAGCTAAAGAAGCAAGTGTGAGTCCTGCCTTCCCTACCTTGGAAAAGTTGCTTAACCTCTTTGTGTCTCAATTTCCACATCTGTAATATGGGAATAATACAGTACCCACCTTTGAGTCTCCTGTGAGGATAAATGAGTTACTGACATAAAGTGCTTGGAATGCCCTATATTTGCTAATGAAATGTATTGCTAATGTATTTGCTAATGAAACAAAATAAACATGTAAGTCCAGTACAAACAATGTACTTTCGAGGCAACCACAGCCTTAAGCAAAGTGCCCTAGGCCCTCTCTCTGTCCCTCAACTATATGCTGTAGGCTGCCCTCCCCATTCTGACTTGTAAATAAAGATTGCCCAGGAAAAAGAATGTGTGCTTAAGGACTCTAGTTTGAGCCTTGACTCTGCCACTTGTCCTCATTTCTGTGAGCTTGGCCAAGTTTTTACATTCCTAAGCCACAGTTATGTTATTTGTAAACTGAGACTAACTTCCTCCCAGAGTTGCTCTGAGCGTTTGATCAGATAGTGTCTGGCAAGAAGTGATGGGGTCCTGCTTGATCATAATCACCTTGCTCATTTACTGAACTGTTTCTGGTGAATATCTTTGCTCTCCTACAATGAAAATAACATTTATTGAGCACTTACTCTGGCCTTGTGTTATATACATCATCTTATTTAATACTTAAAATAAGACAAAGGCCCAGAGGGATGAAGTAACTTGTCCAAGGTCACAGTGGAAAGCGGTGGCAGGACCAGGATTCAAGCTGGACCGGATCTTCGAGTCCATGCCAGTCACCCACCATACCGCAAGCCCACCCCTGTTCTAGCATGGCTCATACAATTCACCACATGTGTGTTCTATTTCTTTAGGATTCCTCCCCCATCCACAGGCACATGCTCTCCCCCAGTGCCCAGCAACACCCAGCACCATAAGTGTTCCACATACTCTTACTGAAGGACTGAAAGTGAATGGCGGTGACATTTAATAGGGATGATAGTCCCCTTTTTGGGACTGTCCCCAGTGGGGAAGGAAAGCAGCTGGGAACCCTCCTCTCCACCCCCAGCATCCTCTTCCTGCTAACTAACAGTATGGAAGGCCTTCTTCCTTCCCCCATGGGGGTGTCAGGCTTCTTGGTTTCAGAGATCCACAATAGGCACAATGATGACTCATCTGCAGTGAACATTTGGAGAGCTGTCAGGGCCGCTGGTGCTTTTTAGGGCTCTGTTAACATGCATCAGTGGCGTGATTTCCAAATAACGGCCTTGGAGACCTATATTAGTTTCCTAGGGCTGCTATAAACCACAAACTAGGTGGCTTAAGACAACACAGATGGATTCTCTCACAATTCAGGAGCCAGAAGTCCAAAATCAAGGTCTCAGCGGGGTCAGTTTCTTTCTGGGGGCTTGAAGGGAGAATCTATTCAATGCCTTTCTCCTGGCTTCTGGTGGCTGCTGGCAATCCTTGGCACGCCTTAGCTTGTAATGCATTACTCCAATCTCTGCCTCCACCCTCACATGACACTCTCCCTGTGTGTCTATGTCCCAGTTTCCCTCTTCTTGTAAGGACACCAGTTCTCTTGGAGAAGGGCCCACCCTCATTCAGTATAACCTCATCTCACTTTGATTACCTCTACAGACCCCAGTTGCAAATAAGGTCACATTCACCAGTACGAGGGGGTTAGGACTTGAACATATCTTTTCTGAGGGACACAATTCAACCCACAAGAATATGTGCAGAGGAGATGAAAAATGAAGGAAGGGGATGAAGAGAAAGGGGAGGTTGTCCATAAGGGGCAGATCATATTTGAATAATAGAGGGTGACCATGGGTCCCATAGGAATGAGACTAAAGTTTTTCTTTTTGGCCAATCTCGTTCTTTCCCAAAGATGTCTCCAGCTCATAGACTCACCATACCAGAGCTAGAAGAGACTTTAGAGATTCATTCATTCATTCAACAGACATTTATCAAATACTCTTTGGGCAGCTGGGCATTCAGAGAGGACAGAAATGGTCAGAGGGAACTGAGGTGCAGAGAGGGAAGATGAGTTGTCGAGGATTCCACATCAAACTAGAGGACAGCCAAGAACAGAATGGGGTAGCCCAAGCCCCAATCCTGAGCCTCTCTGATGCCTACCAAGAAGGCTACCCACCCCCTGGGTCTAAACGTCTGGTGCACAGACAGATCTAGGTTTTTAAAAGGTGTTTGTGTCTGAGGCTCATTACTGGCTTCCCTAAACTTCCATAGGCAGATCCTGTCATTGAGAGACTTCGGAACCTTGGACAAAGCTAGAGCCATCCCTTATCTGAAAGTGCAATCTTGCAGCCTTTTTTTCTTTTGGACCAATTGTTGGTTAATCTCTGACGCATCACCTTCTCTGGATGCCACAGCAGAATCAGGCATACAGAAACTCCACCTTTTTTGTCCCCAGTGCTGACAGGGAAACTATCATGGAATTGGCTCTCAGTAGCCATTTACTCAATGAGTGAAAGAACATTGTTTCAGTTGGGATGAAGGCCTGTTTATTTCTATTTCAACATTCCACGTTCAGTGATGGTCACAGAGTTGGTTTGAGATTACCGGAATTCCACCCTGAAAGTCACAGTTCTTTTAACATGAATATTCCATTTGTCATTACATCATTAGAAGAGGTAGCATCCTGCTCCCATTATTGGTGGCCGATGCAAATACTGTCTTGCCTCAGGCTGTCATCCTGTGAGACTTCAGCCTGGAGCAGTGAGACTGAAAACCCAGGCGGGCTGGGGTCAGAGATGGGGTCAACCCAGCAGGAGTTGTCAGATCAGAGCAGGGGTGAGAAGGAGGTCAGATGGGAGATCAAAGTCCAGGAACTAGGCAGGTACACAGAGTTCCAAGGATGGTGGCCAGTGGCTGGAGCCCCTTCAGAAAATGTCTCATGGGCAGGTCTCCTGAGTTGGCCTTCTGCTCACAGGTTCTTTGTGATTGACCTGGGTTTGGGTTCCCCCCTCACAAAGAGGACACAATCCATCAACATTATTCAGCAGGCCTCATGTTCACATGATCAGACAAACTTGAAAATCCCGGAAGCAGACTTATTTGTTCTAGTCACGCAGCCCCAGGCTTGCTGCTACTTTTTAGATCTGCAGTCTGACTCTGGCTGTGCATCAGAACCACCTATTTGAAACTTGTTGAAATGCAGATTCCCATGTCCCTCCCTCAGAGGATCTGATTCTTTAGGTCTGGGGTGGGCTGCTGACATCTTGAGAGGCTGTATGATGCGGAGGTTGCACTCGGAGGCTCCGGAGCCAGGCTGCTTAGATCTGCAATGGTTCTGCCACTAACCGGTGACCCTGTTGGTACTTCTTCATCTTTCTGTGCCTCAGTAGCTTATCTATAAAAGGTAATAATAATATTCAGCTTATTGATTTGATGGCAGATTATTTAATATATGCCAAATCTCAAAATACAATAAATGTTATTTACTATTGTAATCTTTATTTTTACCCAAGTACAAGTGATTTAGAAACAGTCCTTCCTCCCTCCCTCCCTTCCTCTCCCTTCCTTTCTTCCTCACTCCTTTCCTCCCTTCTTTCCTTCCTTCCTTTCTTCCTCCCATCCTTCCTCCCTTCCTTCCTTCATTAATTACTGAGTGCACCTACCTGCCAGGACCCATGCTAGACATCCACAGTCCTCCCCAGTTTACAGTCTAACAGGGAAGCCAGGATTGGGAAACACTGCTCTACTCACTGCCTTCCAAGCTCTCATTGGAGTCTGAAGTTCTGGGCTTCCCGTCTGGTATCCCTCCAGCCTAATTACCTTCATTTGCTCCTTGAAACGGAACATAATGGAAAGAACAAAGGAATCATTTGGATTTCGTTCGCCATTTTCTAGTTAAGTGACATCAGACAAATCACATGTAGAAGGTACCTTTGTCTACTGCTTCCTGTGTATCCATGTTCTAGGAATGGCTCTGCCTCTCCCCTAACCACAGAGCCAGGAAGAGAACAGCTAAACACACCTGTGATTCTGCCCCTCGCTCCAGGCCACAGATTATTGGTCGGGGCAGGCAACTGACCCAAGCTGAGCCAATCACATCCCACCTTCAAGACCCTAGAGTGGAGCTAAAGCCTTGCTGCCTGCCTCTGGCTGCTTTCTTGAATGGACGTGATGTTAGGAGCTGTTGGCAATGGACATCTTCTATCATACATATTAGGAAAAAGAGCAAATCAGTCTGCAGCAAGAAAGAAAAGCAAAGCTCATGGTTGAATTTTTCAGGATGCTGAGGGTCCTAATTGCCTCCTTATGCTGTCCCTAACCTTAGATTCTGTGACACATCTTCTATCCTGATAATAAATTTCTCTTTGTGTTGAAGTCAGATGTAAGGCATCTCTTGTTTTCCCTGCTGCCTGGAAGACAGGCTGTACCTCCAGCAACGTGTCTTCCATGTTCAAGAGATCAGTTTTTCAAGGGCAGCTCAAGGGAGAAGCAAATTCAGGTCTGGAGTCTTGGGGCCAAATTGCTTCTGTTCCTACTTTGAGCTTTTGAGTCAAAGAACTTGAGGAGCACAGAGGTCAGGGTCTTGAACACTAGAGGGGACCTGGCCAGGCCTTTCATGGGAGGGACCCCTATTTCTAACTCTCCTTAATTAAGGAAGAATCTTCCAGAGAGCCACAGTCTCTCCTGCCACGTGGTCCTGCTCTGTCCTTTTATATTCACAATTCCTCAGACATGGACACCCCTTTCCAAATTGAGCTGCATTTCTGCCACACACTTGGAGCTGGTTATTAGGATATGTCTCTGTGTCTTGGGGATAGGGGTTGGGATGGGAACAGGAAGGTGGAGTACAGCCATTCCTGTTCTAGTATGTTCTGAACTTCTGGTGTTTTTTTGTTTTGTTTTGTTTTGTTTTTTACCTCAGGCCTGCCTCTCCTAGCATGTCACAGGGATGATTGATGTTCCTTTCCCCAGCACCGCTTTTGATCAACTAGGTATCAGTTCCTCCATTTTATAGACAGGGATGACATTTAGCTGGTTTACACCAGTACAGCCTCAAATGCTTGTTAACTTAGTAAAAAAAAAAAATTTTTTTTATTGATTGTCGCTCCAGTTCTCCTAAGTGCCACTCCAGTTGCTTTTCACCCTGGTTTCTTCCCTGGGATCCCCTAGACCTCTATACCATCCAGCAACTAAAAGGTTAATACCAAGCATATCAGGAACTTCCAGCATACTCACCACTCTAGAACTTTGGCTTAAACACTTGGGCATATTTTCTGATGTGTTCCTGCCTCTGCCTCACTAGTTAGACTTTTATTTTGTTTTATTTTATTTTATTTTATTTTATTTTATTTTATTTTATTTTATTTTATTTTATTTTACTTTGTTTTATTTTGTTTTGTTTTGTTTTATTTTACTTTGCTTTATTTTATTTTATTTTACTTTGCTTTATTTTATTTTACTTTGTTTTATTTTATATTATTTTACTTTTATTTTATTTTATTTTATTTTATTTTATTTTATTTTATTTTATTTTACTAGTTAGATATTTTAAATACCTTCCTGTTTACAGGTGAAGTTTAAAGAAGTTATCTAATTTAATTTGTTTACTCATTCATTCATTCATTACATTTTTAAAGTTTATTTATTTATTTTCGAGACAGGGCATGAGCCGTCCTGTCTATACCACAAATTACTGACCTTGTGATATAGGGCACAGCTGTCCCTCAGCCAGAGGCCCTCTGCTACCTCAGCAAGTACATCTTTCACCAAACTGGGCCATCTAGTCACAAGAGGTACAAAAAGGAATATCAGAGATATGGAGATGGATGGTGGTAATGCTGCCCAACACTACAAATGTATTTGATGTAACTGCATGGTACAATTAAAAATGGCTAAGATAGTAAATTTTATGTTAAATGTATTTTACCACAATAAAGAGGAATATTCGACAAACTGGATAAGGATGGTCTCCTACAACCTAAACTCTGTGGTAGGGTCAGAGAAAGAACTCTTGCTCCTCAGCCACGCACAGTGTCTGCCTCTGGGGTCATTTCTACCCACAGCCCCTCTGAAGGCAGCTTTGGGTATGATCCCTATCCAGCCCCTCCACCCATGGACATAGCTGAGGAGCCCAGGCATAGGCATCTGGCCCAGGACAGGCAATCTAGAGCTAGGAAGAGGCAAGAAAGATGAGCTGTACTCCCAAATTTGAACCAAGGAGGACTTCTTATAGAGCAGAAGGTGAGGAAGCTGCTTGGGAGTGGGAGAAGCCAGCAGAGACACCAAGAAAAAGTGGCCCAGGGCCACCTGGGTGGCTCAGTCGGTTGAGCATCCAACTTGGGCTCAGCTCATGATCTCACAGTTTGTGAGTTTGAGCCCTGCATCAGGTTCTCTGCTGTCAGCACAGAGCCTGCTTCAGATACTCTGTTTCCCTCTCTCTCTCTCTGCTCCTCCCCTGCTCTCTCTCTCTCTCAAAAATAAATAAAACATGAAAGAAAGAAAGAAAGAAAGAAAGAAAGAAAGAAAGAAAGAAAGAACGAAAGAAAAAGTGACCCAACTCTAGCAAGAGAGTGTAATTGCCTGCCAGTATCTGTTACCCTCCATGCTGGCAAAATGTCTAATAACAGGTTCTCTGGCCAGTTGGGAGTGCTGGAGCGAAGTCCACATTGGTAGTATTTGCCAATTTCTTTGGTGTAAATACTCCCACCAAGGCTGATTTCAAGAAGTCATATCAATGAATAAGGAATTGGAAGGGGGGCAATGCATGTGATTGGCTCTCATGAGCCTACATAAGCCCGCTCCAAACACCACCAAATTGTCCCCTTCTTTCTTCTACTAACAGAAAGTCCCCTTTGTGTTTCATCAGGGCTCATGGTCACTTGGCTGGAAACTGGCTGTGATATACACCTGTGCCCTGTATCACATGAGACCTATGGCCACATAAAGATCTGGTCAGGGGCCTGTGAACAGAAGTGATGTGGGCAGATTCTCTGTACCTCCTTACGACCAGGAGCACTGGTCATTCCGGCTCTCTCTGTCCTCCTTCCTGCAGGCTGGAATGTGGACATGGTAGAGATGAGGAGAACATCTTGGATGGTAGCGGGGGATGCAGGTTGCAGAGAAACTGGATGTTTGGGTGACCTCACCCAGCAGAGCTTCCTAACCACCTTGGACCAGTCACTTACGTCTTCTGTTTTAGGAAAGAAGTCAATGTGTACCTTGTTTAAGACTTTTATTTTGAAGCCTCTTATTATGGCAGCTTATCCGACTACTGCCCAATACTTAGCTCTAGGACCCCAAGGATTTGATGCATTTTTATGGATATCATTGCGACAAACTCTACCCTCTGTTTTAAGATGTCCCAAACGAGTCTGTCTAGATTATAAGCAAAAGATTACTAGTCAGCATTTGCTAGGCTATGCAGCAGAAACCACCCCACAGTCTCAACAGCTGACAACAACAAGGTTTATTTCTTATTTACGCCACATGACAGCAGGTCATTTGAGGTCCTGTTCTATATGTGTTCACATTCTGGGTCTCAGACTGAAGGAGTGGCCGCTATATCATTCCAGAGACAGAAGCGAAAATGCCGTGGCTGAGTCTTACAATGACTCTTAAAGCGTCTGCTGGGATGTGGCATATGTAGCTTCTATTCATGTTCCATTGGCCAAAGGAAGCGAATGGCCTAGCAGACACCAAGGGGGCAGTGAGGTATAGCCCTCCCCACAGAGAAGCACTGTGAGTCTCATTGCTATGGTCAGAGATGGATAACCCTTTTACTGAGAGTTCAACAAATAGTTGGGAATAATAATACAACCTATCACGAGAGCCTAAAGTGAAAAACATGCATTGTGCTGGGACAGATCCTATTCTTATTCCCATTTTGCAGGCAAGGAAACTGAGGCTCAGAGAAGATAAGGGCCATGTAGTCATATAGTCCTATGCTACTCTTAGAACTGCAAATTCTGAGAAGCTCATCTCAATTTCTCTGCCATGGATCACCTTGTTGGTAATAAAACCCTGTAGATAGTCCAGAAGACCCACTGCTTTCTATTTCTGGAAGCCAAGCTCTGGAGTTCATGAAGAGCTCACTAAAGGTCAGCACGTAGAAAGAGAGGAAGAGGCTGCAGACAGTGGCGACAGGAAGTTTGGGGGCTCATCCGGGGGCTCTGCCACTAAATCACTGTTCACCTTCAGGAAGTTATTTAACCTCTCTGGGTCTCTGTCATCTGAATATGGAAGAGGTCCTAGTATAGCTCAGAGTATGCAATTTTAAGGTTAATCTGGCTGTAGGATGCTGATATCTAATCACACTATTCCCAGGGGAACTTGGGAGTCCCTCCTCAGAAGCCCTGTTCTTCATTTGAAAACTACCTCGAAAGATACACATCTATGTTCATTATTCAGCCATCCATCCATCTATTTATCCATCCATTCACTCATTCATTCATCAAAGGTTCATGGCAGGTCCTCTGTGCCAGGCTCTACACTAGGCCCTGGGGGTGCAGAGATGAATCAAATGTGGTCTCTTGCCTGTAGGACTTTACAGTCTATTGGAGGAGACAGAGATACAGATAATGGCGAAGGCTGCAATAAGTTGTTCTAACCACAAAATGGTGTGGTCAGAGCTATCAAGGAGTCTGTGCAAAGAAGCTGCACCAGGCCAGGGAGGAAGCGACTTCTTTGGCCCAGGTGTCGGCTCCTGGGGCCGACAGATGAGGGAGGAAGAACCAGCAGAGAGGTGAACACCATGAGTTCAGATGAGGCCTTTGGTATGTGCAGGAGGAGGTGTCCAGCAGGTCACTGAAACTGGGTCTGAGGCCAGGGTGGGTGTGGGGGAGCTGGAGGTTCAGGATGTGGATTGGGTGTCTTTCACTGAGGATGGTCACGGAAGCCATGAAAACATGTGAGATTGTGATTTCCCTTCTGTACACCGTCCCTGAACTTCCGGTGGCCCGGCCGCACAGAGCGGCCACACACACCAGCCTTTCCTGGGGAGGGCCCTGCAGGGGACTGACCTAAGCTGGGTGCACCAGTGTACAAGTCGGCCCCGATAGGAACAAATGTGCAACACCAATTCTGTTTTATGGCCTTGTCTGATGCTAGGACACGTAGAGAGGTCACCAGGTCATCCTCGGTGCAGCAGGGACATAAATCAGGCAGCGCCCTGCTTCCTGAGGCCCCAGCCGAGGAGGACAGGGCCTGTCCACCTCTAACTGGGATCAATTACAGGCCATTCCTGCGCGGGCCCAAGCTTCCTTCCAACAGAGTTGTGCAGGCCTGGCCCCAGGAGGCCTGGCAGAGAAGCAGCTCTTAGGCCGTGTCTGTGACAAGATGCAGGGCTCTAACCTGGACAGGGAGAAGGAAAGAGCTACTCGCCTAAGTGGAGAAGGTAATAACGGTGATAAGGAAATGGTATCTACCAAGTGCACTGGTCTAGGGCATGCCTTAACGTGCATGCTTTCATTTTAACGCCACTGTGACCTTCTCAGGTAGGTTCTCTTGCTGGCCTCATTTGTAAAATGAGGAAACTGAGGCTCAGGGAGACTGGGTAATTTGCTCAAGGCTACCCACTCAGAAAGTGGTAGAGTCCTGAATTCCAACCCAAGCCTGTCCGCCTCCAGCAGCTCAACTCGAAAGAGTGGTAGAGAGATGACAGCTGGCGCAGACAGCCTGTCCTTTGGAGTCAAATAGGCTTGGCTTCCAATGTTGGCTTTGCCACCACTTAAGCGTGTGGTCTGAAGCCGGTTACTGAACTCCCGAAGCCTCAGCTTCCTCGTCTGTAAGATGGGGAACACAGAACCTACTTTGTGACATTGTTATGCGGACTAAGAAGAATACATGCAAAGTACAAGTAAGTGCTCAGGTGGTAGTATTATTGTTATCCTCATCACCATCCTGATCCTTGCCTCGTACCTTTGCTTACCACACTCGAGTAAATGGAAGAGTAAGTACAACAGCTTCAAGCATGAGAGAAGCTTGCACACTGGGGGGCCTGAAAGTGATCTGATCTGGTGTAAGTGGAAAGAGGGGTAAAGTAACAGGATAGAGGTTCAAACGACAGACAGAGGCTGTATCACGCAAGATTGGCTGTAAACCGTAAGGATCTAGGGCTTTGTTGTGAGGTCAACTAGAAGCCATTGAAGAATTCTAAGTAGGTAGAGGAGTGTAGTTGACTTTGCTTCTCAGAGAGATGCTCTAGGTGACCCATCTGTTCTCCCTAGTACCCCTAGTGAGTACAGCAGTGCCTAGGACATGGTGGGTGTTCAAAGACCTTTGTTAAATAAATTTGCCCAAAGTTACCGCTTTATCCAGGCCTGCTCAGTTATGAGAAACAAGTGGGCACTCTTGTTAGCCCAGGGAAAGATGGTGTATTTTAGGGATCATTTTAGAGGCTGTCTAGGGAAGATCAAGAACAGAGACTAGAATGGGGACATGATCCTGGATCCAGGTGGTTGCAGATCCTCAGCAGACACGATGCACAGGTCATCAAGGGCACAATCTGCCTGCTTCGTTACTCCCTGCCGCTCCCTCTCATTATTATTATTTGTTTCTTACTTCAAAATCTCAGAGAGACAATCTGATGGGCTTACTCTCATCTTTTCATGCAGCATGAGTCTGAAGGAGGAAGCCATGAATACCTGAATGACATTGGGATTTCATGAGATAAAAAGGAGGGAGGGGAGATAGCTGTTGGGAAGGCAATCGATAAGCGAACACTACATTACCCAAATAATTATTTAATTGCAAGTTGTGATACGTGCTTTGAAGGAGAAGTACAGGGTGCCATAAAGGGGTGTAAGAGGATCTAAATTAGATTGGACGCCTACAGATTGACTGTTCTTGAGTCAATACTCTATTACTTAGGATACAGGCTAACTTAAATGGGATGCAAGTTTATTTTTCTCACATGAAAAGTCTAGATATGAGTAGTTCACAGCTGGCAGGGCCAGCTCTGTCCCAAAGAGTCATCTGGGACCCAGGTTGGTGGCTTGATGCTACTATTCTCAAAATGAGGCTCCTATTTCTGAGTCCACAGCCCCAGGGGTAAGCCAAGGAAGCTGCCACATCGCTTCTGCTCACCTCCTATTGACAACAAACCACAGCTACGTAGCCATACTTATCTGTGGGAAGTCTGGGGGATGTAGAATCCGGCAGGGCAGCTGTGTGTTCTCTGTTACAACTCGGGGTTGGGGGAGAAGAAAGAGGGAAAGGAACCCATGGAGGCAAGAGGTAGTATGCGGGGCACACACACTGACCAGCAGTCCAACAGACTATTGAGAGACGTTCAGGGGCAAGCCCTGCCACGGGAACATCTGCCCCACTGATGTCCAGGGCAGAGCAGAGGAGGCAGCCAAAGCAACAGATCTGACCGCTGCAGAAGCATGCATGGGGCAATGCTGGGACTCCCCCAGATGCCAAGGGCACAGCGAGCTTGTGACAATTCTGAGCCTTGCAGTTTACCTCGGTTAGGATGACGCAGTATTGAATTAGGAACATATGTGTCCAAATGATATCGTGGTCTCTTTCGTTCCCGCAGGCTGATGAGGTCTGTGAGCATCCAGGTTATCCCTGTCACACAGAGGGAGGCTCCTGGATCAGAGTGCTGCCGGGCCTGGGTGTGGGAGGGGGAGGCATGGAAGGAAGGTCCAGGCACCAGATCAAAATAGGGGAAGACGTTGACAAAGCATGCTTGCGGTGTTCAGGTATTCCCCCAAGAAGCGATAGCCTCCTGTGCATGCTGTGGCCTGCAATCAAGCAGGGGCAGTGGCATTGCCCAGGACCCCGGTGGCATGGCTGCAGGTGTGGCCAACAACAGCTGTGCCTGGCAGGAGCGGCGGTGGCAATCAGGCCCTGAAGGATGAGTCAGCTCAGCAGGAGTGTGGAGAGGGTTGAGGGTCAGCAGAACAGCCCGGCTGTGGTGGGAAAGGACTTCTCCTTGAACGGAAGTGAGGTATGTTTGGGAATCAATACAAGTTGGTGCAGACACTTAACAGGGAGCTGGAGACCATCTGATCACTCAAAAATCACTGTCCCAAACCCACACAGATTGTTCCAGCTCCTCCCCTCTCTTCCCTTTCCATTGGCAGGTGATGGTGGCTCCCTTCCACCTCGCTCCCCCATCCACTGGGACTGTATTGCTGAGAGGCACCGGGTCCTGCATATTTTAGCAAGTGGCCCTCAGATCTCAATAGAGATGTGAGAAGAGGCTCTTTCCCACAGGAAGATTTTGGGTCCTCCCTTGGATAAGATTGGTGAAGTAAGTCCTTGGAGCCTAAGGAGGAAGATGTTACTTAGTCAGAAGAAAAGTATGAGATGGGGCATCTGGATGGCTCAGTCAGTTAAGTGTCCAACTCTTGACCTTGCGGTTCATGAGATCGAGCCCCACTTCGGGCTCCGTGCTGACATTGTGGGGCCTGCTTGGGATTCGCACTCGCTCTCTCTCTCTCTCTCTCTCTCCACCTTCCCTGCTCCTCTCTCTCTCTCAAAATAAATAAATAAACTTAAAAAAAAGAAGAAAAGAATGAGAAAAAGCATGGAGACATAGCTGGATATAGTGTGTTGAGGGGGTTCTATGGGGGTGGTAGCAAAGGGGGCAGCTGATGTTAGGGGGAACTTGAGAGGAGGCCTGGGGCCAGATTATGGCTGAGATGTCACGTGTAATGCTACCCGCTGCAGGAAGGAATCAGAGCCTGGCCCGAGATGACACCCAGCTCAGAAGGACTTGTAGCTGAGGTCATGAGATGAGGAGCTCAGGATGTCCACTGACTAATGATCCATTTCTGTAGATGGCTTTCTGGTGTACAAAATGCTTTCACAACTCTCACTGGTTTAGCCGTCTATCACTGTGGAACACAGCAACCCAAAACAACCACATTCATTTTGCTCACAGACCCGCAATTTGGGCAGGGCTTGGCAGGAACAACTCGTCTCTGTTCCACTTGGCATCAGCAAGGACAGTTGGAACCATCAGGAAGCCCTGTCACTCACACGTCTGGCACTGGATGCTGGGGCATGAGCTGAGGCTGTGATTTGGAACACCTATGTGGCCTCTACGTGAGGCCTGGGCTTTCTCACAACAGAGTGGCTCAGTTCCAAGGGTGAGTGTCGCCAGACTGAGATCGAGGTGGAAGCTTTTCTAACTTAGGCTTGGAAGTCACGTTACATCACTTGTGCATTTGGCTTGTTAGCAGTTGGTCACTAAGGTCTTCCCATATGCAAAGGGAGAGGAATTACACTTCGCCTGTGGTTAGGAATAGTGTCAAAAAATTATAGACATGTTTTAAAAACACCACGCCCTGAGAAGTTGGGCTGATGGGGTCTACGTTCCAGAAAATCTGGGTGATTTGCCAAGATCACACAACCACCAAAAGACAGAACCAGGTCTAAGTATGATATACCTGCGCGTGTGTGTGCGCGTGTGCACGTGCACCCACACACACACACACCCCTAACCTAGCTAGTACTTTACATAATTTGCCATCACTACTAAGCTATCTAATAGTCATTTTATTTTTAAAGTTTATTTATTTATTTTGAGAGAGAGAGAAAGAGAGAGTTTGCAGAGGGAGGGAGAGGGAGAGAGAGAGAGAGAGAGAGAGAGAGAGAGAGAGTGAGAATCCCAGGCAGGGCTCAATTCCATGACTCTAGGATCATGACCTGAGCTGAAATCAAGAGTTGGATGCTTAACTGACTGAGCCACCCAGGTGCCCCTAGAATACTCGTTTTATTTATTAAAAAAATTTTTTTTAATGTTTATTTATTTTTGAGAGAGAGGGCAGAGAGAGAGAAACACACAATCCAAAGCAGGCTCCAGGCTCCGAGCTCTCAGCACAGAGACTGACGCGGGCCTGAACCCACAAACTGTGAGATCTTGACCTGAGCTGAAGTCGGATGCTTAACCAACGGAGCCACCCAGGAGCCTCAAGAGAATAATCATTTTAAATTCAATGTTTCAAAAGTTGAACTCTTATTTTCCCTAAACCTGTTCTTCCATGGTCTTGGTGCCATCCTTGACTTCTTTTTCTCTCATATCCCCCCTCAAACCCATCAGTCAAGGCTGCAAGTTCTGCCTTCAAAATGCAGCCAAAATCTAACCACGTTTTCCTTCCTCTCTGGTTGGCCATCATGGTACAAGCTGACATCCTCTCATACCTGCATTTTTGCAATAGCTCCTTGCTTGTCCCTATACTTCTGTTCTCACTTTCCCACTGCTACCCTCACCCATTCTGCTCTCATCATAGCAGCCTGAATGATTCTTTTACAGTAGAAATCAGATTGTGTCACGCCTCTTCTGAAAGCCCTATGATGACCCCCTGTCTCACTCAGAGTTGCCAAAATTCTTTCAATGACCTTCCTGGCCTCATCTCCTACAACTCTTATAACACCCTGTTATTCGCCTCTTTCCCCAGAACTGTAGCGAAGGCCGTTCATCCCCAAGCAGAGCATCCTGGCAAGGTCACACCACAGACAGGGAACCATATGGAAAGGGATTTCTCAGTAGTCCCTGAGGAAGGAAGATGCTGGGTTCTCTTCCCTCAGGGCTCCCACAGTAGATCTTGGATGTGGAGTGGGGTGGGTGAGGTGGGGGGGAAACATGGAGCAGATGTGGTGGGTGGTGGGAATGGATGGGAGGGGGGAAACGTGACTAGGGCAAGGAGGGGGTGGGGTTTCTGCACCCTCCAAAATGGACTTTGGTTTAGCTCAGCCTGGTATTCCCATTGGATGGAGTGACCATTGTCAGCCATGAAAATGTGGAAGCAAAGATGGCTGTTCAGGAAAGAACGGAAAGTTGAAGCAGAGATGACAGAGAAAGAGAAACTACTAGAAGGTCTCTGACTGCCCCACCCCCCCGGCTTCAGTCCTCCCCCCGGCCTGGCTGATTCAGGATTCCATGAGATACCCCTGCATCTTCCCAACAAAATATGCCCGGGGTAGTGTGTGTTGATTTCTGTTCCTGAACACAAAAGGACCTCAGCTAAGACAATGGAGTAGCCCAGCTGCCTCCGCTGGGTTCCCATTTGTTCTGTGTATCAGTATCTCCATCCTCATTCTATAGCCCTTGTTTGGACTCCTCTGCCCTTGTGATGTCTGAAATAACAGGAAACAGGGCATCCTTACCCAGGGCTGCTGGGAATTACACCTGAAAACAGCAAAGCCACAAAGGCCATAACAAAGGAACTCACAGTCAAACCCCAATGGTCCCTGAAAACCCGAATGGGGAGTGGTAACTAGGACATTCTCACCTTTTACAGAGGAAGAAACTAACTGCCTCAGGGACGCCCTCGCATAGGCCATTTGAAGTTCCTTGGGCCACATTTTTGCATCTGAAGAACGTGAGGGAAAAGCGTACAGAAACTGGGTCATGAGGATGGAAAGAGAGCATAGGGTCTGGCACAGTATGTTCTCAACAAATGTTAGTTATTTTTATTATTAAAAAGGATTTTAGGTAGCCCCCAAAAGGGGGATTCTGGGACGTAAAACATCTCTGGGCTGATATTGTTTAATGTGCTTCTCAGGATGCCTGGCCTATAGGAAGGTATGAGAAATGGTGGTTCCGAGGAAAGTATTTAAAGTTGGGACAAGAATTGAAGTGAACTCAGGCAAGCAAAAGCCATTTGATTTGGTGGTGGTGGAGCTGTCTAGCGAACATCTCTTCATTTTATTCAGAATTCCAGTGACGTTACTTGAATTGCTTATGCGGTGAAATCACTAAGAACTGGTTATGAGTAGAAATTATATTTGCTGACCAGTTGACAACTCATAGAGAAGGTGGTCACTTGGGTTCATCAGAAGTCTGTCCTCCAGGAGGACAGGAGTGCCTAGGCAGTGTTGGGGGTGGGGGAGAAAGAGGAAGTAGGAGATAGGGGATGGAGAGAAAGTAGGGGAGAAAGGATGTGCAGAACGTGGAGGCAAGAAAGATGGGTGGAGAGAGAAAGAAGGCACCCCCAAAAAGTGGCCCCTGACCAAAGCAAAGGCATCTATTTCATTTTATTTTATATTATATTTTATTTTATTATTTCACTTCACCCCAACTCACCTTACCTCACTTCACTTCACTTCTTTGCAAAGCTGTTTTCTCCATTCTCCTTCTTCCCAGAGCTACCACATGAGAATCAGTCTGACCTCAGCTTCCTTCTATAAACTCCTCACATCACATCCCAAAGAAGTGATGGTGAGACCCCGGCCTTCTGAATGTGTGTGGGGTGCAGAGGGCCAAGGGGATAGTGGGAGGGGTCTTTTGGATTCTAAGAGTTTCACTTACTTCCCAATGGTCAGGAATGGAGGCTGCTTGTTGCCACCAACACTCCATCCATCCCATCACCCTCCCCTGGCCTGCCCACGCCTCTGGGTTCTAATCCCAGCTCTGCCACCTGCCCTCTGCTCGGCCCTGGAAAATCCCTTTCCCCACTTTGCATCTCAGTTTCCCCATCTGAAAAGGAAGGTGTTGGCCTAGATGAACTCAGAGGACCTTTCCAGCTCAGGCAGTCTTAAATCTCAGATTCCTGACCAAATGAGGCAGGAAAGGATCCCAGAGTTTCCCATCAATGTTGGCCTTCTCAATTCCTACGTGAGGAATTGGCATAAAGCAAATCAGACTCCTGGTTACCATAAGAAAGGGAAACTTAAGGCAGAATCCCTTTTTGGTAATAGGGTAGAAGGAGCAGCAGCTCCAGCATCTGATTTCTGGGGGATCGGCAGTGCAAGCTAAGGCCAGCAGCAGCAGAACTGGGACCAAGGGCAGTGAAAACCCAGCTTTAAGTCAGAGCACTCTGACAGATCAGACGTACAATGGTGAAGGAGTCAATTTATGAAAATCCCAGTCACCTGGAATGAAGTGCTCATCGAAAGCAAGGCTCTAGAGGCTGAGTGGCCGTGCGATGGAGCAGCACGAGGGGCACGGAGACTTCAAGCTCATATCCTAACTACTCAGCTTGATTGTCCACCCAAAAGCTAAGGATGTTTTATGACTGTGATTGAAGAATCTCAAATTTCTTGCAGAGGCAGGAACAAGGGGAAGAGGTAGTAATTACTGGAACCAGGGCCCAGAGTCAACCAGAGGAAGAGGGAACTGTGGCAGGCCTGCCTTGCAGGAGTTGGCACCATGGGAGAATTGCAGCTGGTGTTGAAGATGCCACCAACAGAGAAGGAGGGGGAAACATCCCGACACTCTCTCTTGCCCTCCCACCTCTTCTTACTCACGGGAAAGTCAGAGAATATAACTTGCAGGTATTGGCTTGCCAGTGATGTGGAGCAGAGGTGTGGATTCAAGAAGCAGGCCCAGAACTGGTACAGATGGAAAACCATCCTCTTCACAGTTTAGAGATGTATAACTAGCATCAGATTCCAGTATATCTAGAAGGCAATTACAAAGTAAATCCAAGGGAAGAGGCAAATAAAGATGTTCTGCTCATTTATATTGTCCAAATCTAAAGAATACACGTGGAACAGGCCCTGAGGGTGTGGGACCAAGGAGGAAGCAACATAATTTTAGATTGTACTGAACGTATCGATATGGATGCATTGACCAGAGATTTTTATTGCATTAGACTAGTTTGAGTGGCCAGGAATGTTCTAATTTGTTTGCTTTGTTGGTTGATTAGATCTTGGACTAACCAGTGGTCTACTAAACAAAGCTAAGATGCCATAAATTCCTTGGTATAAGATAGAAGGGGGGAGGTTGAGAGTACATTTCCATACGCACTGTGTTTCTCACTGTATTCCTAGAATGGGCCCAGAAGACAATCTCTTTCTGAAAGCACTGAGAAATGCATTAGTGAGGGGAACACTGTCATCTTTGGAAAACTCTATTATGACTGTTCTCTGTGAGACTGGGGATAGTCATAGGAAGCTGCAGTTGATATGGGCTCCCTAATTTCAGTAGTGCTCCCAGGACCCTAGAGCAGCAGATCCCAAGCAGTAGCACTTAACCACCACAGGCAAGGTGGGCATGGTTACTTATAGGCATAGGAGGGGGCTTCAGATGCTAAATGAATGACAAATGCCTACTACCATCTACTCCTTGGTTTGTCTATTGACATAACCCCTTTTCCCAGTACTTATGCTTCAAAGTAAAGCTTCCATCAAGTATAATACAACTGCTAATATATTCACTCCTCCCCAAAGGAGTCAACCTAAATCTCATGAATAATTATATCCAGCTGCCAATCCATGATCTGTGGGATATGGTACCTCCTGTGATGACTACTATCTTGTCTCGAAATTCTATAATCTGAGCAATAAATTGTAAAATTAACCACCACCAACACACTAATAATAATGAGGGAAAGGAAAGAAGAGAAAAATGAGTTTAAGATAGTTAAATTGCTGCATTTGATTGAGTCTAAGAATCAGTTGCAAGACAGGGCACCTGGGTGGCTCAGTTGGTTAAATGTCCAACTTCAGCTCCGGTCACGATCTCGCAGTCCATGAGTTCCAGCTCCGTTGGGCTCTGTGCTGACAGCTCAGAGCCTGGAGCCTGCCTCAGATTCTGTGTCTCCCATTCTCTCTCCCCTCCCCCACTCACACTCTGCCTCCCTCACCCTCAGAAATGAATAAATGCCAAAAAAAATTAAAAAAAAAAAAAAGAACAGTTGCAAGACAAACCATTATTTTATGTAGGAAAATGATCCAGTTGAATGACAACATAATGCTTTCTCACCACTTATAACTTGGAGCGATTTTATACATATTTAGACAGATTTTTATCTTATATAACTTTGTACACACAAAAAATTAAAATGTAAGAAAAATTGATTGATTGTGGCATTCCTCAAATTCCTTCATATTCATAGTGCTCCTCTGAGCTCTTCCCACGTTATTTCCCCAACACAGAATATGCACCCCCGCTGCTTTCTTTCCATGCTCTTCTTGAACGTACAATAACTTTTTACTTCAACGTGGAATTATAGTGTCCTATTTCAGAAGATGTCATAAAGGAGGACCAAACTAAAATAGGTGGGATCAAGAATATCTGTATCTCAGTTGATGTGCTGATAATGTGAACAGCTACGACCCAACTATGCACATGCATGGGCAACAGTCACCGCATCCTGAATGTTGCCTGGTTACCAGCAATAGCCAGGTGCTATTAATCGTAGGACACAGCCCTACAATTGTTCAAAGGTGTTAAAAATGTGAAAAAATGAACATCTTCAAACTGATGAAGTACAGTTCCTTATAATTCGAGGAGTGGAGACAGACAGCTGCAGACCCAGTTCCCGCACTACCCCTGGTGGTACCATGAAGCCCTGCTAACAGGTTTGTGATTAGTCTCTTTACCCACAAGCCTCTTTGACAACTTGTAATTTGAATGTGCTGTTTCCTGTTGGGGCTCTCAGTAATGCACTGGTGTATTAGCAAGTTTGTTTATTGTTTTTTTTTTTTTTAATATATCTAGAATCCAGCATCCTTGCTCAACATTAGTTTTAATAGTCTGTGTCTAGAAATTCTTGGAATTCCTGTGTGGGCAATCACAGCATCTTATAAATGGCGACCCTCTTGTTTCTTCAAACACTTACAATTTTATAATTTTAATTTTTGTTCTTTTTCTTTCTTATTCTCCTGGCTAAGGCCTCCATTATAATGTTGGATGTAATTGTAGTTGCCTCGTTCCTGGCTTTAAATTGAATGCAACAGGCTGTTTATCATCAAGAATTAAATGCATTGCAGATCCGGGTAAATACTCTTTTATAAGTTCAAGGCATTTTTCTTCTCTCTGAGTTTATTATTATTTTTTTTTAAATAATGATCAGATTGAATACTATTGAATCGTTCACTGCACTCTTTGAGATAATCATAAAGTTCTATTTCCTCTTTCTGCTCTCCCCTGGAGTCCTGACTCCATCCTGATGGTGCATAAGGTCAAGGCCCCAAAGACCATTCTTCCTAGCCCCGGCCAGGAAGGACAGGAATGGACCCCTATGGTCTTCTTGGAAAACTCTTGGGCTTTTTGGACTCTTCCACATGGAGCATTACAAGATGTTTAAAAAGGCATCATTTTGATGTATTATTTTGCTTAATAAAACAGCTGCATTTTAAAAAATCCTGATTGACTCAAGATTTCCTTTCTACTAGGGGGAGGAAAGCAATTAGTATAAGGGGGTGTTGCCACACTGCCACCATATGTCATTTGTAGCAATCTTATCAAGCCAGTATTAGTACACTTGATGCACAGAGGAGGAAACTGAGGCTCAGAGAGGTGAAACGTACTGCAGTGGAGGACGATGGCCGAGTGGGATCCTGGACCTCTAGGCCCAGATCCTGTGCTCAGAAACACTGCCTGCTTGCTCACTCACAGCAGAAAAGTGAGATGGGTCTCTCCTCCCACTAGTGTACTTCTGCCTTTCTCTGGCCCTTGGACCCTGGGCTCCAAGCATCTTCAGGCTGGTATCACCCCCCAGAAGCTGTGCGGTTTGGAAGCATTGTGGCCTTCTGCCCCTGCTTCCAGAGCCTCCCGGGTACCCTGGGGGCTGTATACCTGTCAGTGCTGTGACTGTGTGTGTGTGTGCGTGTGTGTGTGTAAGCGGAGGATAGGGTCTGGGCTCCCCTCTGGAAAAGGGAAGGGAGGAGAGAGTGGGGTTCTGATTCTGCTTCTCTGCAGACCAGGCTTGGTGCCAAGATGGGCGAGCACTCTTATCCCTTCCTCTGACTGCAGGCTGGACTGCTTCCAGCTGCCTGGTGATGGAAAGCTCTGAGCTCAGATGGCCACCTCTGAGCTCCCACTTCTTCCTGATTTGCCCCCTGGACTCCAGTCCACCCTTCCTTGCAGCAGTCTTCTCGGTGACCAACCTGACACAGGCCTTGGCAGCTGTGCCATAGAGCGTGGAGGAAGTCTGTTTCACTGGTTCCACTTCTGTCTTGCCCCCGGATGCCCTCTTCCACTTTCCTGAGCTCAGGTCCTGGGGCTGATTTGCATCTCCCCAGCTCCTGCCAGGAAGTCCCGGGGGCTTGGGGCAGCTATAGCAGCTTTTTCATTGGACCCTGAACTGATTACTTCTTTCTGCCCCTGACATCTCGGGCAACCTGAGCTTCCTCTAGTACCTTGCTTTCTTGGGGCCCTGCCTAGACGGGAACTTGGGTATTCAGTTGCCTTCCAGTCTACACAGCTGGCTGTCAAGTATAGTTGGTATCAGAATGTGAGGGAGCTGGCCGGCATCTTCTCAGACCTGGTGCTTGGCCCCTCCTCTGGTGACACCTGGACACGTTGGACCTGCCATTCACCACCTAGCTGAAAATGGCCAGTCTTTGGGCCCTCCAGGGCCTCCGGCTGGAGGCTCTGTGTCTGGGCCACACCAAGATGGAGGCAGCTGCAGTGGTAGGACTGGGGCTGCAGAGACTGGACTTGAGCTGCCTGCCGGGGCAGCTGCCCCTCTTGAGCTGCACGAGCTGAACTTGGGAACTACTCTAATGGGGCGCGTAGCTCTGGAGGCTCTGGCTTCCTGCCACAGCCTGTAGATCTTGGGTCTTAACAGCGGTTTGACCAGGTTTAACAGGATGTAACCAGGCTTCCTGGCTGCCGTGCCCAGGCTTCAGGGACTGAAGCTGAACAGCAATCGGCTGCGGAGCGCCACGCTGTGCATGTATGAAACAGGGGCCCTGGGTCTGTCCAACAATGGGGTGCATACCCTGTCCCTAGCCACTTCCTCCTGGGGAGCTGCCACATCAGGGAAACCACGTGACTCATCTGGAGGGCCAAGTATTCCAGGGCCTGAGGCTGGAGATGGTGGGCTTGGCAGGAATCCACTGGTAGCCCCTCTGCTCGCACTAGATCAGCCTAAACCTGCTGGATACCCACATGGTGCTGAGCCTGGCCTTGGACTTCCAGGGCCCAGAGAGTCCACACAGCTTGAGCTTGTAGTTCCCCTCTGGCCTTTCTGGGGTAGAGTTGTCCCCGCCCAAGAGGCTGGCCAGCTTAGAGCTTTGTGCAGCCTTAGAGAGGAAGTTTTGGAAGCTGGCTCCGCATGTTTTTCCAGTCTTGCAAACCCTGACTCTGAAAGGCTAGGCACTGCAGCTGGGGACCCGGAATGTCGCCAAGATCTTCCCTGCCTTTTGCCAACTCCTCCTGCTTGGCAATAGCTTGGAGGCCCTGTGCTCCCGGGTGCCTCTAGCTTCTTCTTTTGGCAGCTTGCCACACTCCAGTATCTGCGGGTATGGGTGGATGGGCATAGCCCTGGGCCTGAGGCATCATGGGGCTGCCCAGCCTATGGGAGCTAAAGCTGCAAGCACTGTGGTCCCCAGCCTGACCCTGCCCAGGGTGGCTTGAGGAGCTGGCCAAAGCGGGTTTGGAGATACAGTCTGCTGCCGCTTTCCGGAGCCCTGGAGGTCTCCGGGTTGTAGTGCTAGACTGGAAGACAGGCTTTGTTCTGGACGGCAGTGCTAGACTAGTGGAAGACAGGCTTTGTTCTGGATGGCAGGCCCCAGGAGCACAGTCCCCAGATACCCCAGTATCTGTATATTCTGGGTGCTTCCTTAGCCTGCCAGTGTGCCAGTGCCTGGGTGGAGCCCTGGCTTGAGTGGTTCCCCCAGTACATACATGAACAAGGTATCACACTAGCCGTGCTGGCCAAAAGCTGGGGGCCACCCCCAAGAATCCCCTTTTCTCTTTTCTGTGGAGCCACTGCCTCAAAACTTTGGGAGCCGGAACTCTCTTGGGGCCACTCTGCCTGCTGCTTCTGCTGATATCCTAGCTCCTCCTACATGAAGCCAGAAACTCCTGGATCTTCTATCTCTAGCCTTGTTCAGGGCTGGTCTTCAGGATCTCAGGGGTTGGAAGGGGGAGAGTAAGAGGTTCCTCTATGATGCGTTTGTGTCCCACTGCGGGCAAGACCAGGGTTGGGTGGTGCGGGGGCCGCTGTCTACTCTGGAGAGCAGCCTTCCTACCGGCTAGGAGCTGTGCCTCTGCCTCCCCAAGCGCGATCCCGAGGCAGGCAAGGATGTGGCTGACAATGTGGCTGACAATGTGGCTGACAATGTGGCAGACGGCACGGCAAGCAGCCGGCTCACACTGTGTGCTGAGTCACCAGGTCCTGCACACCTCACACAGTTGCTTGGAGCGTCACCTGGCCACTTTCCTGCCGGCTGCTCCCCCATCCTCTGGTGCCGCTGCTGGTCTTCCTGAAGCCTGTCTCCCACCACCACCTCCCTTGGCTACCATGGACTGGCTTGGCTGCTCCGCTGAGAGGACTTTCACGTGTGGCCCAAAGAAGACGAAAGAGAGGACGGCTTCTGGGCATGGCTGGGGAGCAGGCTAGGGCAGCCTGGGTTGGGCTAGAGTGGGTGTGTGCATGTTGGAGGTAGGGATAAGACAAGCAAGCCAGCCTGACAGGGAGAGAGTGGGTATGTGTGGGGGCACGGGACTGAACACAGCTTCTGGTGGGAGGTGGGGGTGCTGCACGTGTAGGGAGGATCAGCTGGTGATTTGGGGAACACAGGCTTTGGGAAGGCTCTGGAAGCTGAATGAGAAAATTTGGGAGATGGCAGGTGGCCGTGCGGTATGTGATGTGATCTCAAGATCTCCAAATCCTGAGTAAATTTACTAAATCCGTGAAATGCTTGGCTTGATTGGACTTTCTGTTTTCGATGGAAACCCACATGAGGCAGAAGGCGAAGGGGCTGGGGTCACGGAAACTGTAGCCCAGAGGAAGTGAAGTTGGAAATTCATGGAGGGTGCGGGAGAGGAGGCAGCGCCGGGAGCAGTCCTCAACTGTGAAATGGGGGTCTGTGCCAAGTTCAATCAGATCTTCAAGGGGCAGAGGGGCCCCTCTTGCCATCTGGGTTATAGAGGAATTGGCAGCTGAGGACCGAAAAGCTGGGATGCTGCCCAGGAGGCAGCAGACTGATCGCCTGTTCCCTCAGTAAAAACACGAAGGCGTGGTCATACCTATGGTCTTATTTGAGCCTCATAACAACACTGGGAGGAAGAACCCACCCCCTTGGCACTCCATGTATAGCCATGCCAAACTATTTGGAGCTTTTGCTCCAATTTGGAGCTCCCGGAACACCACGTGCTCTTGCCTTTGGGCCTTTGCATGCACTGCTCCTTCACCCAGAAACACACTTTCCCCCAATTTCTCTCCTCTGGGGAGCTACTACAGATCTTTTAAGATCCAGCTTAGCCACCAACTTTCTCCAGAAGCCTTTCCTGACCTCCCAGCCTAGGTAAGCTGCTGCCTGTGGGTTCCCATCAGCCCCTGCACTTCCCTTTCCGAAAGTACTGGTTACACTGTACTGGTCCACACAGGAGGCCTGGGGGCCCCTCGAGCATTGGTCTCCAAAGACGGGTGGCCGAGATGATTCATGGAGGTTTAGAACAAAACGTTAAAACTCATACATATTTCTATTCTTTGATCTCATTTTATTCTGAAGCTCGACTGCCTGCTTTATATGGCTTTATGTTACTTAACCTCTGTACCTCAGTTTCCTCTTTTGTAATATGGGATAGTATTAGACTCTTGCTCGGAAGATTTTGTGACTGTTAAGTGAATATGTATAAAGCACTGAGAGCAGGACCTAGTAATGCATTATAAACGTTCAATAAAAGTTAGCTTTTTGTGCAATTATATATGTACTACATTCATATCCTTATACGTAAATAACACGTTGAGAGTGTGTATTCAAAAATATCTGGGGCGCCTGGGTGGCGCAGTTGGTTGAGCGTCCGACTTCAGCCAGGTCACGATCTCGCGGTCCGTGGGTTCGAGCCCCGCGTCGGGCTCTGGGCTGATGGCTCAGAGCCTGAAGCCTGTTTCCGATTCTGTGTCTCCCTCTCTCTCTCTGCCCCTCCCCTGTTCATGCTCTGTCTCTCTCTGTCCCAAAAATAAATAAATGTAAAAAAAAATATCTTACTAATAGGAAGCATTACCAATTTACTAATAGGAAACTGGATCTGGAAGGTTTGGAGATCAGGCCCTGGAGACGGACCAGTTTGATTTATCTCTGCATCCTTAGAGCCTAGGGCTGGGCTGGCCCAGAGGGGGTCTTGCAGACAACTGTGGACCGAAAAAAATCTTGGTGGATGGGGAAGTAGAGAACTGGGGTCTGGTTCAATCTCTGTTGATTATTTCTATATGACACTATGCAGGGCACTTGGCCTCTTAGGGTCTTAGTTTTCCTCTTCTGTAAAATCCCACGCTTTAATTAAAAAAAAAAAAAAAAAAAAAAAAAAAAAAGCTAAGGGAAACCATCAAAGAATTCCAGGCTGGATTTAGGGTGAGGGGCGCCCTCTTGTGTCCGAACGGTGTTTTTCTCTCTCTCTACATCCTCACCACAGGCTTCTCCCAGACAGATGATCCTGAAGCGGCCATCCTTCACCCCGCAAATCTGACTTTCCCAGTTCAGATCCGGACACTCTCTCAAATGTCTGACATACTGTCTCCCCACTCAACCTCCACCCTACTCCACCTGTGATCTTTTCCCTATGCAGCGTGGGACTCAGAAGAGACCTCTGGGGTCAGCCCAGTGATTCAAATTCTGGCCTGACACTTACTATGTGATCTTGAGCAGGTCACTTCATCTGGGTGAGCCACCATTTCCTCCTTGTAAATTGAAAGTAATACTACCAGCCTCATGGGGCTGTTGTAAGACTTCAATAGCAAGGAGTGGTGCATGGGTCACTGTTATGTTCACTGAGCACAATCACATGAGTTATTAACTATGAATAAGTTGGAACACGTTTCACGAACGTGAGAAACTACGCCTTTAAAACTAAAATCTAGAGTTCCCCTAATTTTAGCAGAAGCCAGCATGTACTGAGCACGTGCCAAATTCCACGTACTGTCACTTTCCCTAAAGTCTCATACCCATTAGTAAAAAATAAGAATAATGATTAAACTCCTCCTGCCAGAAATGTGCCAAGTCCTTTACAAACTTTTCTACATTTATTCCTCTCACAAACCCTATTAAGTAGATGCCATTATGATAATTCCCACTTTACAGATTAGGAAACGGAGGTACAAAGAGGTTAAGTAATTTGCCCAAGGTTTTACAACTAGTGAGGGGCAAAGCCAACATCCTGCATTTGAAAGAAGTTTCAGACACAAGCAGTGTGATTCCAGAGACCATGCTTTACCTGCGTTATCTTGTTTAATCTATACAACACTCTACAATGTAGATTCTGTTATATCTCTCACATTTTACAGATGCAAAAACCAAACACAAAAGTGATAAAGCGATGCAGTAATTCATTCAAGGCCACACAGCTAGGAAGTAGGGATTTGGATCCATGCCTGACTACAAAACCCTTCATGTTCAACCCCCCTATTAGACTGCTCATATCCCGACCTATTCATAATGGTAAAAAGCGACTGCATTTCTATTGAAATTATTCTGATTATTATTATTCAAATAATGATTAACATTTTTCCAACACCCAGAAGTGCCAAGCTCTGTACTAACTGATTTACATAATAATGGCTAACATTTCACTGTGTATTATTAGGACCCAGGCCCTGATTTAATCGTCTTAGGTGTATTATCTCATTGAAGCCTCACAAAAACCCAGCCAACGAGTGCTATTATTATCCTCACTTTACAGGAGAAGAACCAGAGGTTCACCATCCATCCCAAGTTATGTAGCTCTTTTTTTTTTTTTAAACTTTTTTTAATTAAAAAAAAATTTTTTTTTTTTATTTTAAGAGAGAGCGAGAGCACGAACAGAGTAGGGGCAGAGAGAGAGGGGGGAGAGAGAATCCCAAGCAGGCTCTGCACTCTCTGCGCAGAGCCCAGATGCCAGCTAGAACTAACTCACCAACCGGTGAGATCATGACCTGAGCCAAAACCAAGAGTGGGTGGCTTAACCTACTGAGTCACATAGGCGCCCCCCCCCCGTCATCTAAGTTTTACTGTGAGCTGGAGATGGAACCTACAATTGTCCAACTCTCTCCTGCCTACCAGTCTGGTCACCTCCGTTTACCCTCTTTGTCCCTAATTCTGCTCTCACCTCTCCGGTGCCCACAGGCTCTGGCCTCTTTCCGGCAGCAGACCCCCTCGCTTTCAGCTTGAGGGCCCGCCCACTGGGCGGTGCCATGATCTCGGAACCTGCGGAAAGGACCAGGGTTGCGATAGGCTCCGCCCCCACGAATAGACCCTGTTCCGATTTGTTCCGGTGCCCGGGACCGGGAGCAGATGACACATTTATTGGCTGAGGATATCGGGAAGGCAGCCAACGGAGGCTCGCGCTCGCGCGGTGCCTTCTGGGAGTTGCAGTCTTAGACGCTCCCTTCCCGGGTGGCACCGATCGGACTCCGCGTCCCAGCATTCCCTGCGCGAACCCCGGAGCACTTCCGCCCTGTTGTGAAGTGGGTGTCTCGGTGGGTGAGTCCGGGTGGTGGGGCGGGGGCAGCTGAGACTCAGGCTCTGGGCTGGAAGCTTAGGAGGTGGTGGTGTCCTAGAGGGCCAGGGAAGGTGAGAGGGGAGAAAGCAGCTTTTCTTGGCGGGCGGGGGGTGAGGGTGAGGGGCGGCCAGAGGATGGAGCGTCCGGAGATGGGAAGGGTCATAGAGGGGTCGGGGATGAGGAGGGAGATAGAAGGCCCTGGGAGCGAAGACGGTTCTAGAAAGGTATGTAGGTGAGGAGACAGAGGTTCTGGAGGAGGCAGAGTCCTAGAAGGGTCTGGAAACCACAGAGGGAAGGATAGAGGGTTCTTGGGCCCTGGCAAGATGAAGAGAAAAAGGCCGGAGCTTGAAGCCGACCTTAAAAATGGTGTTCCAGCCTCTACTCGCCCGCCTCGACAGACGTAGCAAATCTGATATCCCCTTACACTTCCTCTAATGGTTGTGACCTCTGGAACCCAGTAGGTGGGACTGGCTATCGTGTTCTGCCCCAAATCAGCACCCGCTTCCCTTCTGCCCGATGGAAGTGAATGGCACCTTCGTCCACTTTAGTGCTCTGGTTCCTCTTGGATTCTTCCACGTCCAGGGATCTTCAGACCTTTCAGTTTCTGTTATGTGTCCTGAATCTGCCCCTTTTCTGGTCAGGGTTTTTGCACAAGGCTTTCATCTTTTCACCTCCCCAGCCTGGAAAAACACATTGTAGTCAGCGTCACCTATTTAACCCACAAATCTGATTGTGCCTTCTGCTTAAAAACCTTCTTTCTCATCACCTGTAGAATTAAGTCCAAACACCTTAGCCGGATAGTCCAGACTTTTCACAAACTCCCTCTGCAGCCGAATCTTGTGCACCCCATGCTATTTGTTTTTTTCGGTTTCTTGGGGAGGCTGTTTGGTTTTCCACCGTTATGTATGCCCTTCTCTCTGCTTAGAGTACACTTTTTCCGACCGTTCTCTGCCAAGAGAACTATTCTTCGGAGAACCAGCTAACCAACTTGAGTGTTACTTTGTTCAGTTTACCTTAAGCTGATTAAGTCACCCCCCCCCCCAACCCCAGTTCTCACAGACCTCTTTTACCACTTTTGATCATAATTATCTGTGACTTTTTTTTTTTTTTTTTTTTTTTTTTTTTTTGGTCTCTTCCACTAGACTGTAACCTTATCCAGGACAGGAACAGTTTCTGAGTCACCGCCATTTCTTCATTGCCCAGCCCAGGATAGTATATACTTGATGTAAATCATGTAAATCGGTAAATACTTAATGAATGTGTGAACAGTGACCATCCAGGGTGAGCTTTGCTGTACCAGTTTTTTTTTTAATTTTTTAATGTTTGTTTATTTTGAAAAAAATTTTTTTTAACGTTTATTTATTTTTGAGACAGAGGGAGACAGAGCATGAATGGGGGGAGGGACAGAGAGAGAGGGAGACACAGACTTGGAAGCAGGCTCCAGGCTCTGAGCCATCAGCCGAGAGCCCGACGCGGGGCTCGAACTCATGGACCGCGAGATCGTGACCTGAGCTGAAGTCGGACGCTTAACCGACTCAGCCACCCAGGCGCCCCTTATGTTTGTTTATTTTAAGAGAGAGAGAGAGCGAGCGAGCCAGAGCGTGAGCAGGGGAGGGGCAGAGAGAGAAGGAGACATAGAATCTGAAGCAGGCTCTAGGCTCTGAGCTGTTGGCACAGAGCCTGATGTGGGGCTCAAACTGACAGCCTGTGAGATCATGACCTGAGCCGAAGTTGGACGCTCAACCGGCTGAGCCACCCAGGCGCCCCTTTTATGCCAGTCTTAAAGACTGCTTCTTCCAGTGGATTTCCAAGGACATGAGGCTTTAGTCTTTTCGTGCCTGTCAGGGCTGTCTTTGCTGGATGCTGATTCAATACCAATGGGAGTTTAAGCCGGGGATGGCAAATACATAGAATGTGTGATACCACTTTTTCTTCCTGTGTCTGGTGGTCATAGCTAATTGGTGGCAACGCATATTGACATGGGATTCAGATATTGACATGGACAATGCTAAGGACTCTGTCCTTAGCACAGTGACTGAAGTTGGTGCTTTACATGAAGCCTATTTGCTCTCCCTGGTTTAAACCCTTAAATGTTTAAGCAGTAGCCTGGACCATTAGCCAAATAACACTGGCTAGCGTTTGGGGGCTCCTAGTTTCTTCTTCGGAAGTCACAGACCAGTCTTGGCCTTTCCCATGGGAATGGGGCAGCTCTCTTACCATCCGCTGTTCAGTGGGTGGGCTTTTAAGTCCACATCCATACTCAATACCCCAGGAGCCAGGAGGCCCCTTAGCTTCTTCCCTGTATTTGTAAAGGGATCTTGACCCAGTCAATACCTATCCCTCATTGCTTAGGGGAATCAGTACGCTTTCTAGGTCGTCCTAGATGGTGGAAGAGCTCTTTCAGAGTATTTAGCTTGAAAGGTGGTAAAGTGACGACAGCCCATGATGACAGAAGCCTATCATCATCCACTATTTAGTCCTGGTATTTGAAATGATTTTTGAGTTGGTTGCCAATATTTAAAAAGCCAGAGTTCTAGCTTCTCTTGGAAAAAAGTAGGCGGCCTGGGAACTTGGCCAGTGTTCTCTCTGGTGCTATGTAGTTCGTCACAGCCCCTACTCCACTCATTTACCGATTTACATTGCCTGGCCCCTGTAGCCATTTAAATTTGTAGCCACTGACTTGAGTCTTCCTGCCCCTTTGCTCTATTCTCATCATACTAATTGGGAAATCTGGGGCAGATGCTGAGTACGGTCAAGCTGTAAGCTGCAGTCTTTTATTTATTTATTTTATTAACATTTTTTTTAACATTTATTTATTTTTGAGAGACAGAGAGAGCCAGAGCACGAGTGAAGAAGGGCCAGAGAGAGGAGACACAGAATCCAAAGCTCCAGGCTCTGAGCTTGTCAGCACAGAGCCTGAAGTGGGGCTTGAACCCACGAACCGTGGGATCATGACCTGAGCTGAAGTCAGACGCTCAACCAACTGAGCCATCACAGGTGCTCCTGTAAGCTTCAGTCTTGATTGGCAGCTGCAGAGTCCACATGACCTGTCCAGGGTCACACAGCTAATAATGGCAGGAGTGGAACTGGAGCCCTGATTAGCTCCCTCCTGCCTTAATGTTCTTTCCACTCTCCTCCCATCTTCACAGGGGTTTGGGTGATTGGCAGACCTAGAGGAATCTATGTGGTGCAGTTAAGAAAAATGACTGGAAAGAACGTATCTTGGCTTAGTCCCAACTCTGCTGCTTCCTAGTTGTGTGACCTTAAGTGAGTCCCTTCACAGAAGCTCAATTCCCTATATGTAAATTGAGGATATAGTGGACTCAACTTTATAGGAGAATTCTATTCTAAAGTTAGCACTCTGACTTTGGGAAATCTCATTTAGCCCAAAATCACAGTCAGCTTGAAAATCCTTTGGCAAGGAGCCATTTAGAAACCAACATGCTGTCTTTCAATAAGCTAACCAGCGCAGCTGGGTTTTCTTGTTTGAATGTCAGATGAAAGAGTTGGCTTGTGTTTAGGGACGCTGCTGTATGAAGCATTCTCTGTTCATACTCTGGAGAGAGAGGCTTGAGGGAATTCAGACCAACCTGGGGACCAAGAAAATCCTGCTTATTCTGGAATAGACACATAGCAAACAGAACTGGCTGCACCATTTAAATTATGTGCTTTTTTTTTTTTTTTCTGTTTCTGGTGTTTGCATGCAGTTTAATACACCTAAGTTAGAGATCAGTGTAGTGCAACTCCACACTAATGACGCTTGACTTGCTTGCCAGGAGGATTCAGTGAGATTGTGAATGTAGAGCACGTAGCACCAGACCTGGCACCTCATGGGCACTCAGGAGATGGGTACTCTTTGAGATTGTTGATCTTGGTGTGACCCTGACATTCTTGGTCATCTTAGGACTGAGGGATGCCCTTGTCCTTTCTTTCTCCCAGCTCTGTGTAAAGTCACCCTGCCATTTGCTGACTGTATTGATCTCCCTCTGTGGATAGGCTGCAATTCCTATCTAAGAGAGTAGCAGGAAAAGCTTCCAGATTTGTATTTGTTTTATATATGTATGTATGTATGTATGTCCAAGTTAACATATGGCGTAGTAATGATTTCAGAGATAGAATTCAGTGATTTATTACTTACATATAACACTCAGTGCTCATCTCAATAAGTGCCCACCTTAATGCCCATCACCCATTTAGCCCATACTCCCCATCCAACACCCTACCAGCAACCCTCAGTTTGTTCTCTGTATTTAAGAGTCTCTTATGGTTTGTCTACCTCTCTGTTTTTATCTTATTTTTGCTTCCCTTCCCCTATGTTCATCTGTTTTGTTTCTGAATTCCACATACGAGTGAAATCATGATATTTGCCTTTCTCTGACTGACTTATTTCACTTAGCATAATCCACTCTAGTTCTATCCATGTTGTTGCAAATGGTAAGATTTCATTCTTTTTGATCATGGAGTAATATTCCTTTGTATATGTATACTACATCTTCTTTATCCATTCATCAGTCGATGGACATTTGGGCACTTTGGCTATTGTTGATAGTCCTGCTATAAACATTGGGGTGCATCTGCCCCTTTGAATCAGCATTTTTGTATCCTTTGGATAAATACCTAGTATTGCAATTGTTGGATCATAGGGTAGTTCTGTGTTTAATTTTTTGAGGAACTTCCATACTGTTTTCTAGAGTGGCTGCACCAGTTTACATTCCCACCGGCAATACAAAAGAGTTCCTCTTTCTTCGCATCCTCGCCAACATCTGTTGTTGCCTGAGTTGTTAATGTTAGCCATTCTGACAGGTGTGAGGTGGTATCTCATTGTGGTTTTGATTTGTATTTCCCTGATGATGATTGATGCTGAGCATCTTTTCATGTGTTCTTTAGCCATCTGGATGTCTTCTTTGGAAAAGTGTCTGTTCATGTCTTTTGCCCATTTCTTCACTGGATTATTTGTTTTTTGGGTATTGAGTTTGATAAGTTCTTAATAGATTTTGGATACTAGCCCTTTATCTGATATGTCATTTGCAAATGTCAGATTTGTATTTGAAACTAACCCTTGAACTTTCAAGTCTTCCCAGAAGAAAATACCTATTATCTGTGGCTCTTGGCTTTGGGACTGGTGGGACTACTAATTGCCTATTTTGCTGTAGTGTTAGTCTCTCTGTGCAGGAGCACAGACTTCTTTGCTTGCTCATTGACGGTCTCGCTCATTAGAAAGTAACTTTCATGAAGGTACAAACTGTCTTTCCCAGTTACTGTTGGCTGTGTAGATACCAGTACAGTGCAGGTACATAGTGGGACTCTGTAAATGACTGGTGAATTAGTCCTTGTGTGAGAGAGTGACACAAATGCTTTTGGACTAGTGCGTGATTAAGGCTGTGACTAAAAAAGAAATTTCATGAAAAGTTAATTCTTTAGCTTAATATAAATGATGGACTTTCCATAGTCCAATAGGCTTTCGAGATACTGGATTTACCATTTTAATTAAAGGCAACAACACTTCCAATGGCCCTGCTATTTATCAGGCATTATGGATACAGAAATGAGTAAGATAGAGTCCTGGCCCTAATAATACAATTTAATGGTCAGAGGTAAGGACAGGTAACTACAACAGTGTAGGATACCACTTTATAATAAAGGCATGTGCCAATTGCTTTGGGAATACAGGACTGGAGAAGCGATTCTGGGAAAGCAGGGATGGGGCAGGGCATGACAAAGGCATGTTAAGGAATTCTTAACAGATGAGGTGACATTGACCTGGTAGCTGAGGGACAAGCAGGAAGCTGTTAGATGGTCATGAGTTGTGTTCGTAGTTCCTCCCTGAGTATGTAGAGGTCTTTAGGACAAGTCTTTATTTTTCATCACCCTTGCCTTGTTCCTGGAGAGTCCAGTCAGATGGCCTAAAATCTAAATACCAGCCCCTCTCCACTCTCAATTTGGCTGTGTCATTCCCATTTGGAAGGAGCTGATAGTTTCCTTTGAGTGGGTGCTTTTATGTCATCTAGATTTGTTGGGAATGACACAAAGAGCTCTTTTTTCCAGATCACCCAGCACAAGTGTTGTCAGAGTCTTCCTTGTGTCAAAGAAGCAATCCCAGTTGTCCACTCAATAAGTGTTTTCGGAGAGCCTTCTGTGTGTAGCATCATGCTTGTTGTGGGGGTGGAGGAGGGAAGGGGTAAACTATATTCCTCATCCTCAGTGAGGCCGTAATCTCTCTGGGGCCACACACATACACTCCCCTCTAATACAACATAGAAAGTGGCAAGTGTGACAGAGATAGAAATAGAAAGGAGGAAAGAATTCCTTCTGACATGATCTAGAAGGTCATTTAAAAATCTAGTGTGTGCAGAAGGGGATTAGTTATAACCCTTGCTTCATGACACATCACCATCATGAACTGACTGTTGTCTGACTGAGCTGATTGTTTACCGAGCGCTGCCTCTGTGTGCTGAGCACTGTACTGGTCAGCTTAGGATCTAGTGGGTAAGATAATTATAATCGAGCATGATCAGGTTTGTGGTAGAGAAACGTAGGTGGCATGGAAGTTTGTGGCATAGGAAGGATTGAATCTTGTTTCAGGGCACAGGGAGGGCCTCTTGGAAAGAGTACAATTGAAGTTGAGACCTAGCTAGGTGAAGAAAGGGAGGACACTTCCTAAAGGAGATGGTCCACAGCATGTGGGAGGGTTCCAAGGGCAGCAAGCTGTGTGGCTGGAGTGCCCTGACCAGTGGAACATGGTAAAGAGATGAGGTATAGACTTGGGCAAGGTTCACACTTGATTGTGAAGGATGTGGGAGGTCATCCAAGGGTGTTCAGCAGGAAGTGACCTGGTCAGATTTTGAGCTAGTCTGGTTGTTGTGTGAAGAACTCTGGGTTGGGGTGAGAGGAGAGAAGGCAGGGACATGAGTTAGGAGGCTGATCCAATGAAAAGCATGGCGACTCTCTGGCCTGAGGTGGCAGCATTGGGGGTCTAGATGCTTAGGAGGCCAGGAGGCACAGCTTGGTGATGAATTGGATGTGGGGATGTTGAAGGAAGGTGATCCCTGGGTTTCTGGCATGGGTAAATTTTTTTTTTAATATTTTTAAATGTTTATTTATTTTTGAGACAGAGAGACAGAGACAGAGACAGAGTATGAGCAGGGGAAGGGCAGAGAGAGACACACACACACAGAATCCGAAGCAGGCTCCAGGCTCTGAGCTGTCCGCACAGAGCCCGACATGGGGCTTGAACTCACAGACCATGAAATCATGACCTGAGCCAAAGTCGGATGCTTAACCGACTGAGCCACCCAGGTGCCCCTGGCATGGGTAACTTGATAGAAGGTGGTGCCTGGGCTGGATGGAGAGCTCCAGAAGAGGGACGGGTCTGTAGGAGAAAATGATGAATTCAATTTGGGGCCCACTGAGTTTGAGGTGCCTAATAGACAGTCAAGTGGGAAATGTCCTGTAGATGATTGGATTTGGGGTCTGGAGGCAGGTCCTGGCTGGAGCTTTGGGAGTCATCAGTTTCAAGATGGTGAAAAATGCCAAATGGATGGGTTGGCCAAGAGGGAATGTAGAGTGAGAGGGGTTTTGCAAGGGGAGCACCCTTAAAGGAAAGCTGAAGGTCCAGAGAGCAAGGCCCTGTGGAGGGGGGTGGCATTTGGAACCCAACTTGAGGAAGGGTTAGACTGGGCATGTGTAGAGGAAGGAAGGCATCCTGGGGCCAGATTGTGAAGGCCTCGATGCCAGAACACGGCGTTCAGCACATCACAGAGGATTTCGTGCTGTACTGTCCTCCTCCAGCGTGTGCTGGCTGCCAGCTTGGGGGCCAGGTTGTGGTCTGTCTTCTGCTTGTGCCTATTCCTGTCTGAGCAGCCCTGCTCCGTGCAAAGGCAGTGGAAGGTTCGGGGTCCTCTTACTCACATTGTCTGTTGTCCCTTGTCCCTCTGCCTTCAGAGCCTTGGGGAGCATCACCTCTCCCAGGAATCCCTGGAAGTACACACATTAAATGCAGGAAGACATTGAACGAGGACGGCCCAGCTGAAGCAAGGTGTCCGGAACAGGCCATGGCCATGGCCCTGGAAGCCCGGGCCCAGGCCTCTCCCCGACCGGAACCCGAAGAACTCCTTATTGTAAAGCTGGAAGGGGACTCATGGAGACCAGAGAGCAAACCCGGGGAGGAGGGCTTCGACCCTGGCCCTGAGGCTTCCCGCCGGCGCTTCAGGCAGTTCCAGTACAGGGATGCAGCCGGACCCCACGAGGCCTTCAGCCAGCTCTGGGCGCTCTGCTGTCACTGGCTGCGGCCAGAGATCCGCCTCAAAGAGCAGATCCTGGAGCTGCTGGTGCTGGAGCAGTTCCTGACTATCCTACCCAGGGAGGTCCAGGCTTGGGTGCAGGCGCGCCACCCTGAGAGTGGTGAGGAGGCGGTGGCCCTGGTGGAGGACTGGAACCGAGAGGTCCAGGCTGCGGGACAGAGGGTGAGGCGGCGGGGCTATGACTAGATTAATCATTGCCAAAACCACAGTAATAGTAATAATTGTTGTTATCATCGACCAACTGACATATTTATTGAGCACTGCTGTGTAACAGACACTGTCTTCTGTGCTTTCCACCTAATCCTGTTTAATGAGATGGATACCGTTATCCTGATTTTACCAATGAGGAAACTGAGGCAGAGAAAAACAGGTAGTTGGCTCAAGGTCACACGGCATTAGACGGTAGAGCCAGGACGTGAATTCAGGCAGGCTGACACTGAAGGCTGACACATTCAGAACCACTGCCTAAACTGCCTTTCAGGACCATATTCACGGTGCAGTTGATTTGTATTGTGTTTCACACGTGACAAAGCCTTTTTACATACGTGATCTCTTTGGGTGCTTAAGGCAGTAAGGTAGGTAGGTAGACAGAAGTAGCATTATCCTCCTCATTGTATACACTAAACTAAGGCCCAAAAAGTCAGGTGGCTCACAAAGCGCAGTCAGTCCGAACCAGAGCCTAAATCCAGATCCTGAGGTTCCAAATTCATTGTTCTTTCTGTACACGACAGATGCCTCATGTGCCAGCCATGGGAATTAAAATACCTCTGAGGCATGAGGCTCAAATGAGATAGTAACTGACATTTCTTGAGCACTCACTGTGTGTCAGACACCGTTCTAACCTTTCTGTATGTATTGCTCATCTAATCAACACAGCTGTCCGATGAGGTAGGTACTGTTATGTCACTGGTTTTCAAGTGGGTAAACAGAGACTCAGAGGTAAGTGACATGTGTAGATTCATATAACTTAAGTGGTAGAGCCAAGATAAGGGAAGTGAAAGCATCGTGGATTTAACACTCATATAGTTTCAACAATTTGCAAGAGACTGAAGGCCCATGATATCATTTATAGTTTTTCTAGGGCACGACTTTTGAATCCTGCTTTTGGAGCTGGCATATGTAGAGCAAGTACTTGAACTGGCTGCGGGCTGAGCCAGCCACCCAGAACCTCCATCTCAACATACCCCTGTTCCTTCCCCTTGTTACACGGTCAGTAATTTTTGTGATGTTATATTTAATGATATATTGTTGGGGGAAATTATAGATTGAGAAGATCCCTTGCAAATGGCAGGGGTTTTCTGTACATCATAAAAGGTGAAGCTCTGTACAGATGTGAGATTGGGGGAAGAAAGGATTATCGTCCGTGGGTTTGCTTTTTGGATTCTTTTTAATTTTTTAATGCTTATTTATTTTTGAGAGAGAGAGAGAGAGAGAGAGAGAGAGAGAGAGAGAGAGAGAGAGAATGGATGGGGGAGGGGCAGAAAGAGAGGGAGACCCAGAATCGGAAGCAGGCTCCAGGCTCTAAACTGTCAGCACAGAGCCGGACGTGGGGCTTGAACTCACGAACCGTGAGATCATGACCTGATCTAAAGTCGGATGCTTAATCGACTGAGCCACACACGTGCCCCTGCTTTTTGGATTCTTTTACAAACTGATTGAAGACACAGAAAACATATGATTTAAAGTTATAGAACTAAGTATGAGAGAGTGTACCTTATTCTAATATACCACCCCACCCTCCCGTATTATTTCTTTTAAAGAAACCATCTGTCTTAAGTGGCAGTGAAAAAACAAATGAACTTGAGACCCAGAATTGAGTTAATTGAGAATTGATTTAAATCAAGGTCTTAATGACTCTTTATCTGTAAAATGAGAGGGTTGGACTAGACCAAAAGTTCTCAAACTATACCCTTGTGAGCTGAGCAGAGGTTGAATTGCTTCTAAAATTGAAAAAAAAAAAAATAAATAAGGTAATGGAATGTGCTCTATTATGTATTATTTTCCTGTGACTTTTTATTTTTTAACTTTCTACCTGCTCCTGAGTGCTCACAGATGTCAAAACAAATGGATAAGTAGCAAAGGAGCTCCCCTGCCCCCACATATATGCTTGTGATCTTACATTGCAAGGTACCTGACTCAGTTACATTTTTTGCAAGGAAGACTTTTCCAAGTCTTACTAATGGAATGAAGTATGCTAACTCCGTTCCTCAGAGAGAACCGCCTGGAAAAGGCAGCGCTGCTGGGCTAAATGACCTCCAAGATATTTTCCTTAAAGAGACCTCTCAGCTGTGCTCTTGGGTGGGTTTTGGCTTGCTGACTGTGTCGTCACCCTGTTGCAGCAACCCTCTCCCCATTAGGTGCATAGGCATTTTTTTTAAATGTATTTTTTAAGTTTATTTGTTTATTTTGAGAGAGAGAGAAAGCATGAGTTGGGGAGGGGCAGAGAGAAAATCTTGAGCAGGCTCCACACTGTTGGTGCAGAACCTGATGCAGGGCTCAAACCTATGAACTGTGAGATCATGACCTGAGCCACAGTTGGATGCTTAACCAGCTGAGCCACCCAGGTGCCCCTGCAGAGGCACTTTTTAAAAAAACAGACTTTATTTTTTAGAGCAGTTTTAGGTTAACAGCAAAACTGAGTAGAAAGTGCAGACGTTTCTTCTGTACCTCCAGTCCCCATGCACGCACATCATTCCCCACCAGAGTGGCACATTGATCATGATCGATGAACTTACCTCGACACGTCCTTATCACCCAAAGTCCATAGTTTACATTAGGTGTCACTCTTGGTGTTGTACGTGCTGTGGATTTTGACAAATGTATAACAACATGTATTCACCATTATAGTTCATACAAGATAGTTTCACTGCCCTAAAATCCTTTGTGCTCCGCATATTTATCCTTCCCTTCCCCCAACCCCTAGCAACCATTGATCTTTTTGCTGTCTTCATACTTTCACCTTTTCCAAAGTGTCATATAGTCAGAATCATACAGTATGTATGTAGCCTTTTCAGAATGACTTCTTTCACTTAGGAGTATGCATTTAAAGTCCCTCCATATGTCTGCATGGTTTGATAGCACATTTCTTTTCAGTGTTGAGTAACATTCCATTGTCTAGATGTACTGCAGTTTATTACCTACTGAAGGATATCTTGGATGCTTCCAAGTTTTGGCAATTATGGGTAGAACTATAAACATCCATGTGCAGGCTTTGTGTGGTGCACAGGCATTTTTGATGAATTCTTTACTCATCCCGACTCCAGCCAATATTCTACCAGTTTTTTCCTTCTCCTTGTCACTTGAATCTCCTTCTTTCTGTCTACAGTTGCCATCTACAGGATCAAAACCTTTGCATAGGCGTGGCAGTAGTTAGAGGAGCTAGAGCCGGGAGTGAGGATTGTTGTGGAGTCTAGTCCTGCAGTTGCTCTGTAGATTGTAAGATTGTAACTATAACAAAGAGATTTATTTGTTTTTTTCCTTAAATAACCACAGTAGAATGCTGATAAGCACATGTTTGCTCCCTATGAGCCACACAAGACATTGGTGGATGGCCTCACTTGGAATGGATTTTTATGCTCTGGGCCCATACCTTTATATCTTAAGGATAAACATCCCTCTCTTTGAGTGAGGATTGGAGTTTTCCCACCAGCCAAAGGTTTTTTGGAGTTCTGGAAGTTTGGCAAACTCATTAAGTTGCTGAAGGTGGCTGTTAATATTTTGAGTCCAAAAATAAGACTCAGAGCAATGTATATAATTGCTACCTTTTGTAAAATAGGGAAGAAGTAAGAGTCTATATTCATAGATGCTCTTGTAGAAAGAACCGAAAGGATGCGGAACAGTAGTCACCTGTGGGGAAGAGTAGGGAGAAGGAAGACCCTGGGCAGATGGGACAGGGACAGGGTAGGGATGGGGTATTTTCACTAAATGGACCTTTATATTTTCTGTTTTTGAACCATTTGAGCATTGGAAATTACCTTTTGAAAAAATTGAAACACGTTTTTTTAAGTTTCTATAATGCAGTGAGGTTGTTACATTGTTGGGGTTTTAGGGCCAGGAAATAACATCTCTTCCATCTCTCAATTTGGAACCAAATGGCAGATAAGAAATGAGCTTTATGATTGGTAATGCTGAGTGGGTACTGTCCTCTCTTAATTGGTTATTCCCTTTTATTATATACATGCCCTGTATCTCTGAGTACTCGTTCGCCTGAACTTCTACCTTGAATTTAAGTAGCCACTTCTACTTTCCTTTCGAGTTATAGTGCCTTCTCTTTGCTTCTCCTTCTGTTTGAAGAGTAGATAAGACTTTCTAAAGCAGCACATACTTTTATTGCACTTTAAAATTCCATTTGTAGTTGTCTCTCCTTTTTCTTATATTTACTTTTGAATGTTCCTTGCCTTTCAGCAGGAATATTTAGAGCAATTATATTCAGTTACTGGTGTATCTGTTTTCATGTTTCCTTTTGTCATTTAATGTATACCTGGTTAACTTTTATCTTTATTTGATAACTTAAAAATTAATCGACTTTTGATGTTTAGAGATTAGTTTTTAATGTCATGAAAACTTTACATGATTTATCTCTTTATGATTCAAAAATGTTTGGAACAGTAGCAGCCTCATTGAGATGCTTGTATAGCTTCCCTGTGTTGAACAAAACATTAGTCATTTGGTGGTATAAGCGCTGGTCTGTTGACTAATGTCAGTCTCATGGCTTTTCTGTCATACTTTGAGTCATCTTTGGATCTTAAAAAGAGTCTGTTAACCTCTGGACCACAGCTGTACTCCACAGAACATTCCCTGCCCTACCATAATTGGTCTTACTGAACTGACCATTGGGAATTTTGACTGTCTGTGTAGGAATTGGCCTTGTGTGCAGAAGAGACTGGGTCCTTAAAGGCAATGCAGGAATCTCAGCACTGTCCACTGCAGCCAGTGAATCACTGGCCTGAGGGACAGTCCCAGAAGCAGTGGGTGAAGAACTCATGCCCTGACCTTCCCGAGCATCTAGACACCAAGATAGTGCCACACCCCTTGAAAGAAAGTGGTGAGTACCAAGAATCAGGGAATGTCCGGAGGGAGAGGTGAGGGGTAGAGGGGGTAAGGAAGGGTGCACAGGGAGTAGGGATGTGCAGAATTCAAGACAGAGGGTGGATTGGTGTCTGGTGGACACACTGGGAGTAAGGCAGGTAAGCGCTGTGCAAGGAGAGGAAGCGCCCAGCACTGTTGGCGCCCCACTGAGTCATGCAGCCAGTTCAGGCCAGGGCCGGGGTCACGTGGTGATCATAGGAGTGTGAGGTGGCATCTTACACACGGCCCATCTCTCGAGGCAGCTTAGGAGCCAGACGCTCTAGGATGGAAGTAAAAGGGGACATCTGCCCGGGATACCAGGACAGTCCCAGCTTGATGCAAGCATGGCATCTGGAAGGCTGGACCCGGGAGGGGTGGTTTCTTGGGAACCAGAGCTTGGATTTAGGAGACTTCTTCTTCTCCTCAGCTGTCCTCACTCCCCGAGTCCCTACTCTCCCAAAGACGGGGAGTGTTGGAGATTGGGAGGTGACTGCTGAGTCCCAGGTAAGCTGCTGTTTGTCCCTTCCTTCCTGTCCTTATTCCTCCTGTGCCCTTGCACCTGTGCCCCTCTCCTCACTCTGTGGCCTGCCCTCAGCAGAAGGACATATGTCCTGGGGTATTAGCCTCTGCCCTTGGCCCCCAGTCTGCTGGCCTCTCCACGGTCATGCTGCTCCTTACGACACTGGCCTCACACATGGTATCCCTGCGTCCGTTATCTTTCCCGGGGCCTGGTCGCGTTGCCAGGCCATTTCCAACTGAGGTCCTTGTCTTGTACATCTCACAGGAAGCCCTGGGCCCCAGCAAACACGCTGAGAAGGAGTTCTGCGAGGACCCCCCAGGAGACAGCTGTGGGAACGGCGTGTCCCTGGGTAAGGAAACCGTGCCCTCTCAAGAAGATGTTGTCGGGTTTCTGGTACACTCAGTTCCCAGAGGCTGTTTCATCACTCCCTTAAGACTTGGGGCTCTGCGAAGTCTGGAGCTTCAGACACAGGAAGAACACATGCGCTCTGTGGCCACAGCACTGGTGGCAGGGGTGGAGCCTGGGGCGTGGGGTCTGCCCGGATAGAGGCTGGCGGCTGGCTTCCGAGGGCCTGCCCTCTGGGGGTCGTTTCCTCATTTCCTCAGTACACTCAGCATGCTCCTGGGGCTGTCTCAGAAATCCAGTCTTGGCAGCATCAAACAGGGTCCCTCTCTCAGGGGCAGTCCCCAGTGAGCTGAGCCCATGAGACTAATATTCTAAACCACAGTGAGAAGTAAACGTCACGGGGCTCAAAAACCCACACGGCCAGCACCGACTCCTGTTTTCTTAAGTGCGTCTCCACGGGAGCCAAACAAACACGAACCGTTTCCCTGCGGAGCTTGGGTCAGAATGATGGGTTAGACGTGAGAGAGGGATAAAGTGGAAGAGACAGTGATAGGCCCGCCACCTGTCGGTGAGGGGAGACATGGGAAGCTTGTGGGCGCCTTGCCTGACAGCATAACTCCTTTTTTACATAAACCATGATATCTTGGGAAGATAGTGTTCAGCAGAACAAACTTTGGGAAGTGTTGAACTGGGTAATCCTTAAGTTTCTTTTAGCTCTCAACTCTTTTTCATCTAGTTTTCCTCGAATATTTATTTATTACAAATTTTTTAAATGTTTATTTATTTTTGAAAGAGAGAGAGAGAGAGAGAGAGAGAGACAGAGAGAGAGAGAGAGACAGAGAGACAGAGCACAAGCAGGGGAGGGACAGAGAGAGAGGGAGACACAGAATCTGAAGCAGGCTCTGGGCTGTGAGCTGTCAGCATGGAGCCTGATGTGGGGCTCGAACTCACAAACCGTGAGGTCATGACCTGAGCCGAAGTCAGATGCTTAACTGACTGAGCCACCCAGGCACTTGACCTTGAATATTTATTTTAATGAAAGGCTTCCTGTTTTTTTTTTTTTAAATGAAATTTATTGTCAAATTGGTTTCCATACAACACCCAGTGCCCATCCCAACAGGTGTCCTCCTCAATACCCATCACCCACTTTCTCCTCCCTCCCACCCCCCATCAACCTTCAGTTTATTTTCAGTTTTTAAAAAAAAATTTTTTTTAATGTTTATTTATTTTTGAGAGAGACAGAGACAGAGCTTGAGCGGGGGAGGGGCAGAGAGAGAGGGAGACACAGAATCTGAAGCAGGCTCCAGGCTCTGAGCTGTCAGCACAGAGCCCGTCACGGGGCTCGAACCCATGGACCGTGAGATCATGACCTGAGCCAAAGTCAGACGCCCAACTGACTGAGCCACCCAGGTGCCCCAATTTATTTTCAGTTTTTAAGAGTCTCTTATGGTTTGGCTCCCTCCCTCTCTTTTATTTTTTCTTTCCCCTCCCCCATAGTCTTCTGTTAAGTTTCTCAGGATCCACATAAGAGTGAAAACATATGGTATCTGTCTTTCTCTGTATGCCTTATTTCACTTAGCATAACACCCTCCAGTTCCATCCATGTTGCTACAAATGGCCAAATTTCATTCTTTCTAATTGCCAAGTAGTATTCCATTGTGTATATAAACCACACTTTCTTTATCCATTCATCAGTTGATGGACATTTAGGCTCTTTCCATAGTTTAGCCATTGCTGAAAGTGCTGCTGTAAACATTGGGGTATAAGTGCCCCTAAGCATCAGCACTCCTATATCCCTTGGGTAAATTCCTAGTAGTGCTATTGCTGGGTCATAGGGTAGATCTATTTTTAATTTTTTGAGGAACCTCTACATTGTTTTCCAGAGCGGCTGCATCAGTTTGCATTCCCACCAACAGTGTAAGAGGTTTCCTGTTTCTCCACATCCTCTCCAGCATCTATAGTCTCCTGATTCATTTATTTTAGCCACTCTGACTGGCGTGAGGTGATATCTCCGTGGGTTTTGATTTGTATTTCCCTGATGAGGAGTGACGTTGAGCATCTTTTCATGTGCCTGTTGGCCATCTGGATGTCTTCTTTAGAGAAGTGTCTATTCATGTTTTCTGCCCATTTCTTCACTGGGTTATTTGTTTTTCGGGTGTAGAGTTTGGTGTCTTTATAGATTTTGGATAGTAGCCCTTTGTCTGATATGTCATTTGCAAATATCTTTTCCCATTCTGTCGGTTGCCTTTTAGTTTTATTGATTGTTTCCTTTGCAGTGCAGAAGCTTTTTATCTTCATGAGGTCCCAATAGTTCATTTTTGCTTTTAATTCCCTTGCCTTTGGAGATGTGTCAAGTAAGAAATTGCTGTGGCTGAGGTCAGAAAGGTTTTTCCCTGCTTTCTCCTCTAGGGTTTTGATGCTTTCTTGTCTCACATTCAGGTCCTTTATTTTTGTGAATGGTGTAAGAAAGTGGTCTAGTTTCATTCTTCTGCATGTTGCTGTCCAGTTCTCCCGACACCATTTGTTAAAGAGACTTTTTTCCATTGGATATTCTTTCCTGCTTTGTCAAAGATTAGTTGGCCATACTTTTGTGGGTCCAGTTCTGGAGTCTCTTATTCTATTCCATTGGTCTATGTGTCTGTTTTTGTGCCAATACCATGCTGTCTTGATGATTTTAGCTTTGCAGTAGAGGCTAAAGTCTGGGATTGTGATAAGGCTGTTTTGTTAGGGCTGGGAGCTGTTGGGACAGCAGTCCTTTCTTTAGACATTGCAAAGTGTTTTAAAAAATAAGAAAATATATTTTCTCATGTTTTTGGACGTTGAGAGGAGGACATGCTCCAATCACAGTACAAAGTGGTTCCGCAGTGTCACGGCAGACCCTAGGTTCTTTTTCTCTCCTCTGCCGTCCTCAGTGTCAGCTTTGCACTAAAGTTATCATGTGTCATAATCAAAAGATACATGCCAATGGCAGTTGGGCTCACAAGTTTCCTAGTGAGAGAGACTCTCTCTGTCTCTCTCCCTGTCTCTTACATACACACACACACACACACACACACACACACACACACACACTGAATGAGTGAGAGAGAGGGAAACCTTTCCTCCAGCCATTAAATTCATTCTGCTTGGGCTAGTTTAGGCTACGTGCCCATCTGTGGACCAGTAACACTCACTCTTTGTGTGATATGTTTCGTAGCAACAACAAAGAAAGCAAATGAACAGAGCAAACTGGTCAATTAATGTTGGGAATTGGCATGGGAATGTCTGAATAGCTGCGTGCGGGGCAGTGCTCCATTCCAGGGGCAGTTTGGACGAGCACTCTGCTCAGTGTGTCATTTGTACTTAATCTTTTCTTTTCTTTCTTTCTATTAGGGGCTCCAGTTTCCAAACCAGGTATCAACTGCCAGCGAGAGCAAGGACCAGGATTTTGGCGTCCGAGCTTTATCAATTCTGGAAAGAGGAACACTGCAGATTACACCTTGGATAATGAGCAAACAAAACCAGCCCAGGCATCGGCCTGGAGAGATTCCAGGGCCTGGGAGGAACAACACCAATGGGACACGGAGGACATGAAGGTGTCAGGTGTGCACTGGGGCTATGAGGAGACCAAGACTTTTCTGGCAATTTTGAGTGAGTCTCCTTTCTCTGAAAAGCTCCGGACTTGTCACCAGAACCGCCAGGTTTACCGGGCCATTGCAGAGCGGCTGAGGGCAAGGGGCTTCCTGCGGACACTGGAGCAATGTCGCTACAGAGTCAAAAACCTCCTGCGGAACTACCGGAAAGCCAAGAGCAGCCACCCACCAGGGACCTGCCCCTTCTATGAGGAGCTGGAGGCCCTGGTGAGGGCGCGGACGGCCATCAGAGCCACCGATGGCCCAGGAGAGGCTGTGGTGCTCCCCAGGCTGGGGGACAGTGATGCAGAGATGGATGAACAGGAGGAAGGGGGCTGGGAGCCTGAAGAGACAGCAGAAGATTGTAATGGTGATGACCTGGCCACTGATGAGTCTGTCCAGGAGCCCAGGATTCCAGGGGGCCCAGCTCTGTTCCAGAGTCGTATTGGTAAGAACAAGGGGGTTTAGTGGATCCTGACTCCCAACTCTCCTACCAGCCAAACCTCTGCTCCCTGAGTTCAGGGCACAGACTGGATCGCAAGTCCAGATTGATGCCACTGGTGTTAAGTTCCTTAGATTGTCCTCAAACTCCTACTGTTTCCTTCTATGATCAATTTCCTAGAATGAGTTTTCTTAGTTATAGAAGCAAACTTTTAAAAACTTAAGGGACCTTAAAGAGCTAATTCAGTATTAGTTGACCCTTGAACAATGCAGGGCTAGAGTACTGATCTCTGCTCGTTTGATCGATGCACATTCAACTTTTGACTCCCGACAAACTTGACCATTGGTAGCATACTATGGACCAGAAGCCTTACTGATAGTATAAATAACATGTATTTATATGATATATGTATTATATGTATATTCTTACAGTAAAGCAAGCTAGAGAAAAGGTGTTGTTAAAATCATAAGAAAATACATTTACACTACTGTATTATATATATAAAAAAATCTGTTGTAGAAATGAATCTGTGCAGTTCAAACCCATCAACTATATTTGCCAAAGTGTGTCACTAGGAGTATGGATGGTCATAGTGTTACACAAGTGTTCCTTTTTTTTTTAAGTTTTTAATGTTTATTTTTTTGAGAGGGGCAGAGACAGTGTGACTGGGGTAGGGGCAGAGAGAGTGAGAGAGAGAGAATCCCAAGCAGGCTCCACGCCACCAGCACAGAGCCTGATGTGGGGCTCAAACCCACGAAACCATGAGATTATGACCTGAGCCAAAACCAAGTGTCGGACGCCAAACCGACCGAGCCACCCAGGTGCTCCACACGAGTGTACTTTTAAGTTTAATGTGCATGACAACATCAACTTGTGATTTTACGGTAAATTTAGGTAAGGAAAGATACTGAGTGAAGTTTTTAATATATAACAGAAATCACAACAGTATATAGTTGAACAAGTGATGTTTGAGAAACACCCAGTCATTGTAAAAGTGGAAAAACACTGAAGCCCAAGAGATGGAATGTCTTATGTAAAGTTACACAGTGAGGTAGGGGCAGAGTCAGGATCAGAGCCCAGAGTTCCTGCCTCCATCTTTATGCAGTTTTCCTCTCCACGATGCTGCCTCCCCAGGCTGCATCATTTACCTGCCGAGGAACTGAGAACGGAACACTTCCTGTTCATTCCTCCAAAAAGAGGAAAGGGCATCCTTAGTTGGATGCTCTTGTAACATTATTTGAGTTACATTTCTGTCTAGGGACTCTCAGTTCCCATGTTTGTTCAGAAGAAAGTTCATAAAATAAAACTAGAGGATATGTATTGAATGGATGTAGAGAAAGTCTCTTAGATCCCAATACAGGCCTTTCCCCACACCAGTCAACTGAAGCCAGAAGTGGGGTCACCTGGTATAATATGGCCACCTATATCTTTTTCAGCTAAGGCTCAAGAGTTAATGAAAAGTCTTAGAATTGGGTGGGGGTGGGAGGCTCTGGCGCACCCCTCAGAAGCAAGGGAATATTCTTTGCTGGTGCCCCAGGTGCCTGGGAAATTTCTCCGTTGCCTGTGTTCTAGGCATGTATTGGAACGGGGGCCCCTGATCCCTGATGACCTGGGCTAGTCTCATTATGCCTCACAGTTCTGAACTCTTCACTCCCGACAGCAGGTGTGCACTGGGGCTATGAGGAGACCAAGGCCTTCCTGACCATTCTCAGTGAGTCCCCATTCTCTGAAAAGCTTCGCACGTGCCACCAGAACAGCCAGGTTTACCGGGCCATTGCAGAGCGGCTGTGTGCACAGGGCTTCCTGCGGACACTGGAGCAATGTCGGTACAGATTCAAAAACCTCCTTCGAAGCTACCGGAAAGCCAAGAGCAGCCACCCACCAGGGACCTGCCCCTTCTATGAGGAGCTGGACTCACTGATGAGGGCACGGACTGCCGTCAGAGCCATGGGAACCCTCAGGGAGGCAGCGAGTCTCTCTAGGTCTGGGCAGAGCAGTACCGAGGCTGACGACCAGGAGGCCTGGGATGAGATGGCAGATGAAGTTGGCCTCAAATCTCCCACCCTGTGTCCAGACACCCCAGACACTGGTAAGCCTGGAGTAATTCGATGTCCACCAAATCCACAGGCATGAGAGAGTAAGGGGGCCGGATCATTATCATTTGCCTCTGAACTACAAGAGAGGGTGGAATTGACCAGGAAAAGCATTTGTGATTTGCTTAGTGTAATTGCCCAAATGAGAGAAGTAGTCAGGTCTTGATTTTACGGGGATTTTTTGGTAAATTATAGAGTTTATTCAATTTCACATGATAAGAGGCTATATGGAATGTACTAGGAGAGGGAGGTGTTCCTTATTGAGTAGAGGGATGGGGAAGTTGGCCAGAGAGACTGACTAGCTGATTGTGTGTGTGGCCTGGGCCTCATGGCTCCCTTGGCAGGGTCACCATGTTCCAGGCTCTGTTCTCTGCTTTGCAGGTCACACATTTATATATGCACCGGAACTTGAGCAGTTTCACGTTAGTCACATCATAAGATGTGAGATAGAAAATATAAGATACATGGGGCGCCTGGGGGCTCTGTCGGTTAAGCGTCCGACTTCAGCTCAGGTCATGATCTCGCAGTCTGTGAGTTTGAACCCCACATCGGGCTCTGTGCTGACAGCTCAGAGCCTGGAGCCTGCTTCAGATTCTGTGTCTCTCTCTCTCTCTCTGCCCCTCTCCCTGCTCACACAGTCTCTTTCTCTCAAAAATAAACATAAAAAAAAAAAAGAAAATATAGGATATCATTGTAGCTAAATTTGTAAGACACAAGATAAGATATATAAGTAGATATTAACTAATGAACGAAGAAAACTGCATTTCTGTGTATTTCAGGTTTTGAGATGAGGCATAAGGACGAAGACCAGATTTCAGAGCAAGATATTTTTGAGGATTTGCCTGGAGCCTTATCAAAATGTACTGGAGAGGATGTTTGCCACCCTCATGACTGGGGGCAAGACAGTGAAAATGAAGGTGGAGGTGAAGGGCAGTGGGGAAATCCCCCCCAGGAGCAGTGGGAAGAATGTTCTTCTGAAGAGGACTTAGAAAAACTTATCGACCACCAAGGCCTGTACCTGGAAGAGAAGCCCTACAAGTGTGACACGTGTGTGAAAAGCTTCAGTCGGAGCTCGCACTTCATTGCCCACCAGCGGATCCACACAGGCGAGAAGCCTTACCAATGCCCTGAATGTGGGAAAGGCTTTAGCGATCGCTCCAACCTCAATACCCATCAGAGAATCCACACAGGAGAGAAGCCCTACAGGTGCCTTGAGTGTGGGAAAAGCTTTAGCGATCACTCCAATCTTGTCACCCACCAGAGAATCCACACGGGGGAGAAGCCCTATAAATGTGGGCAATGTTGGAAAAGCTTCAACCAGAGCTCCAACCTCCTGAAACATCAGAGAATCCACGTGGGAGGCAATCCTGATCATTGCTGCGAGGCAGGGGAAACCTTTGGCCAAAGCCCATCCTTCAGTGCTCCCTGGAGGAACTCTACGGAAGACACATCTCTTGAACAACCTCAGAGTGCCAGCAAGAACTTGAATTCTGGCCCACACGGCACCAGCTCAGGGGAAAAGCTGTATCCGTGTCCTGAATGTGGAAGAACCTTCTCTAAGAGCTCTGCCCTCATTAGTCACCAAAGGATCCATACGGGAGAGAAGCCGTATGAATGTGCTGAATGTGGGAAGAACTTCAGTAAGAGCTCCACGCTGGCTAACCACCAGCGAACCCACACGGGGGAGAAGCCATACACGTGTGTGGACTGTGGGAAGGGCTTCAGTGAGCGCTCCAAGCTCATCACGCACCAGAGAGTGCACACGGGAGAGAAACCCTACAAATGCCTTGAGTGTGGCAAGTTCTTTCGTGACCGTTCCAACCTCATTACTCACCAGCGGATTCACACGGGAGAGAAGCCTTACAAGTGCAGAGAGTGTGGGAAATGTTTTAACCAGAGCTCCAGTCTCATTATTCACCAGAGAATCCACACTGGGGAGAAGCCCTACAAGTGCACAGAGTGTGGCAAAGACTTCAACAATAGCTCCCACTTCAGCGCCCACCGGAGAACCCACGCAGGAGGAAAAGCATCGTAGGAGGCCCCCGCCCCCCGTCACGGCAAAGAGATAAACGCATATTGAAATCTCCCCAGAGCGTAAGATGTGTGCTAGGAGCTTTCCGAATTCTTAAGCTTGGTGTATACCCAGGCAAGTTATCTTGGCCTAATCCAGGTTATTTGGAAGTGAATTACAGATGCTAAGGGTCTGGATTTGAAGGCACTTTTCTTAAGTGTAATTTGTTTTTCTCCTGTAAAAAAACCCTGTGCAACCCTCAGGCCCTCCTTATATTTGCTGTCACGTGAGGACTTGATCAGTGTTTGAGCCAAACTGGTCATGTAGGAGTTTAGAGGTACATCAGGGGTCCTGAGCAGTGAGTCCAAACCTCGCTGTGCCTTCACACTGTCCACAGGTACACGTGTTCTGTTGGCACACATCAGCAAATTCTCACGTGGCGGATTTCGGTTGGGATGTATCCGTACAGGAGAGCTTTAAGACTGGTGAGAGAGGGCATAATTGGGAATCAGTGGCTTAAAGCAGACCGCCATGACCTCAGCAAAGAGGAGGAACCTCAGTGATGTCCTTGATAAATTATTAACAGTAGCAAAAGTAGCTGGTATTTATCGAGCATTTACTCTGGCAGGCTCCGTGCTAAGCACTTTGTGCACATCATCTCATCTCCTCCTCACAGCGGTGCCGGGAGATAGGTACTAATAGTGTCCCCATTTCCCAGATGAGAGAGCCGAGGCTTGGGAAAGCCAAGTAACTTGCCTGGTGGCGCATCTGAAAATGGCAGAGGCAGGCTTTAACCAGATCTGTCTCTGGAGCCTAAGGTGTTCCTGACCATTCTCCTGAATCCCCTTCTGCCTTAGGGCAGGTAACTCAGGTGTGAGGATCCCAAAGCACTTTGTGGACCACATTTCCTACTAAAATTCCTTTATGAATTCTCCTTTTAGCAAATAGGGAAACTGAGAATCCCTAAAGAGCAGAGGGCCTGGGATGGTCTGAACCGGCAATGCTTTGAGCAAGACTGAGCTATTATTAAAGCACTTGCTGTGGATTTCTATCTTTGCAGCAATATGGGTGAGAGATACAGGGGGTTGAGACAGGGAAGACCTGTAACCACAGTGATGTTTCTCCCCATGAGATACTGCTTTGGGGAAGGAAATGGGGTTTAAGAATTTCCCTTTCCTCAGGGAGTCAGTCCTGCTCAAGTTAGACTTGGCTGAACTGAACGTTAAGCCTTACAGGAACTTGGGCCTCTAGTTTTGCCTCCCCGGGCCTTTCCCTGTTGGCGGAAGCTGTGTTTCTGATGGCCATGCCATGGCTGATCAGGGGGGAGGTGGGAGGAGTTGGTGTGCTCCCACTGAGAGGGCACTGAATGCTGTCCTGCAGCCCAGCTGCGTGGCACAATTTCATCCTGCGAGAAGGGGCGTGAGGCAGTCGGGTCCTCACGTGCTGAAGAATGCAGCGGTCAGGACCTATGGGTGCCCTGGGTTCTCCCTGCTTTATCCTGTTCCTGCACCCCCGGTCGGGGATAGCTCCCTGCCTCCAGGCTGCAAAAAGGAGCCTTGTGTTTAGTCACTTTGTGGAAAAGGGTAACCCCCTTTGGGGACGGGGGTGCAGAGCTTTGAAGTACTGAGTGGTTGCGGGTGTGGTGCGAAGCCACAGGCTGCTGTCTGAACTTCCGTCCTGGGGCTGCTGCAGATGGCATTGGCTCCCCAGTGTGTACGTGCCCGGGACTTCCAATCTGTCTCCTGCCCTGGGCTCTCCTCTTAGGAGCCCGGTCTCCTCCCTGCCAGTCCAACCTGAGTGACTCCGGGGCCTCTCCAGCCACCTGTGCCCCCTCCCCCCCCCCCCCCACGCACTGTGACCCCCTGCAGCCATCTTCAGCCTGGGCCCATCCATTCGGCATGCACGTTACGTACGCACTGGCCCACAAAGCAGCCTCCTTCACACAACGCCGGTGAGGCACACACAGTCAGACTCCTACAGACTCAGGGCCCCAGACACGCTCTCCCTCCTAAGGGCATTTTCCAGTGGGCCGTGGTTCCCCAGCACCGCGGGCAGTCTTCCCAGTGGAGCCTACGGTCAGAATGAACGTGGTGAAGCATCCCCTTCTCTCAGTCTTGATGCCACCTCTCCTTCCGATGCTCCTTAGTGTCCTCTCTGAGCAGCAGACACCAGTGTCGAGCCCCTGCCCAGGCTGCGACTGGAGGCTCGTGCTACATGTAGCGCGAGGTCAGGGAAGGCCTGGCAGGAGAGGGGTTCAAGTTGTGCCGGAGTCCAGGGGGGCAGCCGCTGCTTCCCACGGCTCCCGCTGCTGTCTCTCCCGACATCACCATTACCACTACCGTGTCTTTAGCGCCATCTTTTCCGTCACTCTGACTAGAGGCAAATCTGGAACTATCTCCACCTCCCTCTACTTCCCCGCCCCACGCTGGGGACCTCACTGCCCTCTGGTGCACTTCCCACCCGGTCCCTGTCAGAACCCTGGGAGGAGCCTGCGCCCGGTGACCCTGCCCTGTGCTACCCGGAGGAAGAGGCCCCTCTTCTCAGTGTGGCTCAGGCTCCCCGCTTCTCAAGGCTGAGAGCTGCTTTGTTCTAAGAGCCACTTAGCTGAGTCAAGAGCGTCAGAACGGGCAAGGGCAGGATCCAGTTGAACAATTTTACCTACACACAGTGAACAGGTAGAAAAAGGGTCCACACAGACATCACGTTTCTAATGAGGGTGCGGTGAGGGATTCCCTTGATATGGGAACCATTCTGATCCTGTCTGCTATTACGTAATACTTTCTGAAGTCACATTTATTTTTCACATTTTCATTGTTGGAAAAGACTCCATAACTGTGGCGCCTAGAGGGTGAGGAAGGGAGAAAAAGGAAACACAATGTGCCTCTAAGGCTGGTTCTGGATCAGCCTTACAGATTCATGTGAGCCCAAGCAGGAGAGGAGCCTCGGGCGGCAGTGACCGAGCCACTGGCACTGGAATCTCTTGGGAGTCACCGGGGCTCAGGGAGCCCTACTGTGGTGCCAAGTGACAAATATAACACCTGGGGGAAAGGACTCTCCTTCTTCAATGTAGAACATGGCCTGGCCTCAGTTCTTTGGGGTGTCCACAGACCACAGAGAAGTTTCTGCAAAGTTAGAGGCAATGGAGATGAGCATGAGGGTCAAGGGCATGTCCTGGTGATGGTGAGGAGCTGCTTTGAGACCCTCACTCCAACTTCACCGGGTAGGGGGGTGGGCAGGGCAGGAGAATACCCCTATAGACAGCAGCCGACAAGGAAAAGCTTGTTCACGATCATATATGCAGCCCCTGACCCAACCCCAGTCCTGAAGTTTCCCAGAAACAGAGGAGGTGAGGCAAGCCGGGCTGGAGGTCACGCTAAGCCCTTCCGGCACATCCTGGGCATTTTCTCCAGGGACTTTCCTTGAGCAACTAATTTCTTATGAAAACTAGACATTGGTGATTGATCTTAGTGACTGTGAAATGAAAATGGGATAAATTTTGGCCACCAGGAGGCTCAGAGGTTCAAGATCCAGTTCCAAAAACTGAGCAGGCCCTTTTGGTTAGCAATTTGTGCATCGATCCCTGACTTCATTTTGTCTGGCTTTGTTTTCACTTCCTTATCTTTTACTATTTTCTGGTTTTTTTGGTGGTGTTATGTACATCTCTTAAAGCTGGTCAAATCCTATTTTGGGATGCAGTGGCCTGATGAATTAATAAATTATTCTGATTAAACAAAGAAAAAATAAGACTGTTTTGGATTCTTCTGGCATTTTCCTTGTTGAACTCAAAGCATGGAGGAAAGGGGGTGTAAATCAGGGGTACACATTGAGGCTGTGGGGGAGGATTGGGGCGCATGATCTCATACCCTTTGTGCTGGACTGGTATCTTCCTTTCACTGTTCTCCGTGGTTCTTTATACATGAGTGGATGTATGAGCTCATGAGGCGTTGCCTTTTGTCCATAACAGGTGGCTCCTCGGTCTGCTGGCCATCTCCACATGTCTACTTTGATATTTCCCCTGGGGTCTCTGTGCTAGGAAATCTGAGGTATCTGGGACCCAAATGATGCAAAGATTATGGATGAAAAGAAAGAAAGGCTTGCCAAAGGGGCCGAATTTTACCTGACTCTTCTGATTTACCCCCCCCCCCCCGCCCCCCATTCAGGAACAGAGCTGACACACTTTATACTTGAGGAGGGCCCAGGTGGAGGGTCTCTATGGGGGTTCTTTCCCCTCCTTTCTTTACCTACCCCTTCTGGTAATGTCCAGAAGACGTTGTGGCTGAAGACACTTAAGTTTCCTAATCAAATTTCAGTCTGTATTTTTGTGAAGTGGGTTATAGGCAACTCTTTGCCTTTTAAATTCTGCTGTCCTTGAATTCTGGTTGTGAACTGGTAGAGGGTGGGGAGAGAGTGATATTTCAGATTTGGCCTTGGCCTTGATCGGAATCCACTGGAAATTGTTTCTTCCTGTAGGAGTCAGAATCTCCAATGTAGATTATAGTAGTGGTTGGGATGAGCTAATGGTCTGCACATCTGGGGACAAAGATGAGGTCTGGGAGAAAATTAGTCATTGTCACCCTGGAAGAGAAGTTCCAGGTTGTGTTGACATGTTTTCATGTAACCTCTTTCTAGCAGTTACTCTGAGAGTGACCAGATCCACAGGGTTTGCCTTCCTGGAAGACAGGACAGAGGGCACAGGCAACTCATTGCCATGTTCTTGCCATTAGCAGGGAGGGCCCAGAGGTCAGTTACAAATGTCAGGGGCCATGAAAGTTGACCAGCCAACCCAGGCAGGACAAGAACTTTTATCAATCTAGATAGCTAGAGCTGGCTATGACTAATACGACCGAGAAAGCAATACTAGGAAAAAACCCAGAGAGATGCTCCTGGGCCGGGGCTGGCTTTCTGTTGGCTTTCGTGTCAATAGGCTGCTGGGTGCCTGTGTTGTCACAAGTTCTGGGCTGCGCCAGGAACCTGACTAGGCACCTAATTCCCAGATTGGCAGTGGGAATCACCAGGTGAGATTGGGGCATCCCTGGGCTTGAGGTCTGAAGAGAAGGTGTGAGGGACTCCATAGTTACAGGGCTCAGGCAGCTTGTAGAAGGAGGTGGGTCAGGTACAAAGGAAGGATTGAGAGAAGAGGGAGGACAAGTCAGAAAAGATGGTGGTGTGTGGTTGGGGAGAGCAAGAAACAGACAAGGGAAGAGAAAGAACAAAGGGACAGTCAGGGGAGAAGGCAATCGACTTTGGGAGATAGGAAGGGTAACAGGTAGAAACAGGTGTCAGCTGTCCTGGGTGTCCAGCGAGTGAGGTAGACAGACAGCCAGGAGAGGTGGGGGGTGGGGCAGGCAGAGCTGAATCGGGGAGAGCAAGAACTGGAGCACGTGGAGGGGGAAGTGAAGCAGGGAGACAGGAGGCAGCTTCTTCACAGTTCCCGAATTAGAAACAGAGGGCTGGACTGTTTGGGTCACCAGTCTATAGCCTTCCCCTGTTCCACTCTCCTGTGACCCAGACTCCTGTCACAACAAAGATCAAGACATGTCCAAGATCAAGACTGATGTCCAAGAGCTTACTGCCTGTGTTTTCTTCTAGGAGTTTTATGGCTAGGAAGGATTAAAAGGAAGACCACTGACCACAATTGGGCATCTTTCCCACTCTCCTGGCAAAGGAAAGGCAAGAACGTTAGGTACTTCTGGTCAGGACTTTCCAAGGTTGATTTACTGTTGGTCTCTGTGGTCCTCTAGGGCGTCGAAGGTGGATCTCATGGCCTGCCCCGGACACACAGGCAGTAACTTCCGTCTTGTCTGATCTGTATGCCAAGTCAGGGCTAAAGTCCACCCAACACTGCCCATCCCAGAGCGCTGAGTGGCCCGATTCGGTTCTCTTACCCCTTGCACATTGCTGTGTGTGCTTCTGCAGGGGACTACTGCTCTATGCCCTCTCTGGGCCTTCTCTTGCCGTCCAAAATCAATGCGCTCAGCTGAACTCTCTCTCTGAGGCTGACGTGTCAGCACAACCTCACGTGCCGAAGTTACCATCCCTCGGTGCCCTGGGCCGCCGTCTCCTTGAGCCCGCCTCTTCAGACCCTTGCCTTCTCCTCTAGGCCTGTGCATCCCCCTTGAGAAGTCCTACTCCACACTCATCAGCCCCTAACACCCCCCTCTCTTCACCTAACCTGTGTGGCACCACGGGGTCCTGCCTTTCTCTGGATGCCCCTGCACACCACCCCCCCCCCCCCGGCCGGAAGAAGCAGGGAACCCTCCTCCTGGTGGGGAGGAGGGGTTGCTGTCTTCCTCGTGCCTGGCTGCTGCCTCCAGATCGGTCCTTCTTCTCCTCCCTTATTTACGTGACCGAGAGCTGAGAGCTAATAGCTGTAAAGGCTCACATGTATTAGGTACTTGAGGGCCAGGCACTCTGCCAAGGGCCAGCGATGACAGCATTTCCGCCTCACCACTACCTCCGTGAAGTGGTGTCATTATTATCCCCGTTTGGGGGCCACAGAGGCTCAGGTTCGTCACTTGCCTCAGGCCACACAGCTAGTTCCGTGGGAAAGCCCGGATTCCAGTCCGGTAGTTTGGCTCCAGGGCCTGCACTCTTGGCCACGTGCCACCATTGGGTCCTTTGAAAGTCTGCTCCTGTGGTGCCCCTGCAGTTCACCTGTATTGTCCCGTAGCCCTCCCTGCCTGTGTCAGCCCCCCACCCCCTGGATGTGCCCCTGCAAGCACCGAAGACCTCCTCCCCTGGCTGGCAGTCTTCCTTGTCATCCCCTTGGGGGGCTCAGACAACCACAGGAGGGCCACGCAGGCTTTGACCACCCCAGCTTAGCAGCTCAGCCACCTTTGTCCTGGAACCTACCATCTGTGGTATCATTAATGCAACTAGTTCGGCCACTAATCTCTCTCCTGAGCTCAGATTCGCATAACTAGTTCATGGCGTCTTCTCTGCGACTCAGCAGGTCCACACCGATTTCCCCCAAGCTTGCTCCTAGCCCTCCAACCTCTTTCTCTTTCATCCCAGTAAAGAGTAGCATCATCCATCCAGTTGCTCAAGAGTCACCTCTGACTCTTCTTCCTCCCTTGCCTCTATATCCAATCACCGAATCATGGGGACTAAATCTCCAAAAGACATCTTGACTCCACCCCTTGCTCTCCATTCCCATGGCTACTGCCTTCGTCCTGGCTACCATCACCCACCTGGTCAGCTGCAGCCGCCTCCTAACTCGCATTCCTACTTCTGCTTTTTGGTCTTCTTCAACCCAAGCTCCAAAAGTTGCATGTTATTTTCTTACAACATAAATCAGGTCAGGTCACTGGGCTTTCCACCCCAGGGTGCATGATTTTGCACTTGCTCTCTGTCACACACTGTTCCCCTCCTTTAATACACTTTAGCCACAGTGGCCTCCCTTCTGTTCCTCCAACAGGTGAGCTCTTCCCAATGTTCGCACATGCAGTTCCCACTTCATGGATTCCTCTTCCCTGCATTCATCACCTGGCTAGTGCCCACTCATCTTTCAGGTCTCAATTTATTTGAGATTTTTCTTGCTTCTTGAGGTGGCCCTGCATTGCTATAAACCTTAGGACTGCTTTTTTTGTATTCCAAAGATCTTGGACTGTTGTATTTTCATTTTTCTCTATGTATTTTTTTAATTTTTATTTATTTTTGAGAGAGAGAGAGAGAGAGAGAGAGAGAGAGAGAAGGAACAGGGGCAGAGAGAGAGGGAGACACAGAATCTGAAGCAGGCACCAGGCTCTGAGCTGTCAGCACAGAGCCCAGTGCAGGGCTCGGACCCATGAACCATGAGATCATGACCTGAGCTGAAGTTGGGTCCTTAACTGACTGAGCCACCCAAGAGCCCCCTCCATGTAATTTTTTATTTCTTCTTTGAGTTCTTGGTTGACCCATTCATTATTTTGTAGCATGTTAGATAGTCTCCATGTTTTTGTGTTCTTTCCAGATGTTTCCTTGTGGTCAATTTCTAGTTTCATAGCATTGTGGTTGGAAACAATGCATGGTATGACTTCAATTACTTTAAATTTGTTGAGATTTGTTTTGTGACCTAATATGTGATCTATTTGCATGTTATTTAACCTCCATGCATTTGTGTTCTTTCCAGATGTTTCCTTGTGGTCGATTTCTAGTTTCATAACATTGTCTTTGGAAAATATGCATGGTATGACTTCAATCTTTTTGAATTTGTTGAGACTTGTATGTGATCTATTCTGGAGAATGTTCCATGTACACTTGAAAAGAATGTTTATTCTGCTGTTTTAGGATGGAATGTTCTGATTATATCTGTTAAATCCACCTGGCCCAACGTATCATTCAAAGCCACTGTTTCCTTGTTGATTTTCTGTTTGCATGATCTATCCATTGATGTAACTGAGGTATTAACAAGTCCCCTACTATTATTATATTACTCTTGACTATTGTCTTTATGTTTGTTATTAATTGCTTTATATATGCAGGTGCTTTCATATTGGGTGCATACATATTTAGAATTGTTATATCTTCTTGTTGGATTGTCTCCTTCATGATTATATAGTGTCCTTCTTTGTCTCTTGTTGCAGTTTTTGTTTTAAAGTGTATTTTGTCAGATATAAGTATTGCTATCCTGGCTGTCTTTTCACTTCCATTTGTGTGATAAATAGTTTTCCATCCCTTCACTTTCCATATGCATGTGTCTTTAGGTCTGTAATGAGTCTCTTGTAGGCAGCATATCGATGGGTCTTGCTTTTTATCCAATCTGTCACCCTATGTCTTTTAATTGGAGTGTTTAGTTCATTTACATTCCAAGTAATTATTTATGGGTATGCGCTTATCGCCATTTTGTTTCTTGTTTTCTGGTTGTTTTTATAGTTCTTTTCTGTTTCTTCTCTTGCTCTCTTCTCTCACGGTTTGCTGGCTTTCTTTAGTGATATCGTTGGATTTCTTTCTCTTTATTTTTTTGCATATCTATTACTGGTTTTTGATTTGTGGCCACCATTAGGTTTGTATATAACACCTTATGCGTACGGTAGTCTACGGTATATTGATGGTCGCTTCAGTTTGAGCCCATTCTTTACTCCTCTCCCCCCTGTTTAGGTGTGTGGTGTCATGCTTTACATCCTTTTATTTTGTGCATCCCCCTTGACTGATTTTTATAGACATACTCAATTTTACTGCTTTTGTGCTTCCTACTTTTCTTACTCCCACTTAGGGTCTTTCCTGCAGGAGGGTACCTGCAACCACTTAGACCGAGGCAGGCTGGGTTGTGGGGGGCGAGGGGGATCTGCAGAAGCACACTGGGGTGGGACACGTGGGGTTAGCAAGGTTTGTACTTGTCTGTTGGGTGAGGGGACCTGGAGCGGAGGCCCGGCTGGAGGGGGCGGGCCTGCAGGGAAATGTGGCGGGCAGGGTGTGCTGTTAGCAAGACAGGCAGGGAGTCTGGTGACCTGCCGGTTCCCACAGGTGGCTGTGGTGTATGTTGAGGTGCCAGATGCCCACCAGCTCCTTTGTTCCTGGAGGAGTCTCCCCGTGATCACTGTCCCTCTGTGACACGCTCTGAGATGAGTAAACAAATCTCCCTCTTGTAGGTCTCAGGAGTGTTTCCAACTGCTGCTTCTATGCTGTATGTCTGTGGGCTGTTTGTTGTACTATCTCTTTAAGGGAAGGGACTCAGTTTCCCAGAGCCAAGCCCACTCACTGACTTTTAAAGTTCCAGGTGTTGAGTCCCGCTGATGATAAGAACTCGTGAAGTTTGGCCCCCCTGGTTTTCAAAGCCAAATGTTAGGGGGATTCGTCTTCCTTGTGTGGTCTCTCCAGGGTCCTCTCCCCTCCATGCTCACAGGTCCCTCCCTCCCCTGGACAGTCTCCGGGGTCCATTTAGCTCCTGACTGCATCTCCACCCTTCCTACCCTCTTCGATGAGGCCTCTTCTCTGCCTTGACTTGTGGAGAGTCTGTTCTGCCAGACTCTGGGTCATTTTCTGGGTTACTTACACTGATGTGAGTGTTTTCTAGTTGTATCCATGGGATGAGGTGAGCCCAGGATCCTCCTACTCAGCCACCTTCCCTGGAAGCCCTCTCTCAGGGCTCAATTTGAAAGCCATGGACTCCTACCCGACTCTCTTTGCATTAACCCAGTCTGTTTTTACATGTTTGTTTCTTAGTGTCTGTGGTGGACACTGCTGGGCGCTTCCCCCCTTCTCTTTTTTTTTTTTAATGTTTATTTATTTTTAAGAGATGGAGAGACAGAGTGTGAGTGGGGAAGGGGCAGAGAGAGAGAGGGAGACATAGAATCCGAAGCAGGCTCCAGGCTCTGAGCAGTCAGTACAGAGCCCAGTGCAGGGCTTGAACCCACCAGCTGTGAGATCATGACCTGAACCAAAGTCGGACGCTTAACCGACTGAGCCACCCAGGCGCCCCACTTCCCCCCTTCTTAAGAGTACTGTAGTTTTTGTTTAGGTAACTTTTCCTTCCAGGAAGCCCATGTGTCTCAGGGCTTCCCCTCCTTGGGTTCCAGACAGGGCCTGCTTTGTCTGGGGATAATCCCATTCTCCTTGGCCTGTTTTCCAACTAGGAACACAAGTAGCTATGCAATGATGACATTCTCATGACAGGGATTGGATGATCAGGAATGGGTGACCTGATTTGCGTCAATGAAATAACTGCTGGGGGGTGGGAATAGAAGATGAGCTTCTGAACATTACTGCCTTGAGAAAGCCTGCCTGGAGCCACGGCCACACAGCCGAGGGAATCCCAGAGAAATGGAGCTGGAGATACTGGCTAAGTCACAGCCCACTCAGTTACTGGACTTTGTCACGGGAGCCAATGCATTTTGTTGTGAAGTTAGAGTTGGGTTTCTTCTTTCTGCAGTGGGGAGGAAATACACCTAAGGACCTTCGGTCCCTAACCACTCCCCACCTCTTACCCTGTCTCCTCTATTATCACCTCCTTCCTGTCTTCATATCCCTTCCTGATAGGGAAAAATCTGTTAAAAGATGGCCGACAGGACTGATAGGGAAATTCCAGTCCCTGACCTAAGAACCCCCTTCCGGGTTCTTCTTCCCACCCCGCTTGCTTGCTCAAATACCAAATTACTCCTAATGCGGAATGCAGAAGTAACAGACTGTAAATTGTTCCCTCTGCTTACGCTCGGGGCTCAGACCTCTGGAGAGTGATCTCCCCTGAGCCCGCTGGTGTGAAATCAACCTCCTGCCTTTCAACATCGCTGGGTGCTGCTCGGTTCTTCCACTGGGCGATCAGACCAGGTTCTGTAACATTTGGTTCTCTGACCGGGAAACCCAACCGTGGTGGCCCGTTGTTGCCATCGGTTTGGGAAAATGGCGAGGCGGTGATGGAGCGAGGAATTGCAATGGAGAAGGCGCGCCCTGCCTGATTTTTGGCAATCTGCTCGGTGGCTTCAGGCTGGCCCTGCTTCGCCGTTCCCGCTGGACTGGAGGAGACTTGGCAGGTGACGACCTGGACCCGACGTCAGATACTGGTAAGGCCTGGGACCCAATTCTGTCCTGTCCAGCCCACCCACAGGGGTGGAAGTGGGACCTGATCACTCCCCGGAGACCTCAAGTGGTCTCACCCGTCGAACTCTGTGGGAGGGAATGTCCTAACCTCTGGTGTGTATGTGAGCCTGAGTGTGCGACTCGGTCTGGCTTGCCTGCCGAGTTCAGTTCTGTGGCTCCATGGGTGGGCACCCTTACGGTCCCCAAAAGTCCATGGAGTCTGAGTGGGCCCATCTGCGATTCCGTGGTGAATGGCACGCAGCCCATGGCGGCATCGGAATAGTTTCCAGTCGTGTCACAAAGCTGAGACCGCTATGGCTAAGTGTCACCTAAGTTCCTTTGGGATACGGTCAGATAGGCATCTGACTGGCCTCCTCATTAAAGGGGGCACCCCTACTCCTCTGTCTTTGCGATTCCTTCTCACGGGAACACTATGGGGTGTGACAGAGCAAAAAAGGGGTTTTCGGGAGACTACAGAATTAAGACGACTCCCAGCAAGTTAAGGACCCTATGTAACTTGGAATGGCCCACTTTTGGTGTAGGATGGCCCTCGGAGGGAACCTTAGATGTCCTAACGGTTCGCCGTGTCTGGCGTGTTTTCATCTGGGACCCGGGTCACCCTGATCAGTTCTCATATATTGACTCCTGGTTAGGGATTGCCCAAACCCTTCCCCCTTGGGTAAGATTTACCTGCAACAAACAGGGACAGGCTAGGGTCTTAGATGCCTCGACAAAGCAGCCCAAGGAAGGTCAACAGAAGTCCCGACCTCCACAAATTCTTGCCAGTGATCTACAGGAAGAACCAATCTTGCCCCCAAACCCCCCGGTTCCCAATACTCCGCCACCTTCAGTCTCCCCACCACTCTGGACTCAGCAGGTCCTCTCTCCCCCGGACCAGCTGCCAGATTGTGCCCTTGGCCAGGTGCAGGAACTCTCCAGACGCCGGTCCACATCTGCCAGTACCAAGAGGCTCTCCTCTGGGGGATCTGAGCAGGGGCTAAGAAGCCCATGAGTATGCCCAGAAGCTAGGGGAATCCCCTGGGGATTATTATGGGAGGCTCTCAAGGCTTATGACGTTTACACCCCATTTGATCCTGAGGCACAAGAGAGCTGCCAAAAGGGGGGAGGCCCAGAACCTCCTTAGCAAGGGATCAGTGCGCCTTACTGCAAGGAGAAAGGATGTTGAAAGAATAAATATCCCAACTGGGGAAAGTCCCAGAAACCCAGCTGATATGCAGAAGAACGCTGCAGGAAAGACCTCATAGGCCTAATAGGAGTAGATTCAGATTGAGGGAGACTGGGCTCACTTCTTGGCCCCCATGGGCCCATGGTCAAAATGAAAGTAGGGGACCAAACTATGACTTTTATGTGAATTCGGGGGCCACATGGTACAGTATGAATTCTTCTATCTACCTGAGTGCCCTATCCCTCTCCTCGGCTGGGATGTATTCTCAAAGCTGGGGGCCCAAATAACCTTTGAGCCAACGGGACGCACCAGCCTCCGACTGGATCCAAATGAAGGCTATTCTGCGCCTAGGCCCAACCAAGTGGCCTGTCCGAATTCAGGACTGCCTTCCCCACTGTATGGGCCAAGGACAGCCCCCCCAGACTTGCCCACAACCAGGCCCTCGTCATTGTAGAGTTAATCCCAGGGGCTCAACCGCAGAGACAGTGGCAATACCCCCGCCACAAGAGACAAGGGCGGGCATCCAAGAACACCTGACCAGACTCAAAGAAGCAGGCATGCTGGTTGAATGCCAATCACCGGGAACACCCCACTCTTGCCAGTCCAGAAGCCAGGAGGAGTGTACTGACCAATCCAAGACCTACAAGTTATCAACAAAGTGACTGTCTCCTTGCACTTGGTGTTCCTGAACCTGTACACCCTCCTCAGCCAGATCCCAGGCTCTACTTGGCCCCCACTTGCCTCCACTTGGCCCCCAGAGCCAACCCTTGTTTGCCTTCGAATGGACCGAACCAGACACAGGGCGTCAGATGCAACTGATTTGGACGTGCCTCCCGCAGGGGTTTAAAAACTTGCCTGCCTTCTTTGGGGAGGCACTGACCGGAGACCTCGCCAGCTTTCCAAGGGAGGACACACGTTGCACCCTTCTCCAGTATGTGGATGACCTCCTCCTTGCCAGCAATACCCGAGAGAAATGTACAGAGGGCATAAGGGCCCTCCTCCAACTCCTGTTGGACTCAGGGTATCGGGTGTCATGAAAAAAGGCACAGATCTGCCAACAGCAAGTCCAATACTTAGGCTTGCTCCTCACCCATGGACAAAGAGCTCTAGGGCCGGAGAGAAAAAGATCATTACCTCCCTACCCAGGCCCCAAACTAAGAGGGGGTTACAAGAATTCCTGGGGGCTGCAGCATTCTGCCGGATCTGGATTTCTGGATTCTCGGCAATAACAAGACCCCTCTTATAATCTCTTGGTAGGGCCGGATCGAGAGCCCCTGTCTGGACAGAGGAGGCCTAAGCCGCCTTCCTAGAGACAAAGGCCGCCTTGGGGTAGGCACCAGCCCTTGGCCTGCCAGACATAGAAAAGCCTTCTAATCTCTTTGTGCATGAGGTGGAAAAGGTCTCCCTTGGGGTTCTCACACACACCATTGGCCCTTGGCAATGACCAATAGCATACCTGTTGAAGAGGCTGGACCCAGTGGTGGCAGGATGGCCACCGTGCCTTAAGGCGCCATCGGCTACAGTTCTGCTCATTAAGGAGGCAGATAAACCCACCCTGGAACAACAATGACGTCAAGGTCCCTCATGCTATGTGTCTCTCATGAACACTCACAGACACCTCTTCCTTCCCAACTCTTGGCTAACATAATACCAGGGCCTCCTCTGTGAGAATCCACGGGTCACTCTTGAAACAGTGTGGATGCTGAACCCTGAAACTTTCCTACCTTCTGAGGAAGGGACACCAGATCATGACTGTTCCGAGATGACCGATGAAGTATTCGCAAGCCACCCACATCTGCGTGACCAGGCCCTACAGAACCCAGGCCTCACCTCGTTCAGTGATGGTAGCAGTTTCATCACAGAGGGCATTTGAAAGGCAGGGTACACAATGACAACCACAGATGAAGTCCTAGAGGCCAATGCCCTACCTGTGGGATGGTCAGCACAACGGGCTGAATTCTATGCCTTAATCCGAGCCTTCACCATTAGGATATGCCTATTCCTTTGGTTTTAGCTGTTTTGATTTACTTTATTTTAGGTACGCCTCTTATTATAGCACAGAGTTGAGTTTTACTTTGTGAACACATCTGAAACCTTTTAACAAGTGAATTAAACCTAATTACATGCTGTGATACAATGGCTGTGTTTATTTTCAGATCTGTCATAATATTTTATGTTGTATTTGCTTTGTGTATTTGTCCTGCGTACTGGTTCTTTCAGAATGTGATATTTTGGGTCCTTTTAAAATGTGCATTAATATTTAGTAAAATTTATATTTTTATTCTAACGATTTCCTTTATACTAATACACCTATGTACTGCCCTTCATCCTCCTTTTCACTACTTAGGTTCTTATTATTTTTTAAGCTTTATAATAGTGGTTCTCAATGCAGGGGAGGGAAGGTGTGTGTGTGTGTGTGTGTGTGTGTGTGTGTGTATCAGTTTTGCTTCCCAGAAGACATCTGGCAATATCCGAAAACATTTTTTGGTTGTCACTGCTGGAGGAGGGTGCTACTGGCATCTAGTGGGTAGAAGCCAGGGATGCTTCTAAACATTCTATAATTCACAGCACAGCCAAGCACTACAGAGAAAAGTATCCACCCCAAACGTCAATGGTGCCAAGTTTGAGAAACCTTTCTTTACGTGATCTTTTGACTCCAACCTCTTCTCTCTGTGGCCATCAGTGGGTTCATTTTACTTCCCCCCTTTCCTCTCCCTTCCCTTCCCATTAAAAAAACGATTTCCACTTTGACAGACACATGGCATTTACATACTGTTCTGTCTCTGTCGCCATCTTCATTTTAGATTTCAATATAATCACTTCTCAATACCAGCCTTTTTGCTGAAGTTCCTAGTTGGCACTTGGTTGGATGAAGCCTGTCCTCTCATTAGGAGACTTTTCAGGAAGGGCTCCTGAGTAAAATATTCCTGAGTTCTGGAATATTTAATACTGTTTCATAGTCTTAACAGTTACTGCCTGGATAATACTTGGCTCACATTTTCCCTTCAGCTGGTTGAAAACATTGCTCCTCTCTTGTTTTGCTTACTGTGTGCTATTAGGAAGTCTGATGACGACCTGATTTTCTTTTCTTGCCACAGACTTATTTTTTAACCTGGAGGCCCAGAGAATGTTTTTTCCCCCTTTAAAATATGGTCTTACTGGGGTATGTCCCAGATCTGGCCATTCTAGGATAATTTTCCCAGGAGCATGGTGGGCCTTTCAACATATAAGTTAATTATATGTATACGGTAATTTCTTTTTTTTAAAACAAAGATTTTTTTTAACGTTTATTTTTGAGACAGAGAGAGACAGAGCATGAACAGGGGAGGGTCAGAGAGAGGGAGACACAGAATCCGAAACAGGCTCCAGGCTCCGAGCTGTCAGCACAGAGCCTGACGCGGGGCTCAAACTCATGGACCGCGCAATCGTGACCTGAGCCGAAGTCGGCCGCTCAACCGACTGAACCACCCAGGCGCCCCTATGGTAATTTTTTTTAATTCTAGAAAGTTTTCTGAGAGCATAATTAAATTTTTTTTAACGTTTATTTATTTGGGGGGGGGGAGGGGCAGAGAGCGAGGAGACACAGAATCCAAAGCAGGCTTCAGGCTCTGAGCTGTCAGCACAGAGCCTGACTCGGGGCTTGAACTCACGAACCGCGAGATCAGAGCTGAAGCACGTGACCCTGAGAGCATAATTTTAAATATTAATTCTGGTCTATTTGTTTCCTTCTTCAGGGATTTCTACTGCACGTAAATCAGTTTATCTTTGTCTTCTGTATCTCACTTTCTTACCTTTTACTCCTTTATTTGATTTTTGTTTTCTTACACATTTTAATTTTCTTCCCATATGCCCTTGATTATACTTTTTTTTCCTGAATCTGTTGTCCCTTGGATACTTTGCAGTTTGGTCTTAATTTCTAAGACGTGTTTGTCCTTTTTTTTTTTTGGTGAAAACTCTTTATTTCGTATCTTCCTCTTGTATGCTTGTTTGCATTCCCCTGATGTGTGTTGTACTTAATATTTGCAATTGCTTGTTTAATTGTATTCGGCTAGTGTTGGAATGCTTTTTTAAACAAGTTTTTTATTTATGTCATCTCTACACCGTGGCAGCCACCATTCTACTTTCTGTTTCTATGGACTCATGCAGGATTTGTCTTGTTCATTTCACTGCTTCATTCCACTCAGCGCAGCGTTCTCAAGGTTCATCTATGTTGTAGCATGTGTCACAATCTCCTTCCTTTTTCAGGCTACTACACTGTGTATACACCACATCTTGTGTCTCCATTCATCTGTCAGTCGACATTTGGGCTGCTACCACCCCTAAGCTGCGGCAGATAATGCTATGAGCCTGGGTGTACGTACATCTCTTTGTGACCACATGCTCAGAAGAGGAAGTGCTGGATCATGTAGTGGTCCATTTCTCGAGGAACCTCCATACTGTTTTCCACAGCGGCTGTACTACCTTACGTTCCCCTCAACACTCCACTGTGGCTCCACTTTCTCCACATCTTCACCAATGCTTGGTATATTCTGGCTTTTTTTTTTTTTTAATGTTTATATATTTTTGAGAGAGAGACAGAGAGGGAGAGAGGACACAAGTGGGGGAGGGGCAGAGAGAGAGAGAGAGAGAGAGGGAGACACAGAATCCGAAGCAGGCTCCAGGCTCTGAACTGTCAGCACAGAGCCCGATGCGGGGCACGAACCCACAAACTGTGAGATCATGACCTGAGCTGAAGTCAGATGCTTAACCTATTGAGCTACCAAGGTCCCCTTTTTCTGTGTTTCTCACAGTCCTAATGGATGTGAGGTGGCATCTCACTGTGGTTTTGACTGCATTTCCCTAATGATGAGCGATGTTTTGCAACTTTTCATGTGCTTGTTGGCTATTTGTATATATTCTTTGGAAAAATGTCTGTTCAAGCCCTTTGCCCATTTTAACATCAGGTCTGTTTTTGTTGAATTGTGGGAATTCTTTACATTTTGGGCGATATCAATCCTTTATCAGATGAGTTGCAAATATTTCTTCTGTAGGTTACCTTTTCACTCTGTTGATTGCGTGCTTTGAAGCAGTTTTTAGATTTGATGAAGTCCAATTATCTATTTTTTCTCTTGTTGCCTGTGCTTTTGGTGTCATATCCAAGAAAGCATCGCCAAATTGGATGTCATGAAGCATTCCCCCATGCTTTCTTATAGGGCTTTTATATTTTAGGTCTTATATTTAGGTATGTGATCCATTTTGTGTTAATTTTTGTATATGGTAGGTTTCCACATTTCCACTCTTGGCTTCTGGCCCCAAATGTGTCTTTCCTTCCCTTCCCCAAGAAACATTTGCCCCCTAGCCATGAAAAAGGCCATTAGGATGTAAGAAACCAATGCAAAAATTTATATTTTATTTGAATTCAAAAAATTTAAAATTGCCTTCAAATTCAGGAAAGTACCATAATGCAGGACCCCAGGGGAAGCCTCATATACAGAGACAGATAAATTAAATGTATATACTGCAGACAAGCCAAGAAGGTGTGTAGATTACATATTTACAGTCCTTGATGTTTTCTGAAAACCATATTTATACATTTTATTACATTTACAAAAAAGGCTTCCACTACCGTTTACCTACAATAATGAAAAAAAAATGTACACCTTTTTTTCTTTTTTTGGTACTGTACAAACTTTGTATAATAAAAATATATCTCTGTACAAAAGATTTTTTTGTTTGTTTTTGTTTTACTTTTTTTTTTTTTTTTTTCCTCCTCATGGGATGGTGGTGGGTGTATGGTGTGGATGGCGAGTGAAGGCCTAGACTGCCCCGGTTCCTTCCGACCCTCGGGAGGTGGTGCAGGAATGCCGGAGGTGGGAAACGGTAATGCACAGCAGAGTGCTGGGCGCCCCCCCTGGCATGTGCTCCTTGGGCATCTGCGGGGACACAGGGGAGGGGGCGGAGGCAGGGCTGGTGGAGGAGTCCACTGGTTGGTCTGGGAGGAGTGAAAGAAGGGAGGAAGGGAGCAGCCAAAGAACTTCCTGCATTTGTTTCCGGGAAAGAGAGATATGAGTGCGTGAGTGTGTGTGGCTGAGTTGGCCCTCTCCCGCCAAGCCCAGGGACGCTGTGACCCAGAGCGGGTGTGGGTGGCACGGGGCTCCCGCCATTGCCAGCCTCAGTCCCATCTGCTGGGAACTGACGCCTCTCGCTGTACTCGGCCCCTCTTACTGTGAGGCAGATCGTCTCATCTGTTGAAGAACAGGTGTCCCTGCCACTCCGCTCCCTTCCATTTCGATTTATTTCAGTATATGTGATGTGAACATCTCAGGCCAGCATGTCACACGTGCACAGGTGCTTAAGCCCATAGGGACCTTCCCGAGGACAGAGAAAATGGCTCTAAGTGCCACAGTTTGATTCCTAAACTTGCTAGTGTCCCAACAATACTTGTATGGAGTTCAATAAGGACCCAAGCACAGTGGAACTCAGAATGAATCAAATCTTCTCGCAAGGAGCTGGAGAGGTTGTGACTTTCATTCACTCCGTTCTTTCCGTTCAGGAGCTCCCAGGTCTTGTGTCTGCTGTAGCCAGGGGCTGCTGGGGGCCAAGGGGGCAGCACCAGCTCTAGGAGGTCCCTTTCCCTGAGGCTGCCCAGACAGAGGGAGAAGAGCCCAGACAGGACACACAGGTCCTCTGCCTGGCCCACCAGCCCCGCCACAGTCCTACTATACAGATTCACCTGCTCCTCCCTGTATTTGGTGCCCCTTTTAGACCGGGGTTTCTGGCAGCTGGTGTAGTGGACTTTGGGGTCAGACCCACCTGGGTTAGCATCCTGACTCCACACTTACGGTGTGGCTTATGTCTCTTCAACCTTTCTGGGCTTCTGTTTTCTCATTTATAAAACAGGAATAACGATTCCTACATTTTGGGTTGTTGTAAGGTCTAGAAATGATACACCTAAAGTGTCAGGCACAGAGAAGAAACTCAACACAAGGCAGCCATGAGTTTTTGGACACTGGGATAGGCCTGCTCTGCTGTATCAGCACCTTCCCAATGCTGCCGACTCGGCATCTCCGTCTGGGCTACAGCCTCGCTTCTCTTCTCTTTGTCACTTGACAGCCAGACCTGACCTTAGACTCGAGGCCAGATTCCTGCTCTACCTCCCCCAACCCACCCTTCCTTCCCCAGTGCTGCCCAGGACCCAGAATGACTTTTTAACTCACTGGGTTTAGAACTCAATAAAATTCTGTTGGAAAAAATAAACTGATTTCCAAAGTACTTCTTAAGATGTTTTTCTGCCCTTGGGGTAATCCTTGCTGTCACTTTTGCAGGAGAACAGCCAGTTGCGGACGGCTGGTTTCTACATACTGACCACCTAACACACTCGCCGCCTCCTCACACAGGGCCGGCGGGGCATGCAGCCTCCTCTTCACCTCTTCTCTGTGTTTGTGGGGAGCAGGGCGGGGGGGCAGCTTTCACACACATTTCTCTTTTTTTAACTTCCGCGGTCTCTTCGCAGGACTCAAATGAAGGAGAGGCATGTGTGTCTGTGTGTGCTCGCCCCCCCCTCCCCCCCAGCCACAAGATGCTTTGCTGTTTTAAATCCATAAGCTTCCTGTGTCCGTCTGCAGCCCCTCTTCTGTACTGCCCCGAAGTCGGGGCCCAGCGGGAGTCTTCTCTGGGGTGGCGGGTGCAGGTGGTGGCGGGGTGAGGACCCAAGTCCCAGCAGTAGCAGACACGGGCAGAGAGACAGACGAAGATGGGCACCGGGCACTGTGCTCAGGGGGCTGACGGCCTGTCCCCTGGACAACTGGGGACAAACGGATCGCGCGGGGATTGTAAATGAGAGGGGCGGGCAGGGTGAGGTGGGGAGCGGAAGCAGGCGAGAGAAAAGAGACAAAGCAAAGAGGAATAAAGGGGAAAGAAGGAAATTAGTTACCTTGACCTTTGATCTTTCCGAACCCAAGAGCGGGTATAGGTGGGGAACACCCACAGCAGGACATACATTTTCCCAATACCGTCTTCTTCCCCTGGCGGTTCGACTTACCCATTAGGCACAGGAGACCCAATGCCTAGGGGCCACCACAGTGGGCTCACTTAGGGGCCCAGGAAAATGGTTTTCAAGATCCAATTCTTTCAAAATCGGAATAATAATGGACCTGTAATAATCAGTCCGGACTGAGTTCTATTCAGCTTTGTAACAACACTGTTGTAAGGTACCATGTTTAATACACATTTTTTAATGGAAGAAAAGGGCCCATGAAAGCCCATAGCACAGCCCTGCACCCTGACCCCTCACTCACTGACCCCACAGGCCTCCATGAATGGCCTTTTTGGGTTCTTATTTTAATTTCGGCTGTTCTTTTAGGCATTATTTGAATTTATCACCTAATTACTCGTTCTAAAGATGGGTGTGTGTGTTCACATGGTTTTCGCACATCGCCTCCATGAACCAAGAGCAGCTTTCTCTGTGTTTTCGCTGTGCTCCTGCTCTGGGCAGGACAAGGTGGGCCCCTTGCCAGAAGAGCCCGCTGTGGAGAGCTGTGGGCTGGGCGGAATATTCAGAGGCCCTGAATGCTCATGATGAGTGATGCTGAGGGCTGCTGAACTGCACATGACCCAGAGGTGACACACTGTGCACACAGGCACGGGGACCCAGTGGAGCCTGAGGTAGGGAGCAGGGGTTGGGGTGGGGGGGGGATATGCAGGTCAGAGGGCATTCTGGTTTCTTCCTTATATCGTTCAGTAATTCAGCAACTCGAAATTCAGAGTCATTACTGATCACTGGTGAGGCCTGATTTATGTCATCGGAAGGGATTTTACCTTTTCTTTTTTGCTTCTATTTGTATGAGTTCTGAGTAGGAAAAAGTACACAGGGATCATAGACATGAAACCTCAGAACTAATTCTGGAATTCTGGAATAATTTCTCTTCCTTTAAATGTTTGTTTCAGATGGATGTAAAAGGATGCAGAAAAGCTCAATAATTTAATTATTTGCATTCAATAGTTGCCTTTATGTATTCTGAAAATAATTTTCATCTCATGTATAAATTATCTCAATACCTATAATTTTAAGCTTAGACCTAAGCAAGAGAAATACTCTAGAGGAGAAAGTGGACTCAAAGAAGGAAGGGGAGAATTGGAGGTGGGCAGGGATCGTGTCAGCCCATCTATCATGCTCTAGGTGATGGCTAATTTGATACGTCAACCTGCCAAGGCTCTGGTCAAACACTAATTGTTTGGTCAAACACCAGTCTAAATGTTGCTGTGAAGGAATTTTTTGGGTGTGTTAACATTTAAATCAGTAGACTGAGTAAAGCAGATTACCCACCCCACGGAGGTGGGCCTCATCCAATCAGTTGAATGCCCGAGAAGAAAAGATTGAAGTCCCTGAAGAGAAAGGAATTCTGTCTCCGTATGGCCATTGGATCAAGATTAAATCAACTCCTGATGGAATTTCCAGCCTGCAGGCCTGCTCTGTGGATTTCAGACTTGCCAGGCCCACAATCATGTGAACCAATTCCTTAAACTAAATCTCTCTCTCTCTCTCTCTGTATATATACAATATACATGCGTCTCTATATGGATATCTCTATACATCTAGATATACGTATACATACATCTTTCTATGTGGATATAGATATTTAGATGTTTATATAGAGATAAGCATATATGTGTATATACATATACACACATAGATAGGTATGTATATCTTAGGTATGTGTTATGTGTGTATACATCTCTCTCTCTCTCTGGAGACCCCTCACTAATACATTCCGCTTAGATATTTTGCCAAGCCCAAAGGGCTAAGAGCACAGTCTCTGGAGTCCGCCTGCCCGGGGTTGGATGGATTGGATTGTGACCCTGCTACTTATTAGGCGTGTGATCTTGGCCAAATGAATTCCTTTTTCCACCTTGTTTTCCCATCTAATGGGGATAATGACAGGGCACAGGGAAGCGCCCTGCTCAGGGTCTGGCGCCCCGCGGCACTCAGGGCATAGGCTCCTCCCACTGGACACGGCTGTGGGAGCGCGAGTCTCATGTCTCGGCGCAAGCCCACTATGCGACTGCCTCCCACGCCCCCTCTCACCGGCTGCCGGAGGCGGGGCTCTCGGTGGCGGCGGCGGTGGCAGCCAGGCCTGGTGGCTATACGGCTGTGCACACTGTACTGACTGTGAACTCCGCCTCGGTGGCCATGATGTCTGTGGGCTGGATGTTGCGGTCGTACATTGGGTTCTCAAATGTGGCCCGAACGTTTGTGTTCTCGTGGCCGGCGTAGCCATTGAACGGAACTTTGGGTCTTCTCCTGGGAATGAGAGAGAGAGAGAGTGACCAAAACGTCAAAAGAGGGAGAGGCTCAGGGGTGTGAACGGGGAGAGGAGGGAGTAGGAAGTTCTGTCTTCCTTTCCCAAGATGACAGCTCTCCTGGGCCGGGGAGGCTGTGGGCGGGCTGGGGTGGGTGATGGGCCTGCATGCCCCACTCCCCCCATGCCGCCTTCTTCCCCTGTACCTGTGCTTGTAGAGATACAGCACGAAGCCTGCAATGATGAGGGCGACGAAAGGCACCAGGATTGCGGCTGCCACCGAGCTGCTGTTGGAAGCAAAGTGGCGGCCGATGGACTCGGGGTCGGACTCCAGCAGCCTGAGGTCTGCAAAGTCCCAGAGCATAAACCTCAGCTCACAGACACACGATCTGAGGGGACGGCCCCAGCGGGAGGTGTGGCCGTGGCTAGGGATGTCACCTTCCGCAGCTGCCTCCCCCCACACTCAGACATTCCCCGGGGAGAAGACTCCCCACACCAGTCCCTCAGGTCATATGCAAAGGACAGCCATCAGTCCTGGGGGAGCCCATCTGCCAGAGAACCTAAAGCCGTGTGGTAGGATAAAATCTTACCAGGGTGTTGCCCTTCAGAAGTTTTGAAACTTCTTTTGTCTACCAGAGCCTTTTATCAGATAGAAGCTTACAAGGAAGCCACAACACAAAACAGGTGAGGGCGAGCTGCTCTGGTGGTGGTGTTGGGGGGGGGGGGTGGGACAGGAGATGCTGAGCAGCCTGGGGACCGTCTCCCCTCCTCTGTTCTGGCCCTCCCAGCACAAGGCTGGGAGGACTCTGGAGACCATGGGGAGGCAACACTGCCTGCTTAGTGGCTCCAAGAGGGCACAGGTCTGCCTCGGGAGACAGGGAGTCAGCGGTGAAGGCCAACTCTGGTGTGTGGCGCTGAGGGGCCAGGGGACCGAGGGACTGCGTGCATCGGGAGGAGACAGAGGTCTTACTCCACGCTGCTCACAAGGGGGAGCTATGAATACCTCTGGGGCAGGAACAGTGTGGAGTGGGAACCAGGGAAACAGATTTCTGCTTAAGACAAGGAGAAGCTTCCTGAAGGTCAGAGCAGCGAGAAAGGCAGGCAGAGCCCCTGGGAATGGTGGGGGTCAGTACCCAGATGTGTGGAGCTGACCCTTGAGCACCCATGACTGCCTCCTGCCTCCCCTTCCACCACTTCTGAGAAGCCAGGTGCCCTCCTCCGACTAGAGTCCTCTGACCGGGAGGCTCTGGGTCAAGGCCAGCAAGGAAGTGAGGACACTGGATGCCAATGATGTGTAGCAGTCAGGGTAAAGATGCTAGGGGAGAACCATCTTCCGGGACTGCTCGGGGTTGGAAAGGGCACTGTGAGTAAAGGCACTCCTGATAACCCCACGTCTGCTTGTTCGGGGTGTCTGTGTGATGCCCGAGGGCTGGCTGGGTGGTGTTGCTGGCAGCTGTATCTGAGACCCAACGTCCCTTAAGCTGGGGGTCTCAACTTGAGGCTGGGCCTTGACACTGTTTGGCAAAGATTGAGTGTATTATGTCTATGCGCTTGTTTCTGGGGACATATTCCATAGCCTTTATCAGAATCTCAAAGGTGGCCCTGGCCCCCAAATGGTTAAGGACCCCTGGATCTGGCTGTTGAACGTCAATCCCTTGCCCCAGCACTCAAGTGTCTCCCCCGCCCCACGAGCACACCCTTCCAGGGGACCAATGCTAGTTACCAAGTCTTTGAAAGCCGAACTGTCCAAAGCCTTGGCCCTTGACGGAGCCTTGGTAGATGAAGGTACCTCCGGGGGACTCTGAGGAGACCTGTGAGGGTGAGGGCAGAGGCAGTGAGATGGGGGCATTGGACACAAAGCCCGTGTGCTGCTCAGCTGAGGGCATGCTTTAGGATGTTTGGCTACTGCACGCCTCCCAGCTCCTGCTCCATCCCCAAGGTGGGGTCCTTCGTCCACTGTGCTCTAGGCGGACTGTGCCATCTGTGCCCCAAACCACGCACGGGTGGCCACGGAAGTAGGCCTGATGGTTGGCTGTTGTCCTAAGCTGCTCCAGCGGCTTGCCCTCCAGAGCTCCATTCGCTTCTAGCCCATGGCCTGTACTCCTAGCCCCGTCCATCTCCTAACTTTGACCCCTGTTCTCTATGGCGACCCTCCCAGCATGGTAGGGTCTGTTGTTCTTGCACGGCTTTTGGACTACTGCTATTGAAGCAGCCGGGTCTTCGCTACCCAATGGGGTATCCGAGGGGGGTCCACAGGATACTCTCAAGCATACCAAGGAACTAACCAGATGTGCCAGCCCTTGGGGGAAGCCACTTGCTTCTCCTTACATGTTTAAGTAAGCTCTATGCCCAGCGTGGGGCTTGAACTCATGACCCTGAGATCAAGAGTCTCATGCTGTACTGACTGAGCCAGCCAGATGCCCCTCTCCTTATGTATTTGAAAAGCAAAGTCACAAATCCACAGTCGTCCACCTGCTGTCTTGTCCCTGAGGATGCACCCTGACTCCTCAGCTCTCTGCTACTCTGGCCTCTGTGACTCTCCCTCCTTCCCGGCCTTCCATTTCTAGCATCAAAGATCCAAGACAGGGAAGCCAAGGGTGTGATACGTGACATGATGCTCAACTCCTCTCCTGTGAAATTGGAAGAGGAGCATCACTGTGGACCTGCCTTCTGCCTTCAGAATGCCCTAAGAATGCGCTAAGTCTTCCCCCACAAGAGAAGGCAAGGAAGCTGTGTCTCCTCCCCTATGTTTTGGTCTTCTAGCTGTGCTAAATCATCTGTAATCCGCATCCTCAAATGTGAGTGGATATTTGAGGTAGTCACCTGGGACCCACCACCTTTTCCCATGTCCCGGCACCATGTCATTACCTCCAGCTTGCTTGAATTCACTCTTACACCGCTGACCTCTAGTTCCTTGCTTTCTGCTCTAACATCAGAGCCTACTCCCTATCACTCAGATGTGCTGGCCCTCTGGACACTCAGCCTCCTGGTCCCTTTATCTTTTCCTTTACTCACTTCACGAGCAGGCGAGGGCTCCCTTGCTCCCTGTCCTCGTCCCAAAGAAACCCCCCACCAAGTTTCCATGTTGATCCTACGAGTTTCCACTCTCTTCTCCCCCATTCCCTGCCAGTGATCTGGGAATCAGTGGTGGGGATAGGGCACAGGGAGGTCAAGGGCAGATTTTGCTGAACTTACATGCCCATCTAAAGCCCAGTGGTCATCTTTGAACTTATTCACAAAGATCTCCGCAGGTCCTGTGATCTGGTAAACCTGGAGCAGGAGATGGAAATCTTCTTTCTTGTAAATTCCTGGAAAAGAAAGTTCAGAGAGTAGACTAAAGATCTGGAAAAATCCCCAAACCCATATTTGTGGGGATGTGGGTGTGACTGTCCTAGTGAAATTTCACATGTAGATGTTGATATAAACATTCCATACATAACCATAAGTAGGTAAGTATAGTGTTGCCCATGAGTTTGGGTGGGCTGAATGAGAGGATGTGCACGAATGTGCAAATGTGTGTTACTGACCACTAAATCACTGGCCTGTGATTGTGACCCTTTTAAAACATGCACATGGCGGAATAAAGTGAATAGGACTTTGGATACGTTAATGTGTCAGTTAACACATGAGTATGTTTTACAATTCGGTGGGTGTGGGAATGCAGGAGGCACGTACACGGGGTTATGTGCACATCTTTATGACTATGTCTTATAGCAGATGCGTGAAACTGCTCAGCTGTGCTGGTGTGTGCACGCATGAATGGGCGGATATGAGTGCACGTGGGTTGTGTATTAACATGTGCCTTCATTTGCTCATGCATGCCTTTATCTTTGCATTTGTTTTCTGAGAGATTTAGTTTTCTGATTATAGGAAGATTGAAAATTGGGGAAATTTTGGAAAATGCAGAGATGCAGGAAGAAAATCACAATCATTCCTGATATCACTAAGAAATTGCCACTGTTCACGTTTTGGTGTAATTACTTCCAGCTTTCTTTCTTATGAATATAATTTTTCCTTTAAAAACTGGAGTCAAGGGGCGCCTGGGTGGCGCAGTCGGTTAAGCATCCGACTTCAGCCAGGTCATGATCTCGCGGTCCGTGAGTTCGAGCCCCGCGTCAGGCTCTGGGCTGATGGCTCGGAGCCTGGAGCCTGTTTCCGATTCTGTGTCTCCCTCTCTCTCTGCCCCTCCCCCGTTCATGCTCTGTCTCTCTCTGTCCCAAAAATAAAAAAAAATAAAAAAAGTTGAAAAAAAAAAACTGGAGTCACATTTAACGTGCACTACGATAGGTCCATTTTCCCCAAAACTGGCAAGCTATTTTATCTATCAGATCTCTTATAATTAATACATCCATTTCATTAATTTTGGACAATTTTCTCCTTCCAGTTTTGATATGATACAAATGGCCCTGTTATGTGAACATCCTTTATTCATAAATGGTTGACTCCCTCCATAGCTACTTTTTATGAAAAAAATTCCTAGAAATATAATTAATGGGTTCACTCATTTTCAAAGATCTTGACACAGGTTTCCAAACTGTTTTCTAGAATTGCACTGTTTCATACTTTGGCCCTCACTGCATCAGTGTCTTCACTTGACCTTGACCAGCACTAAAGTTTATCACTTAGAAAAAAATCTTAGGGGGATAAGTAGAAAATGGCATTTTGTGTTTACTTTCAGTTTTTTGATTACTGCTGAAACGTGTACTTTCTTTTGTTTATTGTCTGTCTGTATTTTGGCTTCTGGGAGTTCTCTGTCCCTATTTTTGGTTCAGTTTTAGAGATATTGGTCTCTTTCCTCTTTAGTTAGGAGTGCTTTTATGTTCAAGTTATTGTTTGTTATCTAACCACTTCATTTTAGTCCCAGTGGTTTTATCATGCAAGCAAAAATGAATAGACACATTATTTGCCCGCTCCCCACCAGACAAGGACAGGAGGACGCAGTGAGAGTAGACACATTCTTGCAGAGGGCGTGGGCCCACCCACCCCTGCCACACCCAGGCTTTCAAGGGGGTGGCCTGCTCCTTACCAGCCAAGTGCACTTCCACTCCACTGTGGTCGATCATGGTGGCGTTGACCTTGCTGTTGACAACCTGGAAGCCAGTCACTCTGAGCATGGCTGGCTGCTTCTTCCCCTGGTACTCATAGGCCCCTTTCCATAGGGAATTCTTGGCAAAAACATCACCAGGAACTAGAGGAATTGGGGAGCAGATATGAGAGGGACTTACATATGTGTTGATAGGATTGCGGCCACCTGATGGTTGATCCCAGTTCACTCACTGAGATTGTTTTCCCCCAACACCTAACACAGGGGAGGATGGTGGAGTGCTCGAGTCCTCTTGTGATCCAGAATGGAATTAGAGCTGAATATGATGCCAAATCTAGTTTCCTTCTTGTATAACACACTAATGTGGTACATAAACGAATAAAGTTTGAAAAAGGATATGATAGTCTATAATAGTCTTGCACTGGTCGGGCCACACCTGTAGTTATGTGCCCAGTTATGGACATCACACTTTGAAAGATACAATACCTGTATTAAAAATGTAACCATTTCCAGGAAGCTCCCTAGGCAGGACTTGGGTCTTTGTGTCTGTATGACCACATACTGGGTTGGGGGGTGGGGGCCGGGCTTGTGGTAATCAATGGCTCCAGAGCTCGAAGCTCTGGATGTGTTTCTGGAAAGCTTGGGCTCTCTCTTCTGGATGAGGTTTTTGTTTCCTTTCCTTCCTTCACTTCCTCCTGAAGTCTGCTTGGGGTGGGGAAACCTGTTTGGCTCTGTAGACAGTTTTCACATCCTTTCACTGAGTACTTAGAAAGTCATGTGTAACTAGGTGAAGGAAGCAACCCCAGTTTCTTGAGCCAGAGACCTGAACCATACCTACCGGAGGCCTGGGTGAGTGGTGGTTCCCGGGCAGTGTTGATGGGTCTCCCACTAGGCCGCACCTCTGCTGGGGAAAGACAAAGGAGGGAAATAGGTTCAGCCTCTGGTCTACACTCTACTGGAGAAATAATGGCCACCTCTCTGACATTAGGTCAATGGTTTCTTTGAGATCTTGTTTTGGACTTGTCCTCTTTAGACTGGGAGTGGATACTTTGATGGTCTGGTGTTGCTATGGGCCCCTCTCAGAATAATCAAACGTAAAGAGTTAAAGGGAAATCCATTCCATCGATTACAGTCACTGAAATACTAAACAAAGAACTAGGATGCAGGGAGATATGTGATTCTTTACTATTGCATTAAGTAACAGGATCTGGCAGCAGGTCCAGTCACTACCCTAATGTTTCATTAGGAACATTAGTCAGGAACATATGCAATATTTCACGATATCAGTGAGAATGATAATATAATATGAAAATCTCTGCAATTTTTACTGGTTACAAAGTTATAGGTGTTGTAAACACTGTTTTGGGTTTTTGTCTACATTCCAAATGAAAGGAAATGCTAAATTTCAGTAAAGGGTAAAGGAAAATAAAGTTATTTTCCCACCCTGGTACAGAGATCTGCCGAACGTCGCTACGGATGACCCTAGTTTGAACAGCCCTGTCCTGGACTGTTTCTACTTTCCTCCCAGATGCCTGGCACCAAGGAGGACCTTCCACCAATCAAAAGCGAACTCCTTGAGCATTGGTGGGGGTTTCAGTGGAGTGCTTCCCTCCTTTGGAGTGAGGATATGAAGACTAAGAAGCCCCCAACAGCTGCTCCGTCTGGCACTATGAACTGCAATTCTCAGCCCTACTTTCCTGGCATCCACACCACATCCCCCCCCAACCTATGAGATGCTCAAGGAGAAGCACGAGGTGGCTGTACTTGGTGTGACCCAGGGCTTGGATCCCATGGCAACCACCACGATCGGCATTCACAGCAAAACCTCTGTGCGTGATCACATCATCTGGTCCCTGTTCAACATAGTCTTTGTGAACTTGTGCTGCCTGGGCTACTCTGTGAAGCCCAGGGACTGGAAGAGGGTGGGTGATGTGACAGAGGCCCAGGCCTATGACTCTGCCACCGAGTGCCTGCACATCCAGCACCTGGTCTTGGGCCTCCTTCTGATTGTTATATTCACCATTATTTTTGTCACTGGCTCACTGATGATTCTCTAAGCAATTTCAGAGATCATAAAAGGTTATGGAGCTTCCTAGTAGCTGCCCATGGCCTGAGGCTGTCACCCCTTTCACAGCAGTTTATATACACATCAGTCTACAACTGAATTCAATGAGGCACTTATGTGTGTGGGAAATAAAAGACTGAGAAGCCCTCACAGGCAAAAGCACGTGCAAAAGCACAAGTTTTGGGCCTGAGCCATAGAGTCTAGGTTCAGGTCCCAGTAGTGCCACTTAATGCTGTGTGACCTTGACTAGTTACTTTACCACTCAGAGTCTCTGTCTCCTCATTGGAAACATGGGCAAATAATGAAACATACCTTATAGGTCTGTGATAAATAAATGAGGTGACAGTCAGCTAATGTTAATGTCTTTCCTTATTTGACACAGAAACAACAGAAATATCTGTCTTGTCACCAAGGAAGGGCTGACTCTCTCTACTGTCTCTTTTAGGAGGCCAGGGTTTTAGCATAATCCTTCTGACTCTGGAGGTTAGCTTATGTTTGTGTTTGCAAAAGGCTGTGGAGAAACTTTCCACAATGACTCAGTAAAAGCAAATTTATGAACAGAATGCCTTTAATTGTCTTAGGTTTTATAAGATGAGGGAGTGAGAGGGAGAAAGCATTTTATGGGCCAGGATCTATGCTAGGCCATGTATTTCATGTTATTTCACTTACCCCTGCTCTCAAAACTGTGAGGTAGAGGGGTACCTGCGTGGCTCAGTTGGCTAAGTGTCCAACTCTTGATTTTGGTTCAGATCATGATCTCACAGTTTGTGAGATCGAGCTCTATGTCAGGCTCTGCGCTGACAGTGCAGAACCTGCTTGGGATTCTCTCTCTTCCTCTCTATCTGCCCCTCCCCTGCTCATGCTTTCTCTCAAAATAAGTAAATAACATGAAACATTTTAATGAAAAAAACCTGTGAGGTAGAGAGTATTGTCTCCATTTTATAGAAGAGAAACCCACTAAGGGGCAGAGAGGTGAAGAGGCTTGCCCAAGGTCACACAGGAAGGGACAGGTAAAATTCAACTGCATCTAAAGCATTTTGTGTTTTTATATATAAGTACACAGTAACATCAAAAACAATGAAGTACTTAAGAATAAATGTAACCAAGGAAGTGCAAGACTTATATGCTGAAAATGACAAACCATCATTAGAAGGAATTAAAGATTTAAATGAATGGGAAGACATTCCATGTTCATGGACTGGAAGACTTAATATAGCTCAGACGGCAACACTCCCCCAACTGACCTACAGATTTACCACAATCCCTGTCAAAATCCCAGCTGTCTGCTTTGCAGAACTTCAAAATCCAATCCTAAAATTCATCTAGAAATAAAAGGGGCCCAGAAGAGCCAAAACAATCCTGAAAAAGAAGCACAAAAAGGAAGATGTACCCTTCCCAACTTCAAAATTTATTACAAAGCTATTGTAATCAGACCTGTGGTGATGTCATAGAGGCAGTTACACGGCTCAATGGATAAAATGGAGGATCCAGATATGAGCTCACATATTTATGGTCAAGTGATCTTTGATAAGGGTGCCAAGACAGTTCAATGAAGAATAGTGAAGAATAGTTTTTCCAATAAATGGTGCTGGGATAACTGGATGGCCACATGCAAAAGAATGAATTTGGACCCCAAACAACCACCCGCACCAAAAAAACCCCACAAAAGAAACCTAAATGTTAAGAGCTAAACTATAAAGCTCTTAGAAGAAAACACAGGCATAAGTTTTCATGACCTTGGATTAGGCAGTGGTTTCTTAGATATGATATGAAAGCACAAACAAGCAAAGAAAATGTAGATAAATTGGAGTTCACTAAAATTAAAAACTTTTGTGTTCAAAAGGACATCAAAAGAAGGTAAAAAGAAGGACCTTCTTTTGAAGGACCTTCAAAAGAAGGTAAAAAAAGTCCAAACTAATTGCATTGTATTCATTACATATGTGTAGTTTAATGTACCAATTATATCTCAATAAGACTGTAAAAAATACCTCCCACATTTGAAAAAACAATGTAACACAGGACTAAAGTGGAGCTTAAAATTGACAGTCTAATTTCATTTTAGGTGAGGAGTGAAATAAAGGTAAAGTACTATAAACTTAACAAAAAATAAAGAAAGTGAAAGACCACCCGTAAAATTGGAGAAAGTATGTGCAAATCTTGTATCTGATAAGGGTCTTCTATTCTAGATATATAAAGAACTCTTGAAGAGACTCCGGAGCAAGATGGTGACATAGAAGTCTCCTGAATTCCCTTCCCCCACCCCCCACGCCATGGACACACTGAATGTACAGCTACACAAGGTTCAACAGTAAGAGTTCAAGTAAAAGAAAAGATCTAAACATAAAAGCATATAAATGTATAAAGCTCACTGATAAAGATAGATGGTTACATTCAGAATACTCTAATACTGTAATTGTGGTGGGTAAATCAGTCATAACGCTAGTGTAAAGGTTAAAAGACAAAAGTGTTAAAAGTAACTATAACTACAATAATTTGTTAATGAATACACAATATAAAAAGATGTCAATTGTGATCTCAAAAACAAAATGTAGGGAGTGTAAAAACGTAGAGCTTTTGTATGCACTCAAAGTTAAGTTGTTATTTGCTCTAAAAGACTGCCATAATTATAAGATGTTTTATGTAAGCCTCACAGTAAACACAAAACAAAAACCTATACTTGATACACAAAAAGAGGAAGGAATCAAAACGTACCACTACAGAAACTCATCAAATTCCAAAGGAAGAGAGTGAGAAAAGAAGAAAGCAACTACAAAGCAGCCAGAAAAAAATGAAGAAAATGGCAACAGGAAGTTCATACTTATAAAAAATTACTTATTTTTTTATAATTAAAATTTTTTTATTATTTATTTTTGAGAGAGAGAGACAGAGTGTGAGTGGGGGCAGGGGCAGAGAGAGAGGGAGACACAGAATCAGAAGCGGGCTCCAGACTCTGAGCTGTCAGCACAGAGCTGGATGTGGGGCTTGAACTCATGAACTACGAGATCATGACCTGAGCTGAAGTTGGATGCTTAACCAACTAAGTCACCCAGGCGCCCCTGTAATTTTTTTAAATGTTTATTTATTTTTGAGAGAGACAGAGAGTGTGTGAGCAGGGGAGGGGTAAAAAGAAAGGGAGACAGAATCAGAAGCAGGCTCTGAGCTATCAGCACAGAGTCCCATGTGGGGCTCGAACTCATGAACCGGGAGATCATGACCCGAGCCAAAGTTGAACCCTTAACCGACTGAGACACCCAGGGGTCCCTCAAAAATTACTTTAAATGTAAATGGACTAAATTCTCCAATCCAAACACAGAGAGCGGTTGAGTGGACAAAACAAAAACCAAACAAAAACTCCAGACCCAACTATATGCTGCCTAGAAGAGACTGACTTTTAAGGACATGTAGCTGAAAATGAAGTGAAGGAAAAAGATGTTCCATGCAAATGGAAACCAACAGCGGAGCAAGCTATATTTATATAGATAGAATAGACTTCAAGCCAAAAACCGTAACAAGAGAGAAAGAAGTTCATTAGATAATGATAAAGGGTTAATTCATCACGAGGATATAACAGTTATAAATATTTATGCACCCAACATCAAGACACCTAAATATATAAAGCAAATATTAACAAATCTGTGGGGAGAAGCAGACAGCAATACAATAACAGTAGAGGCGTTCAATACCTCACTTTCGACAACAGATAGATCATCCAGACAGTAAATCAGTAAGAAAACACTGGACCTAAACTAAACATGAGATCAGATGGACTTAACGGACATTTACAGAACATTCCACCTAACGGCAGCCGAATATACATTCTCCTCAAGTGCACAGGGAACATTCTCCAGGACAGAGCATATGTTGGCCTACAAAACAATTCTTAATAAATCTAAGAAGATAGAGATCATATCAAGCATCTCTTCTGGCCACAATGATATAAAACTAGAAATCAATTATAAGAAAAAAAGGGGAAAATTCACAAATATGTGGAGATTATATACCATGTTCCTGAGCAACCAATGGACTGAAGAAGAAATCAAAAGGGAAATCAAAAACTATCTTGAGACAAATGGTAATGGGGACAGAATTTCTGTTGGGGAAGATGAAAGTGTCCTGGAGAAGGTGGTGATGGTTGCACACAGTATGGTAAATGCACTCAATGCCACTGAGCTGTGCACTTAAAAATGGTTCATTTGGTAAATTTTATATTATGACTGTATTATCACAATAAGAACTTAAATGTACTCTAGAAGAGTTCACTACCACATATGGAGAACAAATACTACTTTTCATAAGTAAAATAAACGTACAACACTTCATGCAGTGAAAATACAAGAACAGTATTACATTCTGGCCCTGATAAAGGCTCTGACTCTGACACTTTCTCTCCCTGAGGGGCAGAACTGCAAAGTATTTAGGAACAGGGATTCTGAAGTTAGATCTTCAGGATCTGAATCTCAGCACTTTTCCTTTACCAGCTGGTGACCCTGGGCTTGTTGCTTAACTTCTCTGTGTCTCAGTTTCCTCATATATTAAATCTGAATAGCCCCTGCCTCTTAGGATTATTGTTAAGGATTAAATGAGTTAGCGCACACAAAGTGCTTAGACTACTTAGCACCTGAAATCAGGTGAGATCAGCATCTGTAAGAGAGTTTAATGCCGTTCCAGCACCAAACTGATCCTTTATCCTTGCTTGACCCTTCTGTTAAGCCTGGACTCAGATCACCTTCTCCAGGAAGCCTTCCCTGGTTTCTCTCCTCCCCTACTTAGGCTGAATTGGTCCTCTTCCTCCTCATCCCCACGGCATTCAGTGCATTGCCATGTTCCTGAAGGTTCGGTTACATTTGATAATGTGTCTTCTGCAGCTGAACGTGAGCTATTTTAGGGCAGGGTCTGTGTCTTTCACCTTCCAATTCCCTATCCCTAGCACAGGCATGTGTGGTGATAATGCTCAATAAACAGAATGAATGAATGAAGACGAGGGGGAGGGAGGTCTGGGGCATTTTGGTAATACCGAGGGATCTGTGGGTGGGTGCTGTTTTATCAAGGTTATACTATGTGTAACGAGTTCTTCTGGTTTGGTGGAAATGATTACACATAATCCTGGGAGAAGGTAGCAAAATAAAATTTGGGATGGCTTTACCCTGTGCCTCTCTAGACTGACATCTCCTAGAGGCTCAATACCTCAGAAAATCAGAAGCAGGATCCAGCTCCTGGAAATCACATCTCTTCCTTCCTTTTTAAGAAATATTTATTTATTTTGAGAGGCAGAGAGAGAAAAAATGAGAGCGGGGGGAGGGGCAGAGAGAGAGAAAGGGAGAGAATCCCAAGCAGGCTCTGCGCTGTCGGCAGAGAGCCTGACGTGGGGCTTGAACCCACAGACCGTGAGATCATGACCTGAGCTGAAATCGAGAGGTGGAGGCTTAACCAACCGAGCCACCCGGGCGCCCCTCTTCCTTCTCTGTTGCCGTCTTCCCCCCAAGCTCAGCTGTCACCTTTGGCCTCCCCTGCTGGAGAAGTTCACCGAGCAGGCACACTCACCCAGGCAGATGGGTGGTTTGCCTGTCCAGCTGCCATCTGCTTTGCAGGTGCGGTGCTCGGAGCCACCCTTGAGGGAGAAGCCCTCCTGGCAGGAATAGATGAGGGTGTAGCCCATGGAGGGCAAGTCCAGGGCCCCAACGTTGGCATGGGTTGGCGTCTCTGGCTGCTTGCAGTGGTGGGCTGGACGAGAGGAAAGATGGTGTTGGGCCTGGGGGATTAGGGTCCTCAGAAGGCCTTCTGCCCATTCCTGTTCCTAGATGGAACATCCCCTTCCTTTGCTTTCTAGGCCCCTTTCATGTCCAGCATGCCCTCCCCAAATCTCCCCTCCACCCCAGCCTTGATGTCTATACAGATGGCTACGATGGAGGTGATCTGGATACTGGCTTAGTCAGTCTGGAGGGACTGCAGCACTCTTCCTGAGGGAAGAGGAATAATTATGGTCAAAAGCCTGCAATCTTTCATCCTGAGGGCTGACCTTGTAGCAGTTCGTTTTTGCTGCCACTGGAAAGTTCTTTCTTTTTTGCTAAGGCATAGGAATTGCCTTCCAGTAGCAGAAAGGCTTTTGTGTGGCAGTGTCTTCCGTGAGGCCCCAAGGGATAAGGACTACAAAGAGCGCAGTATTGGTCCCAATGAGAAGTCATGAGCTCCCCGTCATCCAGAACGTCTGAGCACGGCCCGGGTGCCCAGCTGGGGGAGATAACGTGTTGCCAAGAGGCACCGTCGTGGGATGCAGGTGAAGTCTGCACTCACGGACACAGTCGGGCGGGGTTCCGCTCCAGGTCAGGTTGGGAAGGCAGGTCCTGGTGGTGGAGCCCTGAAGCAGGTAACCTTTTTGACAGCGGAAGAGCACTGTGCTTCCGACCTGTGGGGAGGAGGGAAGGTTCCTTGATCACTTTCTGCCCAGCGATGCTTCACACCCTGTCGCTTGACTACTTACTTTCGCGTGACCGGGCTCCTGCCCACACCCCTGTCTCCACCTGCAAAATCCTACTTCCACTTCTCTGCCCGGTTAAATATTATTTACCCCCTTTGAGGCAGCTTCCACTCCGCCTTTTCCGCAAGCCCTCACCCAGGCCCTGGAGCCAGATCAATGCTGTTACTGGAAGCATCACTCTCCGCTGTGGCGGACAGAGTGCATGACTCAGAATCAGAAGATCGTGATCAGAGTTGCGGCTTCCATGTCTACTCACTGAGTGACAGGCTGTAGGGGACTCTATGCCTTAGTCTTCTGGTGGAGAGCGTGGGGTGACCAGCCCTGCCACGCCTACAGCACAGTGTCGTGACACTCAAATGCAGTGGTGGATTTGAAAGCATTTTATACACTGCACGAAACAGAATCACTGCTTGTGCGTGTCTTTTTCTTCTACGAGTCGATACATTCCGTAAGGAAGGGAGACTTGTCTTCTCTCCAGATAGCTGCATCTGGCACTTCACCTTCCTGCCATCTAAGTCTCTGCTCAGTTGTTTTCCCCATCCTCACCCTCCACCAGCCCTCACTGTCCAACTCTACACCCCTGCAGCCACCGACTCCGTCTCTCCCTCTGCCCTCTGCGTGGCATGGAGGGGTCAGATCAGCTTCCTAAGTTGCAACTCGGATTTCACTATTTCCCAGCTAAGAACACTCACGTGTCCCTATTACATACAGGAGCAAATTCAATCGCAAAGTGAAACTCTTGACTCGCACTCCCTCCAGGCCTCACTGCTGTGTCTTGAATTTCATCATCTCATCCGGCAACGGCACCTCTGTCCATTCAGTTGTGCAAATCAAAACCCTCAAGACAGCCTTGATTCCTCCCTTTGCTTCAGCCTCTCCCTCCAATCCAACAAGTCCTCTGGTTCTGTCTACAAAGCCCACCCCGACCCCTTCACTTCTCCCCATGTCACTGTCACTACCTCCTTCCTCCTGAGCCACTGCAACAGCATCCTACTTGTCTGGTGCCTCCCTCCTTAACCCCCATCATTCACTCTCTCCACAGCGTGCAAATGCTGGATCAGAATCACCTTCAAATGGTTTCCTGTGACATTTAGAATAAAACCAAAAATGCTCACTGTGGCCTTGAGGGCCCTAGGTGACCTGGCCCATGGCTTTCTCTTCTCAAAAATTATCACGTGAGGGGCTCAGTCGGTTAAGCATCCGACTTCAGCTCAAGTCATGATCTCACAGTTTGTGGGTTTGAGCCCCACGTCAGGCTCTGTGCTGACAGCTCAGAGCCTGGAGCCTGCTTTGGATTGTGTCTCCCTCTCTCTCCCTGCCCCCCCCCCCCCCCCCGCTTGCTCTCTGTCTCGCTCTCAAAAATAAATAAACATTAAAAAAATTATCATGTGATATTTGATGCATGCAAAAGTCTATGTGGAACATATACAGAAATGATCTGTCATAAGGAACTGTACATCTTAAGTGGAGTGCACCCCTCCACGTAAGGGCTAGAAGGCTAGTGACACAGTTGTCACTATCTGTGTGCTCCTTCCCTGCCCTGTTCCTCTGCTCTCCCTCAGTGGTAACTACTACCTTGAATTTTGTTGTTAATTTCCTTGCTTTGTTAAAAAAGAATTCTATCACACATAGGCACATATCTCTCTCAATGATGTTTCTAGTTTTCATCTTTTTGAAATAGCATCATAGCACCTTTGTCATTCCATACTATGTTTCTTTTCTTTTTTTTTAAGGTTTTTTTTTTTAAATGTTTTTAATTTATTTTTGAGACAGAGAGAGACACAGCATGAGCAGGGGAGGGGCAGAGAGAGAGGGAGACACAGAATCCGAAGCAGGCTCCAGGCTCCAAGCTGTCAGCACAGAGCCCGACGCAGGGTTCAAACTCATGAACCGCGAGATCATGACCTGAGTGGAAGTTGGACGCTTAACCGACTGAGCCACCCAGGCGCCCCATACTATGTTTCTTTTTTAAAAAAAGTTTTCTAAATTTATTTTGAGACATGGACACAGAGAGAGAGAGAGAGAGAGAGAGAGAGAGAGAGAGGGAGAGTGAGGAGGGGCAGGAAGAGAGGGAGAGAGAATCCTGAGCAGGCTCCACACTGTCAGTGCAGAGCCTGACACAGGGCTTGAACTCATGAACAGTGAGATCGTGACTTGGGCTGATATTATGGGCTGATATTCAGAGTCGGGTGCTTAACCGACTGAGCCACTGGGGCTCCCCCCTGACTGCATTGCGTAGAGCTGTAGTGCATTCATCTGCCCTGCTAATACACCATTGTGTGACTTTACCACAATTTTTCTCGTGTTTTGGTAACATGTGCAAGAGTGTCTTTGGGGTTAGTTTCTAGGAATGGAGCTCTTGGGTCACAGCATGTGTGAATATTTAACTTTATAAGACAGTGCCCCGTTTCCAAACCTCACCCAGCTCTCTGGCCTCTTCTCCTCTGTTCACAATGCTCCAGACTTGCTGGCTCGCCCACCTACCAGTCCTCCAACCTGCTAAGCACCCCCTGCCTTGACACCCCTCTGCACTGGCCGCTCCCTCTGCCAGAAATACCCACCCAGCTCTGCCCAGGGCTGGCCCTTCTCATCACAGAGGCCACAGTTCAAGTTCAGGAGGCCTCTTCCCTCACCCCGCTTCCTAAAATAGCAACCCACCCCATCACACCCCTTTATATTATATGGTACGTAGTGCTTATTGTTGTCAGAAATTATCCTGTTTATTGTCACCAAATGGAGAGCTTCCTAGAGCGGGCACCTGGCCTGTCCTGTTCCACTGTATTCCTAGCACGTGGAGAGGTTATGCCGCTAAATATTTGTTAAATGAATGCAGATTGAGTGAATGAGTCACATTCCTTGGCTGGATCCCAATGTGCCATTTCTTCTGGGCACATCTTGGGCTCCAGTTAATCGTCCCGCCTTGAACGCACCCGTACTTTCCTGCTTCCTGTTCTCTATTCTGTGCGTCCCATCCATGGCTGTCCAAATCCCTTCCTTCTCCTTGAAGCTCATTCTGAGATGTGTCCATGAAGCCTGTATCCTCCTGGAAGGTGTCCATGGAGCCTGCCTCCCGTGTGGCATCTGCTCGCTCCTGCCACTCTGTCTAAGCCCTGTGTCTGTGAGTAGGGGATATGTGCCGTGAGGACAGAAGGTTATCTGTCTCACTCATCTCTGTCTTTCCATAACCACCCGCCCCAACTACATAGGCCTGCTGGGAAGTGGTGCTGTCAGTATGTGAGAATCTGCTCTCCCACATCAGGTTTTCGGATTGGTGTAAGTGCCTTCTGTTTCTGAATGGGCTCCTGTGTGGCACGGTTCAAAGAGGCAGAGCGCTTCCTGTCTCCAGCTTCCAAGGTTTTGTGTCCCACTGGTGCTGCCCCAGGGAAGATCCCTGAGTCTTTCGAGGCTGACAGCGATGTGAAGGGACAGGAGGCAGGAAGGCCCGATCTTGGCTGACCTCATTACCTGGTATCCCTGGGAATTGTTCTGTATCCCAAACTGCGGCACACCGGGGTCTGCGCACATGGTCAGCGTTGGGTCTGGATTGCAAAACAGAGAAACAGACCACATGGGCACTGAAGCTTTCATCGCCTCCGCTCACTCTGAGAAATAGGGGTAGGAGGGGAAAATGGAGCCAGATCCTGCCTCCCCCACCTGTTGGTATCTCCACCCGAGTCATACCCCCGGGCTATGTGATCCCCGGCAGCAAGTTCACTCTGGCTATTTCAATATCACACCCTGCTTTAAGAAGCTCAGAGGAGGACTTGTTCCCTTTTGCACATGAGAGCACTGAAGACAGGTAAGGAAAGGCATCATCTTGGGCCTGAGAGAAGGATGCCCACCAGCTGGGACACTCTGCCCCAGACCACCTCTTACCTATGCAGCTGGGCTGGGTGCCACTCCACGTCCCGTCTGACTGGCAAAACCTCCGTGGTGAGCCCACCAGCACCAGAGGGGGCTGGCAGGAGAAGGAGACAGACGACCTGTAGGAGAAGCCTCGGTCCTCTCTCCTCCCACGGGCTGGGACGCCAGGATCTCCGCAGAACACGGCTGGAAAGACGAAGGGAGAAAGGCAGGTCTGAGTTGCTTTCTAGAACCCAGTCTGCCACCCCAGGCTGGCTTTCCTCCTGGTTCTACTTGAACTCTGCACACGGGGGCAGCCCCGGGGAAAAGATCACACTTGCCTCTCACACCTGCTGCTGTGTGCTTCCTCTCCTTTCCATATTCAAACTGCTTGTTAATAATCCCCCAAGTAATGAAGTAATGTTCTAGGAAGCGTAGAACGTTGAGAAAAAATAAGCTAAAACTCACTACCGAAACTTTTTTTCCACTTTGATGCTCATTCTCTTCTAGCCTACGCTCGGCTGTATGTAACCTTGTGCGTGGCTGTGAACCCGATGTCCAAGTGTTGTAAACCCTGCTTTGTTTGCTTATTAGCCTGTAAACACTCTCCATGTTAATGACACCGTTATCACAACTGGCCACATATGCAATGAAAGGTTGTGCCGTAACTGTAGTTTATCATAGCTAATCATTTGTATTAGGTATTTTCTATTATTATAACCTTAGATGTTATAGGGCTATTCTTTCCCTGGTAGTGTTTTCTTAGGGGGATTCTCTAGGACTTCGTATGTTTAAAGGTTTAAACGTGTTTACAGGTCTTGACGTGGACTGGAAATGGCTTTCCAAAGAGTGTGCATTTAAGCTGCAATGAGTAGTGTATGAATGTGCCCATTTCATTGAGGTCATCAGGGAGATTCACTAGAGAATGATTACCAAATTCAAATTGTGTGACAGCAAGTAGAATAAAGGCAGGCCCCTCTTCTGTCCCTTTAGCTCACTGTCTTAAGCATTTGCATACATAGTTTACTAAAAATTCTTATTTCCTTAGGACGTTGCAGAAACAGACCTGTGTTTTAAAGGGGGTTGCCTGCAATAGTGATTTTGATGCCTTTTAAAATAAGCACAAAGGGATTCTACTTGTAGTTTTGTTCTTAGAACCAATATACTTTTATTTATTAAAAAATTTTTTTAAATGTTTGTTTTTTTTGAGGGAGAGAGCTCTTGAGCAGGGGAGAGGCAGAGAGAGAGGGAGACACAGAATCCAAAGCAAGCTCCAGGCTCCAAGCTTGGAAACACAGAGGCTGATGCGGGGCTTGAACCCACAAACTGGGAGATCGTGACCTGAGCCGAAGTCGGAGGCTTAGCCAGCGGAGCCACCCAGGCACCCTGAATCAATATACTTTGAAACAGCTATCAAGCCCAAAGATAATAAACAACCAGTGGTGTGTGGTGTGGTGTGAGTAGGCCCAGGGGACCGCCAGCACTCTTGTGTCGTGTTGGTCGGAAAGCACGCTCAACTTGCACTTCTTTTCTGTAAACACTTGCTGTGGCAGTTCTACGAATCGCCAAGCCCTGAACAAACCAGCTGCCGTGGGGAGCAGCCGGATGGGTCTTCACACTGTTAATGTGCTCCGCTTAAAAGAAAGGGCCTCATGTCGATCATATGTGGCTCTGAAGTTCCATTTATTGAAGCAGTCTAAAATGAAAAATTAAATTTTATGTCTATTCTTTTCTCCTGTCTTCAAAGTTCTAGTGGTGATAGCATGAGCTATAAATTTGAGTGAGAGTTTCAGAGAAAATTGGATCGATGATTGTTTTCAGACTAGACTCTGTCACTCACTCGCTATGTCAGGTCCTTTTTCTGAGCCTCATCTTCCCCACCAGCCACCGGAGAAGGGACTTCTCCTGCCCACCTCCCAGGATATGTCGTTGTGAGCATCAGATGTGACCATGTGTGCAAACGTCCCTTGAGGAGGCAACACAAAGCACTGCGAAATGTAAAATGTTGTCTGTATGGATGTACTGATGTGCTGTGACCTCTCAGTGGATGAGTTCACATGTGGGTAATCAGAGCAGAGCTAAAGGCCCAGGGTGACTCTTCTTCCTCATTCCTATTTTGCTTTGAATTAGATTCACTTCCTTCTCTATTAACTTTCAAAGACCATTTATTAAACACCTTTCAGCTCCTGATTTTCTGCTGTTTCTGGAGCCAAATAAGTCTGCAGGCATGAGCCCTGCCTTCTGAGATCTTGGAATCTAAGTCAGATAACACAGGAGGGTGTAAAAGATGAAAGGTACCAATTTTCAGTAACATGGCTTGAGCATCAACAAAATTGACTGAAAGTACACAAGTGCATTAGATACTCAGGAGAAGAAATGGAAGTTGCACATTTGGAAATGGTGCAATCAGGGGTGGCAGGGCGGCAGGGAGAAGTCAAGTTGAGAAGCTCTTTTTTTTAAATTTTTTTTTCAACGTTTATTTATTTTGGGGACAGAGAGAGACAGAGCATGAGCGGGGGAGGGGCAGAGAGAGAGGGAGACACAGAATCGGAAACAGGCTCCAGGCTCCGAGCCATCAGCCCAGAGCCTGACGCGGGGCTCGAACTCACGGACCGTGAGATCGTGACCTGGCTGAAGTCGGACGCTTAACCGACTGCGCCACCCAGGCGCCCCTGAGAAGCTCTTTCTTAAAAACAGGGGTGTGGCCCAGCCAAATGAGAAGGTAGCATGGAAAGAGCTGAGTGGATCTGGGGAACATGTAGAAAGTGGGTGAGGCTGAAAATGAGTTGATTCTGATCTGCTACAGTATGGGGACAAAATCCTTGACCACGTTTAGGGAGTTCTATGAGGAAGAATGGTGTTACGAGGATACATTTGCAATAATACAGCAAGAGAATGACCAGGTTTGAGAAGCAGGTCTACAGAGGAAGAGACGCAATCTGGAGGAGGGAAGAGGAAGCACCAAGAACTGCGGGAGGCCCAGATGCAAAGTATGAGCGAGTGATAAGAATTCCACGGTTTACTGCACACCTCAGTGGTCAGCCACCTGGCCATGGTAAATATGTTGTGGAGCACAGTGGGTGAGAAATAAAGATATCTGACTTCTTACCAGCAATCTACAAGAAAATGGGCTACCAAAGGCAAAGCTCCCAAAGATACCACTTCAAGCATGAAGAACACCCTTGATGCTATGATATGAACGTGTGTATGTGCATGGAGTCAAGAGGTTCATAAACATAACCAAAATAAAGTGGAAGCAGGACCAGCAGGCTATGCTGGCAGAATCCTCTATGGAAGCTGGGGAGTCTAGTCTAACCAATCAGAAGTCAGTTACAGGCCGAGTTGACCAGATGTCACCAAATCCAGAAGAGGCAGCTCAATGAGCAAGTACAAATGGATGACAAAGAAAGAACGGCTCCATCTTGCTGATAAGGAATGTGAGGCCAAAGAAAACAATGAGATACCTTTTAAAACTTCTTGGGCTAGTAAATATTAAAAGATATTGGCAAAATCCATTGTTAATGAGGATGTGAGTCAAGACATATTCTCATAAACTGCTGGCGGGAGTGTGAGTGTGCTTTCTAGAAGACAGTTTGGCAACAGGTGTCAGGACGTAGAGAGTGCACGCCTGTTGGCTCAGCATTTTCTCTCTCTTAGGACTTCACCACAAGAGTGAGGAGATGCTATCCTCAAGAACATTTATTGCAGGACTGCTTCTAACAAGATTAAAACTGGAGAAACCTAAATTCATCACCAGTAGGAGAAGATTAAACCAGTTGTGGTATCTACAACAAAGAAATGCTTTATGCTATTACACATGATGATGTGTAGATCCGTATCAAGTGATGGAGAAAGGTGGTGACGGCCCATCAGGGAAGACAAGTCATGAACTAGTAAGCGCAGCATGATTGCAAACCGTTTACAGAAAACTGCACACCTCCTGCTATCTATGTAAGAAAGCGTTGCGGTCGGTGTGGAAGCACAGCCAAGAACTTAGCCTTGGTTATCTTTGGGAAGTGAGAGTTCAGATAACTATTACATTCTTCTTTGTATTTTCAGATACGGTACTTTTTTTTTATGATGACCATAATTCATTTTTCAAAAGCAATTTGGCTATTTCTTAGGAAGAAAAGCAAGGTTTCTGAGTCTACACGCAACCCTGAACTTGTTACATTCCTAATGTTTTTCTGAAGGTGTGCAAAGGCCTGAGGGGTTAACCGTGCATTAAATGCTGCCTTTCTTGCATCCACTTTTTGAGCTGCTGGTTCTAGTTCCTGCTGAAATTTCCCAAATGGAAGTGAATTTTCAGAGGCACCCAAACAATGTCATGGGTATGTTGGTAGTTTTCTACAGAATTAGATAAATGCCAAGTAGAAAAAAATAGGTCCTAGTGTTTGTCTAAAGCATGGGCACCAACAAAACCTTCTAGGGCCCAATTATGTGCTATGACAAGAATAAGGGAATACAAATAAATGGGATAAATATAATGGATATATATTTATTCATTATATATAATGAATATATATAATGGATAAAAATAAAAATAAAATGGGATGGAATCGGGCTCCTGGGGACAAAATTAGGCCAGGTGGATAAGAAATAAACTCTTTCACCAAAAAGTCATGAATGCTCCAGGAATCTTTTCTGCACAGGCTATTTTCCATAAAGACACGTACATTTCCAGCATGGGTCCCTTCCAGATCTTTGGGAACTATCCTATCCAGTGAACAACCTTTCATGTTAAGAAACACTTCCCTTATCTCCAGCTTCATTTCCTTCCAACGTCACTCCACAGTGTCCACAGCCAGAGCTCAGTTAGGATATTCTCCTTATTTTCCTTTAAATCCCCTCTAATAGCGTCTCTGACAAAGCTCGCCTCTGATTTTGGGGAGGGCACTACCTCTTCTAGGCCTTCCAGTAGCAAAGCTCTGAGGCGGGAATGGGCAGGAGCCAGCAGATAAGATGCACAAAGGCCCTGGTGAGTAACTTACGGAAACACTGAGGCAACTCTCCAGTCCAGGATCCGTTCCCTTCACAGGTGAGCACCGCAGGCAGGGACAGCTGGTACCCCTCCAGGCAGGCATACGTCACGCTTGAGCCCCACATGAAGTCAGACCCCACCACTTTCCCGTTGGGGATGAGCTGAGGCGGTTTGCATATGATAGCTGGGGGAGGGGAAGACCAAAGCATGCTGAGTTCTGGTGCCATCCTAGGAAACCAGGCCCCACTCACCCAGCTCCGATGTCACCAGCTGCCCTGAACCCTCTGGGACTCTGGGTTAAGCAGGGAGAATCAGGAATGCCCCCTCTTACTTTGGGAGCCAGGGTCCTTTTGCATTTTACAATGCCCTCAAGTGTGACGACCCACTCCTCTCTTTGCATGGCCCTCCCTTTGATGTTCAAAGCCCAGGCCTTACCTTGGTACCTCTGACTCTCTCCTTGCAGATGTTCAGGGACCAGTCCTCACCTCACACCCCCCATGATAGGATGTTATTAGGGCTCTGACTTGTCACCTCCCTCCCTTCTACATGTTCAAGGCCCATGTCTCACTTTTGTATCTTCTTTGGCCCTCTGTCCACATGTGCAGCCCTCAGACACACCTTTGCAGACTGGCTTGGTACCATTCCATGTCCGGTCCTTGGTGCAGCTCAGCACAGACACCCTATGTGACTCCATCATGTAGCCAGGGACGCACTGATATGTCACAGTTTTGTTGTACCTGAAGTCATTGCCCAGCCGGAGGCCATTGGCTGGAATCCCAGGGTCACCACAGTTTATGACTGGGATAAGGGAAATAAAGCATTGTTCGCTTTCAGTACAGACCCCGTTTCTCCCCAGCATTCCAGTACCATCCCTGGTGTTCCCTGCACATGTCCAGGAGGGAAGAGGGTCAGATCAGGGATGCCCTGTCTTCTCACAGACTCCTGGTTCAGTATTGCCCGTTCTAAAGTCACTTTGATCAAGTCCGCAAAGGCCCTCCTGCATCCCCACTGTCTTCACCCACACCATTCTTATGCATCCCAGCAACCTGGGCTATGAAGACCATCCTTATTTAAAGCCCACCCCTTCTAAGAGGAAGTACCCAGAGGCCTTAGCTCCTAAATGAGGCTGGCGCCCAGAGAGGGAAGTTTTCAGGTCGATAAGCCTAACTGTGTTATTGGGCCTCACAGGACAATTTGTCTGCTGAGGGGCGCATGTCACTACTTGTTGTTCTGCTTAGGAGGCCCCTGTAGGGCCAGCGGCTTAGAAGCAGGGCCTTGTGACCTTGCAATGGCTGTATCTTTGTTACAGTATCAAGTGAGGGTGGGGTTTGGTGAGCTCTGGCCTCCCAACAGAAGTGAACTTGATGTGGGGATTTAGTCAGAGCTTGAAGTTATAAGCTAGGGCTTGGAAAGGGGCCGTGTTTTCAGACTCCTTTATCTCATCCCTTCCCTCCATCTGGGTCCCACAGTGACAGTGACATCCTTCCTGAGGAGAAAGGTCTGGGCCTGCCCCTGAGGGGAGCAGGAAAGGGGAGCAGTGGAGCTACCCCAGGCTTGGGAGCCAGGCTGGGGGTGGGTGGGGAATGGGTCCAAGGCTGAGAGGAACCCACAAAGATGGCAGACGGTGGCAGCTTTAAAGTGGGAAGAGAATCAGGCTGAGCCTGGGGAGTTTGTTTTAAAAGAGAACAAGAATGGCCAAGGAACAGGCTAGAGCCTGAGAAATAGCAAACGTATATATTCTTAACCTCCCCGAGCCTTGGTCACGTCATATGTAAGTGGGGCTCACAGTAGCTACTGGTCAAATGGCACAATGTATGTAAAACAAGACCCTCAGCTCAGTGGTGGTCACAAAGTCTGTGCTGAATAGAAACCATCATTCAGAGGTGGGTCCCCCAATGTAGCCAGCCTCCCAATCTCCCACACACAGCCTTCTTTGGCATGGAGGAGACCAGTTGCCTTGGCTACCACTTGCCATGGAGACCAGAGGGCCTGGGATCTTACCTATGCACTCTGGGTCACTGCCTGTCCAGGTGCCATTGACCGAGCAGTGTCGGCTGAGCAGGCCCGTGGCGTAGTAGCCTTCCCGGCATTCATAGACGATGGAGCTGGAGAAGCCCAGGCCATCACTGAACATGACTCTGGCATTGCTTGGAGTACCAGGGTTCCCGCAAGAGATCACTAGGAAGCCAGAGGAGCACATTATTCACCAGAACAAGGACAGGTGTCACCCGGGGGACTGAGAACGGCCCAGAGTGCAAACCACGTGCCCGATAAGGACCCTGTGATTGAAATGTCTCTCATGCTGCTTTCAAGGTGAGATCTGAATGAATTTTTTTTTAATTTCTAAAAAGTAAAGACTATATCTGTTTTATCATCCCACCTAAAATTTTAAATAATTCCTTAATATTACCAAATATCCAATCAGAGCTTAGTTTCCTTAATTTCCTCAATTGTCGCCCCCCCCACTTTTTTTACAGTTGATTTCTTTGAATCATGATTCAAATATGACATCTGATGGGCATGTCTCTAAGACTCTTTGAATTCAGAGACTCCTGTTCCCTCTCCTATAATTTATCTGTACAGAAACCAGGGCATTTCTCCAGTGGAGTTTCCTACTTTCCAGATGTTGCTAACTCCACCAGTGAGGTATCGTTTGACTTATTGCTCTGTCCCCTGCAGTTCCTGTAGTCAAGTTCTGCTTCCTGGCAAGGGTACTTCATAGGTGGTTCTGTCTTTCCTACTGCATTGCACCAGGGGCACAGCATGTTTGGTTGTTTCCTGGTTCATGATGGCGAGGCTGATCATTGGGTTCAGGCTTGTCCACCCAGTCTGGCATTACAAAGTTGCCATTGGGTTTCACTTACTGATTTAAGCCGAATTGCTGACTGTTGATTTATTATTTCATTAGGGGACAGAAAATGGTGATACTAGCTCTATCACTCTTTCTGCATTAGCTAGAGTTCTTTAATCAAGAACTTTCCCATCATCAAATATTTGCTTACCCTAAGATATAATTCATAAAGGAAGGCTGGATAATGCTTGATTTTTTTTTTAAAAATCAGATGTCAGATAATGATTTGGTTTCTTAGCAAGATCCAGTGGTGACCAATAGTCATTTGGCTGTATGGATTTAAAACTTATATGTTGCCACCCATTGCCACTATTATTATTGATGCTTAAGTTATCCCATCTTTGGCTAGGGGAGCCTCTCCAAGTTGGCTCCTACATTCCTTTGACATGATCTCACTTGTCTGTGGTAGATTCCTCCCTGGAGTGACAAGATGTGTCATGTTCATGTTATATATTCTGCCCTAGTCCTAGAATCAGCCATTTGTCTAGAGAGCTCTGGTTCCTCTTAACAGAGAATGGATTCAAAAACCATATTCTGAAAGTTAAGGGTACTCATTGCTACTGAGATCATTGTTGACACTAGACTTTTAGAATGGGTAGAGCTGGGACAATACACTTGTAAATTGAAAACTCATTATGAGTTTATGCTGATATTACTAATCAAAATTTAGGATTAAGAGTTTTTCCCTAACTTCTTTATTTTTATATCTCTTTAATGCTGAAAATCTTGGCAAATTTTAATTTGTTTTCAAGTAGTTTCAGAATATTAATATCAATATTATTACTAACGATCTGATTGCTAGAAACAATTTAAGATTTCATTGCCATTCTCCATCCTTAGGATATATATGCCATAGTCAATTGCCAATTTTTCCAGTCAGTTAAAATGATTCTCTGGGTTATTACATCACCAACTTAATATGTAGTTAGGTTAATTTGTTTTCATCTTGATTTTGATATTTAGAGATTGCTGTTTTCTAGGTTTTGCTTTAATTTTACTTTACTAAGTACATACAACATTCATGTGGTCTGAAAGTCAAATCTACAGATGATTCCTTTTTAATGAGCACAACAGACAGGCCTCAACACCCATGGGTTCACCAAGTATTTGTGCTTCCTAGGTGCTGGGAATACAGTAGTAGTCATATCCCCTGCCCTTGAGGAGCTCAGTCCATCTTAAGAACCTACCTACAGACAGTTGAATTAAAATATGATGTAATAAGTGTTGTATTTGAAGGAAAAAAAACACACTAAGAAGGGAGGAGATAATTGGGGCTGGAGATAGGAATCTGAGTAGTACCTTGAAAGGTAAGTGGGAGCTTGTTAAGGAAAGTCATGAAGAATCATATACATATCATACACATACACACTTATTCCAAAAGCATTCACTTCCAGGTCCAGACTCTCAGCCACCCACTTTCTGTTCCCTGAACACTCCTGACATGGTGCGTGAGTCCATGCTGGGATCTGAGTGGCATGAAAGGAGACCTGGGTCACAGTGGATATTTAACAATGCACAAAATTCTCCCCCTGTTGATACACTTTACAAACCTCTTACTATGCCTGCAAACTCCTATGGAAACTAACTTTGCAAAAGCACCCTCAAAGGCAGGATTTCCAGGGATGCCTGGGTGGCTCAACTGGTTAAGCGTCTGACTCTTGGTCTTGGCTCAGGTCCTGATCTCATGGTTTGTGAGTTTGAGCCCCACATTGGGCTCTGTGCTGACAGTGTGGAGCCTGCTTGAGATTCTGTCTTTGTCCCTCTCTCTCTCTCTGCCCCTCCTGTGTTCTCTCTTTCTCTCTCTCTCTCTCAAAATAAATAAATAAATTAAAAAAAAAACTATAAAAAAAGGACTTCAGGCAGACAAGTGGGAGAGGGCATTAGCTCCATCTGTATCCTTTGCTGGGAAGGGGTCCCCTGATCAGGGGCCAGAATGTCTTCCCTGGCTCTATAAAACTACTCCACAACCTCAATGTCAAGAGCCATTCTCTGACCAGCTCAAGCCTTCTGGGATTCATTCTCTGGAGATATTTTGGTTCTAATGGGACCTATCATCCACTGATCCTACCACTTTTTCACTGCCCCTTCTTCCACTCATAATCCTGCTCCCTTCTTATCCAGCACAGGAGCCAAGATCCATCATAATCCCCACCTTGCATATACCCGCACCTCTCCGGCCACTTGCTGCCAGCGTCTTAGCTGCCTGATAAAACCCCGACTGTATACCTAACACTTCACCTACCCTGTGCCTGCACCTATGGAGCAAAATGTGGCTGAACAAAAACACAGGCCGATGCCGACTACTCTCACTTTAAATCAATGGCCTCATACAGAGAAAGACAGATACCATATGTTTTCACTCTTATGTGGATCCTGAGAAACTTAACAGAAACCCATGGAGGAGGGGAAAGAAAAAAAAAAAAGAAGTTAGAGTGGGAGACAGCCAAAGCATAAGAGACTCTTAAAAACTGAGAACTGAGGGTTGATGGGGGGTGGGAGGGAGGGGAGGGTGGGTGATGGGTATTGAGGAGGGCACCTTTTGGGATGAACACTGGGTGTTGTATGGAAACCAATTTGACAATAAATTTCATATATTGAAAAAAAATAAAGAAGTGATGAATAGATAAAGAAGATGTGGTTTATATGTACAATGGAATACTACTTGGCAATGAGAAAGAATGAAATATGGCCTTTTATAGCAACATGGATGGAACTGGAGAGTGTGATGCTAAGTGAAATAAGCCATACAGAGAAAGACAGATACCATATGTTTTCACTCTTATGTGGATCCTGAGAAACTTAACAGAAGACCATGGGGGAGGGTAAGGGGAATAAAAGTTACAGAGGTGGAAGGAGGCAAACCATAGGAGCCTCTTGAAAACTGAGTATAAACTGAGGGTTGATGGGGGATGGGAGGGAGGGGAAAGTGGGTGATAGGTATTGAGGTGGGCACCTGTTGAGGATGAGCACTGGGTGTTGTATAGAAACCAACTTGACAATAAATTTCATATAAAAATGTAAAAAAAAAAATCAATGGCCTCTTTCCTTAAGTGAGCCCTTGGTGCTGCCTGGCAATGATCTACATCCCTATTCTATTCCCTGCCCGCCCCCCTTGCTAGGTGACTATTTCATATGGTCTCCTTCCTCTTCCAGCACTTTGTCATATACCCTTACACTCAGCTTCCCAACTAGGAGAGTGCTATGCAGGCTGTATTTTAAAGAGAGACAGAGAGAGATCCAGGGAGCAGCTACAAAAAGTCAGACTCTGGGGAGAGAGGTTTTAAAATAAAGCTATTTTCAGAAATTTAGGAGTGTGTGGAGAAATATATTTTCCCCACTGGACCTACCCCAGGGAACATCAGGAGGGGCTTCTATTACCTTTAAAGGGTCTTTCAAAAATTAGATTTGTATTTCTTTTGGCACTTTGGGTGCTCGTTAAACAATCTCTTCCCTTAAACTAAACTCCAAGAGGGCGAGGTGTGTCTGTCTTGGCACTGTCGTGTCCCAAGCACCTACTACAGTATTTGGCACGTGATTGTTGAAGGTAAATGGGAAATAAATGAATAAACAGGCTAAACTTAGTTCCTTCTGGTTTCTTCCCTCCTTAGGTGAGCTCAGGGAATCTTTTCATCTTTGGATCACTAATGGGCAGGACTGAGAACTACCTATTGATGACCATTATCCTCCAGGCCAAGGGTTCAAATGGGGCCATGTATTTTGTCTGCGAGTGTGAGGGCAGGTGCTTAGGAATAGGAAGACCGGGGAAGAGCAGCCGGGGTTGGGCAAAGGGGAAAAGCAGAATGGTCACATACATTACCTCCACACTCAGGCTGTGTGCCGCTCCATGAGCCGTTGGCTTGACAGGTCCGCTCTGATGACCCCCGGAGGGCATGGCCAGCTTCACAGCTGAAGCGCATCAGACTGCCTGGGGCAAAGCTATCCCCCAAACGGATGCCGTGTGCTGGGATCCCTGGGTCACCACAGATTCCCATGCTGGTTCCTGTGGACCAGAACCAAACAAAGCCCATTGTTTCAGCATTGAAGAGGTGGCAGTGGGGAACCGGGAGAGAAAGATATTGGACCCCAGGAATAAGGAGGGTGAAGATGGACTGTGTGCCTTGTCCCAGTTACTTGGACCTTACTTACTACCTTACTACCTATCTTACTATGCGGAAGTCAGACACTACAAAGGTCTGAGGTCATGGGTGAGTCCCTGGGGACCACGCAGCAAGGGAAGAAAGTAGATGGAAGGCTCTGTGGTGGAGATCAGGTCTTTGACCTCTGGCCCATGCCCGTGTGGAATGTCAGTGGTCCAAGCTGGCCGCATCTCCTTCTTCCTTTTACCTCTTTTCTGTAATATCTGCAGATTCTGTGCCCTCTCTGTTTCCAGTTCCAGCATCTTAGCTCAGATGCCCAGTGTCCTTTTGCCCAAACTACTGTGAGAGCCTCCCAACTAATGTCCTTATCTCCTAAACTCTCCCTGTAACCCACCTTCCACTTTATCCTCAAACCAAGACAATGAACAACCACCAAACACTGATCTTTTTTTTTTTTTTTCCTGCTGAAATATCTCCACTGGCTTCCTGTTGCCCTCAGGTTAAAGTCTAAACTCCTTAGTGTAGGTTTGTCTTCTCAACAGCCTGGCTTGAATCTGGATCCTGGGAGGATTCCCTATTTACAAATTATGCAACACTGGTGAATTCTAGTTGAAATGTTTTAGACCATCTCATTCCATTCTTTCTTTTCTCCTTGCCTCCTGCTACATTTCTGCATTTATCTGGGTCCTGATATTGTACAGATCCACCCGAGAGAGTGCTAAGGATCCAAGAGGTGGAGGATGGTACAGAACAAGAGACAAAGCCACAAGATCTAGGCTTGTGGGAGCCAGGACCCCTCATAATATGAAGATGTATAGGAGACATCATTAGATCAGACTAGGCCATGGTAAGTGTGAGGAAGGAAGAGGAAAATTAAGGAATAAATGGCAACTTTATGAGAAGATGATGTGGAATGGATCTCCTCATGAACCCACATGTGTGGGCATCAAATGGTAATGTCTAAATGAGCATTTAATTTCTTGAAGTAAATAAATATTTAAGTCATGTATACCCCACTATTTACTATTTATGTCTTTTCTCAATCTTGGAATTATTTCCTTTTCTAGTTTAGTTTCAGACTGTGAGAATACTACACAATCCCATGTTGCTCTCTACCAAAAAAGGGAGATTCATTCAACCTTCAACTCAAACATTTGGAAAAAGAAGGCCCACCACATTTGGCTAGATTTTCTTCTCTTTTGAATTTTTCCAGGGTGTAGCTCATGCAACAGGCAGTACTGGGCCCTCTTGAAAGCAGTTCTGATGGTGAGTACACTAATTCTCACACCAGCCAGCTGACCTCAGCTGGAGCTGCACTGCTGAACAATAGGCCTGAGAATGGAACTCTCCAGTCCTAGGAGCTGATTCTTTTTTTCTTTTCTTTTCTTTTCTTTTCTTTTCTTTTCTTTTCTTTTCTTTTCTTTTCTTTTCTTTTCTTTTCTTTTTTTGGAGAGAGAGCACATGCACATGAATGGGAGAGGGCCAGAGGAAGAGGGAAAGAGAGAATCTATCTTAAGCAGACTCCATGCCCAGCATGGAACCCAATGTGGGGCTTGATCTAATGACCATGAGATCATAACCCGAGGCAAAATCAAGAATCGGACACTTAACCAACTGAGGCACCCAGGCGTCCCAAAAGCATTCACTCTTTTTTTTTTTTTTTTTTTTTTTTTTAATGTAGGCCCCACACCCAGTTTGGAGCCCAAAATGGATCTTGAACTTACGACTCTGAGATCAAGACCTGATCTGAGATCAAGAATTGGATGCTTAACCAACTGAGCCACCCAGGCGCTCCCCAGGAGCCTATTCTGACAGAATGGTCCTCACTGTGGTGTTTAGGGCTCTGTTTCAGTGATAGAAAGGAATCTAGGATAGACTATTGTACCATGAGGGCAGATGGTAACTGTTGGCCCTCTACGAGGTATATCAGGAAGATGATGACATTGCAGAGGTGGGCAATGAACAACCTGATGTATTTCTCAAATGCTAGAAATCTCTGCATGTCCTGATGGCCCAGGGACTTATAACCTGTTATGCATCACCTGGGTGTATGGTCACACAGAATGAGGCTCAGAAGTTTGACCCTGAACTTCTGAATGCATATTTCTTAGGACTGGCAGGAGATGCTATTGCTAAAGATGATATCTATAAATTTATTTATTTATTTTTTTATTAAAAAAATTTTTTTTTTCAACGTTTATTTATTTTTGGGACAGAGAGAGACAGAGCATGAACGGGGGAGGGGCAGAGAGAGAGGGAGACACAGAATCGGAAACAGGCTCCAGGCTCTGAGCCATCAGCCCAGAGCCTGACGCGTGGCTCGAACTCACGGACCGCGAGATCGTGACCTGGCTGAAGTCGGATGCTTAACCGACTGCGCCACCCAGGCGCCCCATTATCTATAAATTTCAGGAAGGGAGGAATTATATTATACTCACCAATGTATATCTAACATTGCTTCCTAATTACTTATTCTTCTCATCTCTCATTTTCTTATCTAAAGCATTTAAGATTTATTAATTCCTCAGCTTTAGCACTACTATAATCCCTTCTAATCCAGTCCTCAGAGATCTCCAGCAAAACTCTGCCCATGATTCTCATCTCCAAAGTGTTTGTCATCCTTGATGGATACACAGGAGAAGTGACTGTGAACTATTCTTCAGAATATTCAGGTCAGGGATCAACAACTGAATGCAACACATCCCCTAAAGAGGGGGGGTCCACGTCCTCTAATGGTTCCTTTCTTGCTTCTTACTTTTTCATGTTTCCAGGGAGTCAGCTTGTTTCTAGTCTCCCTTGACCTTTGATGTGGCCAAGGAAGAGCCCTTTCTTTCATATGTAGGACTAATGCTTAGGAAGTTACAAAATTTTGAAATTGGGGTTGAAATGGTTTGGAGGTTTTCTAGACAAGAACTGTTTCACTACTGTTTCAAGTAGGTCATTTTCCAGCATCTGCTAACACAACTCCAGAGAAGGGAAATTACATTGAGGAGAAAAGATTCTGGATTCCATGCCTTGGGCCAGGAGAATGGCTGTATGTTTGGGTTACCCCTGCTAACAGACAGTAGAGGCTCAAGGCTTTCTTTCTGGCTTATTTCTCCTGTACTCTGTACTTCCCTTTCCCATGGAGAAAAAATATCCCCAAGATAGATAAAATTGGCTTTAAGAACACCATTGGCCCAATATCCTAGAGAAGTGTCTAGAGGGAGGAACTTTATGCAAAGGGACGATTCACAGAACGGACTGGTGCAAATGCATGCTTGGACAGGCATATGGATGGGAAATGCCTGTCTTTCCTCTTTGGAATTCCTTTTCCTCCTGGAACTTGCTCTATGGATAATTCAGGAGGATTCAATTTACATGACTCTGTCTTTTCCATGCTATCTTCCCCAAGTCACTTCCACCAGAAGTACAAACAGAATGGGTTAACAGGCTTTCCACTAGTCTGGGCTAAAGGAGTCTCTGTGGCTGATACATAGTCCTTCCCAGTTCATGAAGTGGATGATTAATGAGATTAATAAAAGTGAGGGGCCAAAGTCCTGGGTGGTAATATAAGTGATAGGTCTGAGATTGTCCTGGGCAGCCAGCAGCCCCTTGAAACAGTAGGTAGTATTCAGGAAGTTCTTCTTTCTGAGAAGACCTAACCAATATCTGGTTCAATATTCTGGCAGTGCCCTAAATTTTGGGAGACAGGATCATCTAGGAGCTCAAAATGCAAGAATAGCTACATGTCTTGTGGATGAGGTCCCAAATCAAGGAGAAGGCGTCAACAACAGAAGGTTGGGATTCTTACCACTAGAGGGGGTCTGGCATGGGAAGGGATAGGGGCTTCAAGGGGGGCTTCCTAGGGGAACAAAAAGCTATATGAGGAACTACCTTCTTGGGGGTGACATTCTTTATGAGATCCCTTTGAGGGCCAGGAAGGCTCATCTGAAAGGAGACCAAGATCAGGGGTGCTATTTTTTTGCTTGGTAATTTCTGTCACTGGTGAGACAATTCAATTTCAAATATTTTGTTCTGGTAAGACATTACAGATAAACTTCTGGTTTGGATAATATGGACATAAGAGCTATGGCAGTTTCTTACATTTGCTCTTCAGAAAACATGTCAGTGTCCCCATAGAGATTAATAGTAAAACAAATTTATTAATAGAAAAAGTCTGAGATTGGTGTGTGAGGGCAGTAGTGGAGACCTGTATCCCACTAGGCAGCCTTGACATAAGACCTGTTGGAGAGGCAGTGGTAAGAAAGTAAGGGAAGCAGGCTGGGGCTTTGGATTCCCAAACAGGGAAAGAAAGAACACAGGAGTGGGTTTGGACCTGGGCCCAGCAACAGGGAGGCTTGAACTCTTCCCAGAAACCTATGGAAACAAATGTCTGGACAGGACTCTGGTCACAGGGGGGCCTCACAAGTTTGCATCCTCCCTAGTTTTGTAATCTCTTGGCTGTATGGGTTTGGCTAGAGTAGACCAAGGGGATGAAGCTGGGCTCAGACCACCAAAGGCTGAAGTCTGGTTGGGACCTCTCATAGCTGTGCTCTCTGCCTATGAAGGTTAAGATGGGGGTCCAAAAGGTTGGCTTCCCTCCTGTCCATCTGTCACACTCACACCTTGGGAACTCATCCATCTCCCACCAGCCAAGTGTTCCATGGGACCCTCCTCCCTCATGCCAGGCTCCTTACCTGAGCAGTGGGGGAGGGAGCCAGTCCAGTGTCCATCCAGCCCACACATACGGGTGGCATTTCCGAGCAGAGTCCTCTTGCCGGTGCAACTGTAACGCACGACTGCTCCCACAGTATAGCTGTCCCCGGACATCTGGGCATGGGGTGGGGAGCCTGGATGGCCGCAGGACACCACTGTGGGGAAGAGCAAATATGTTAGCACACTCTGCACAGGGATGGATCATCATCATAGGAAACATGTTAGGCTTTCTGTAGCGACAGGCAGAGAAGAAGAGAAACCTTGGGTATCTATTGAAGTTGCTTCCTGCTGGCACACCTACCTGGCATCAGCAGACAATGCCTACTCAATTTGCCATACATTTTCCATATCTGTGAAATGAAGAGTAATACTGTTTTTTTTTTATGAATTGAATAAGATAATAGGTGGGAGACTGCTCAGCATGTAGCAGGTATGCAATAATATATTTCCTTTCTTCTTTGCCTCTTGTGCTCACCACTCTGTATTTCCTCACTGCCGTAGGACATACCCAAGGTGTCTCTGGCAGCAGGGTGGCACACATAGTAAACATAAGACAGAATAGATGATCTGTCACCCTACGACTGTCTGCATTGGCTATAGTTTCCAGAATAAGGGCCAGTTCTAGTCCTTTTCCAACTGCATCTTACAGATGCCCACATCAATTGTCTCCAATTTGTCCCCTTTGGTCTGCAAGCTCCCTCTCCTGAGACACCAAGTTGTAACTGAACACCAGTGATAAGATTAGAATACCAGATTATCTGAAGAAAATGAAAACACTAGCCTGAAAAGATACATGCACCCCATGTTTACTGCAGCATTATTTACAATAGCCAAAATATGGAAGCAACCTGTCTACTGACAAATGAATGGATAAAGAAGATGTTGTGTATAGATACAACAGAATATTATATAGCCATAAAAAGAATGAAACTTGTCATTTGTGGCAACATGAATGGACTGCAAGGGCATTATACTAAGTGAAATAAGTCAGCCAGGGAAAAACAATTACCATATGATCTCACTTATATGTGGAATAAAAAAAAAAAAAACCCCAATCAATGGAGCTTTTAGATACAGAGGATAAATTGGTGGTTGCCAGAGGCAGCGGGTAGGAGGCGGGCCAAATGGGTGAAGGAGGTCAAAAGGTACAAACTTCCAGTTATAACATAAATAAGTCATGGGATGTAATGTCCAGCATAGTGACTATGGTTAATAATACTGTATTGCATATTTGAAAGTTGCTAAGGAACTAGACCTTAAAAGTTCTCACAAGAAACAAAATTCTATAGCTATGTATGGTGAGGGATGTTTATTAGACCTACTGTGGTGATCACTTCACAAATGTATACAAGTATCAAATCATTATGTTGTACACCCAAAACTAATATTATGTTGTATGTCAATTATACCTCAATTAAAAAAGAAAGATTAGAACACCAGAATTGAGATGTACAGGACAGGGCAGGGCAATGCTGTCAATGTCACTGGGTTTGCTTCCCATTGGTCTTGCCATAAGTTGATACTAGGTTCTTTCATTTACTCAACACATATTTATTGAGTGCCTATTATGCGTTACGCTCTATTTTATGTGTTTGGGAGAAGAATTTTTATGCTCTCATGGAAATTATATTCTAGTGGAAAAAAGAGACTACAAATAATTAAATATGCAATTCTAGGGGTGTTCTGAAGAGAAACAAAGCTCCATCAGGAAAAAGATATTCAGGGGTAGACTGAGTGCTATTGTTGAGTAAGGTGATCAGGGAAGATCTCTCTGAGGAAGTGTCATTTGAACAGTGATTTGAATGATCTAAAGAGGTCTGTCATGCAAGATATGTGGGAAGAGTATTCTGAGGGAAGGAACATCAGGGGTAAAGGCCCAGCGGCACAATGAGCTTAGTGTTTTTGAGGAACAGCAAGAAAGCCAGAGATGCAGAATGAACTGAGCAAAGAAAGAATGGAGGACATGTTTGGAGAGGTTGCTAGGAACCAGATCATCGCATAGAATTCAGATTTTATTATAAGCATGATGGGACACCACTGGAGTGATGTGATTTGACTTATACTTTAACAAGATCATTCCGGCTATAATGTAGGAAACATTCTAGTGTGTGGCAAGAAAGAGGGAGCTGCTGCAGTAGTTCAAGAAGAGATGACAATGACTCGGATGGACTAAACTTTGTGGTAGGGTAGGAGATCCTTGTAGTCATTGCTTGTACCCAAAAAGGGCATAGGTCACAGCATATATGATGAACCAGACAGGTGACCAAAGGGATAAAATGTGAGTTGGGCCAGTGACGTCCCTGATGATGGAATTTTGGCCATACACAGGGATGGCATGAATAGGTCATGGGTATCTTTATTTCTCGCTGTGGTCTTGGTGTGTTTCAACTCCTATTCTAAGTGCCTATGATCTATTTATCTACATATCTATCTATCTATCTATCTATCATCTAGTGTTTACTTTTGAGAGAGAGAGAGAGAGAGAGAGAGAGAGAGAGAGAGAGAGAGAATGAGCGGGGGATGGGCAAAGAGAGAGGGAGACACAGAATCCAAAGCAGGCTCCAGGCTCTGAGCTATCAGCATAGAGCCCAACATGGGGTTTGAACCCAGAAACTGTGGGATCATGACCTGAGCTGAGGTTGGATGCTTAATCGACTGAGTCACCCAGGTGCCCCAGTCTATAGATGATCTGCCGAGACTACTGCTTAAAATTCCTTCCATCAGGCATGGAGTCCATTTCCCCTCCCCTTGAATCTGGGCTGGACTGTGACTTGGTTTGGCCACTGGAATGTGGTAGAAATGATATTGTGGATTAGGAGGACTGGCAGCTTCTGCCTTCATTTTCTTGGAATACAGCTGCCATGATGTAAGGAAGTCTGGCTTACACTACTGAATGATAAAAAATTACATGGAGACAGGGGCCATGTGGAGAACAACCACAATGCCCCAGGTGACAGCTGGGACCATGTTTCCTGACAAGTTTCCATCTTGGATCTTTAGGTCTAGTTGAGCCTCAGTAGCTAGATGTGCTGTCTCCAGTAAACTCTGCTTGAATTGCCAACCAGAAGCGATACAATGGTTGTTGCATTAAGCTGCTACACTTTGGGGTGATTTGTTACACAATATATAATTGTGGATTATATATGAAATTATAATTAAATGGATATGACTTTGGAAGTCTTGAGGGTAGGGGCTGTATATTGCATGTGGGAAGAATACGAATCGTGGTGGCCAAAGGCTGGCTGTGGCACACTGTCTGCAAAGATGGCCACCAACAATTTTTTTCCTTCCGTGTGCATGCATCCTACTCCTCCCACTTATACCTATTATTTCCTCTGCCCTTGAATCAAAATCTTATAGCTTCCTCTTTTGCTCTAAAAACTCAGCCTCCAAGCAAAGAAGACTAAACCATCCTGCTAGAGAGAGTAGCCACATGGACAGAGGCCACAGGGAGGAGAAGAGTCGGCACAAAGCCCCAAAGATGTAGGTGAGGCCATCTTGGACTCTCTAGTCCTAATTGAGCCAGTGGGGCACAGATGAGCCAACCCTGCTGTGATGGTTCATTTTATGTCATTGTGTAAAATTGACTGGGCCACATGATGCTCAGATATTTTGCCAAACATTATTCTGAGAGGGGGTTTGAATGAGATTAACATTTGAATAGGCACACTGAGTAAAGCAGACAGCCCTCCCCATTTGTGAGTGGGCCTCATCCAATCTATCTCTTTTTTTATGTTTCAAGTTTTTATTTAAATTCTAGTTAGTTAACATACAGTGTAATATTAGTTTCAGGAGGTAGAATTTAGTGGTTCATCACTTACATATAACACCCAGTGCTTATCACAAGTGCCCTCTTTGATACCAAGCTCTTGAAGGCCTGAATAGAACAAAAAGGCAGAGTAAGAGAGAATTCTCTTTTTCTGTCTGTCTTTGAGCTGGGACATCAGTCTTTGCCTATCTTTGGACTCAGACTTGGACTAAAATTTATACTATTGGCTCTCCTGCTTCTTGAGCTTTCAAACTCTGACTACTGTCTGCTCTCCTGGGTCTCTAGTTTGCCAAATGCAGATCTTGAGACTTCTCAGCCTCCATAATTGTGTGAAACAATAGATAAAAACATAGATCTATCTACACCCCCTTAAACCTGTATCTGTATCTGTAGAATCTCCCATTGCTTACTGGTTCTATTTCTCTGGAGAACTCTGACTAATCCACCTGCTAAGCCTTGAATTCTAGACTTATGTCACTGTAAGAAAATATAAACATTTGGTATTTGAAGGCACTAAGTTTTGAGATGTTTGTTACACAGAAATACATAACTGATATATCTATCCTTAAGATAGCCCTATAAGGTAGGCACTATTTTAATCTCAATCTCACTGATGAGGAAAATGAGGCATGGGGAAGAAAAATAACTTACCCAAAGTCACAGACCTATTCAATGGTAGAATTAGTTCTTAAAACCAGGCAAATTGACTCCAGAGGTCACATTCTTAAGTACCATAATTAACTCTCTTCTGCAATATTTATTTTTATTTTTATTTTATTTTATTTTAGTTTTATTTTTTATCTTTTAAATATGAAATTTATTGTCAAATTGGTTTCCATACAACACCCAGTGCTCATTCCAACAGGTGCCCTCCTCAATACCCATCACCCACCCTCCCCTCCCTCCCACCCCCCATCAACCCTCAGTTTGTTCTCAGGTTTTAAGAGTCTCTTATGTTTTGGCTCCCTCCCTCTCTAACCTTGTTTCTTTTCCTTCCCCTCCCCCACGGTCTTCTGGTAAGTTTCTCAGGATCCACATAAGAGTGAAAACATATGGTGTTTGTCTTTCTTTGCATGACTTATTTCACTTAGCATAACACTCTGTAGTTCCATCCTTGTTGCTACAAAAGGCCATATTTCTGCAATACTATTTTAATACTATGAATGCATTCTGTCCTTCTGCAAGGAATGGAGTCTCTAGTTATAATTTAAATGATCTTATGACAGTTTATTAGAAATTTCTGGATTTCTAGAAATTGTCCAATTTAAACTCTCTAATGATTTTTCAAATAAACCCATTTTAAATGGAAATAAAACACACATACATAAAAGAAAAACACAGTAAGCATAAGCATATAGGTTAGTGAATTGTCACAAAGCAAATACACCCAGGTAACCACCATTCATAGCAGGAAATGGAATATCACCAGCACCTCAGAAGCTCCTTCATGCCTTCTATCTACCTCCTCCTCCCCAAAGTAAGCCACCATCTTGACTTCATACACCATTATTTAGCTTGCCTATTTTTGAATTTATAAGTGGAATTTATAAGTGGAATCATATGGTATATATTCCTTTGTATTTGGCTTCTTTAACTAAACATTATGTCTATGATATTCATCGATGCTATGTTTAGCAGTACGTCTTTCATTATCACTGCAATATACCAGGAGTTAGCAAACTTTTTCTGTAAGAGGCCGGAGAGTAAATATCTTAGGCTTTGAGGACTACACATAGTCTCTGTTGCATACTCTTCTTTTTTTCTTGTTTTTTTTCCACATTGATCTAAAAAAAAAAAATTCTTATGTCTTAGCCACAGGTTGGATTTGGTCCATGAGCCAAGTTTGCTAATCCCTGCTATATACCATTTGTATTATTTGCTGTGTAACAAATTGCTCCAATAAACATTTACTATCGCTCATGGTTTCTGTGGGTCAGGAATTTAGGAGTGGCTTAGCTGGATGGTTCTGGCTCAAGATTCTCCATGAGTTTGTAGATAAGATGTTGGCTGTGGCTGCAGTCATCTGAAGGCTTGACTGGCTTCCCCTGAGAGTGACTCCAAGAGAGCAAGTTGGAGATAGAAATGTCTTTTATGATATAGCTTTGTGAGTCATACACCACCAGTTGACACAGACTAACCCTGGTACAGTGTAGGAGGATATTATGCAAAGGCAAGAACACCAACGCGGGGGGGGGGGGGGGGGGGTCATTGGGACCATCTTCAAGGTTGACTGCTCTATCACTGCGTGAATATACTGCATTTTTTCATCCATTTCTTGTTGATAGACATTTGGGTTGTTTCCCATTTGGGGCTTTTATGAATAAGACTGATAAGAACATTTTTGCTCATGTTTATTGATGAACACATATACGTTGGCTATTCCTAATGATTTCTGTGATTGCAGTTGGCTGGCTGTTTTTCTGATGTTCCTATTTGGCTTTAAAATATTTCTTTGGCTAATTTGAGGACAGTGTTAAATTATGGTAATATCTAATATAATCTCTGAAACAGTATATGCAATGCCTGATATTATTTTTTTTGTCATTGGCTTGATCTAGGCTACTTGGGTATCTGTAAAATTAGTAACCAGAATATACTCTATTGTTTTATTCCTTTCCTGTGGTTTATTCTTTTAAAGGAGGAAAAAGTCAACCATAAAAATGTGACAAAAAATAAAGCATTCAGCTGCTGTGGGTAAGGAAAATCAAGAAAAGATGTAAGATAATAAAGAGGAACAACTTATATTCACTGTATATTTGCATTCGAATCGGGGAGGTGAAGAACAAAAGAGAAGGTGAATAACAGCTGTTGTATTTCTCAGTTTGTCAAATATAAAAGCATTTAAAAATGTTTTCAATGTTCATGCCCATGTCCAAATGGGATACACTGCAGTGGCTGTTTAGTTTCTAACTGCAAATAACTTTATTTTTATTTTTTTCCCTAGCTGCAAGTAAGTTTAACTGTGTACATAAAAATTGGTAAGACAGATACTTAGCACTGCTAATAGTAGCAAATTTTCTTGCATTACACAGAATACACATATAACAGGGGATTGAGAAAAAAGCATAAATTGTAATTCAGCAAAGACAATAATACAAATCAGCAATTAATAGACTATGCTAGGTCCTACAGCAGAAGGACACCATGTGGGTTGAAAGTTGTATGAAAGTTGTAGTAATGGCTGGCCAGCCTCTGGCACTTCCACTGTTTTCTAAAGCACTTTATCAGGGAAGTAGCATATGCTATAGACCCGGATCATGCATTTTCCTTGGTCCCTGCACATCCATGCCAGTTAAAACAGTTTGCCTTAACCTGGAAGGAACCGTTGATTTTCATTGACTGCGTTGATTAGGGGATATATAAGGTACTCTACAATTTTCCACAAGCCTATTCACAGGTAACTTGGTCTTCCAGAAGTAAAAATTTAGTTAGCCCACTAATATAATGTCATGATAATCATGCAATATCAGTGAAAATGGTTTCACTTAAAGTCACTTGGGATCTTATAGGTAGTGAAGTTTCCTTAGATTTATAGGTAGACGGGGAAAGCCCACCAAGCCCAGTGATAGTTGATTATCCAGAACAGAATTTTAGCTCAACTTTAAATTAGTTCAACCTAAAAAAATGATAATATTAGTGTAAATTACTAACGTGGAGAGACCTGGGGAAATCTATCAGAGATCAACAATATGAATGAGAATTTCAGACACACAGAGAATCACACAAGAAGGTCTAATTTGGAGACCCAGAAGTAGTGAAAGAAGAGAATGAGGGGTGACAATATAGAACTGATAGCTGAGAACTCCCCAGATGTCAAAAAATATCTAGGAAGCCTAATGAATCCTAAGAAGGATAAATAAAATATCTAAACACAGTGTAAAAGAATTCAGAATGCCAACAAGAAAGAAAGGATCTTAAAGTCAGTTAGGTAAAAAAATAATAAGGCTACCTAAAAAGTACAATGATTAGATTGAAAGCAGACTTCTCATTAATAATAAATGCCAGCAGAGTGCACCAAGGGAAATGTGTCAATGTGGACTTTGATCCAGCTAAATTATCATTTAATAACTAGGGAAAATGCAGGACACCAAAGACAGAGACAGACTTTTCAAAGGAGTGAAAGACTGATAGCTGACTTCTCTGTAGCAATAAAAGAGGTCAGAAGGTATTAGAGAAATTTCTTTAATGGGCTGAAAGAAAATAGCTACCAGCTTGGATTTTTAAATCTACCGGAAATATCTTTCAAAAATGAGGGACAAATAAATGTATTATAGACAAACAAAAACTGACAGTATTTGCCACCAGCATATCTTCATTGAGTAAGATTCTAATGAATGTTCTTCAAATAGCGGGAAAATGATCCCATGAGGAAGGACAAGGTATAAGAAGAAATGAAAAGCAAAGAAAGTGGCAAATATGCGGCTAAATCTGAGTAAACAATAATTGCACAGGACAACAACAATAATACATTGTGGGTTTTAAAAAACAAGGCACAAAAAATAAATAAAAAACAAGGCACAATTAAGATATAAGAAAACAATAATGTAAAAGTCAGAAAAACATATGGAGTTAAAGAGTCTTAATGTTCTTGTATGATATAGGAAGAAGAGAGAAAGATTAACTTTAGACTTTGGTAAGTGAAGTTGTTCCTGTTATAATTTCTAACATAGCCATTAAAATGTAGAGTGTATAACTTACTTATTAGTAAAGAAGAAAAAATGGAGTTATAAAACTTGTTAATCCGATAAAAAAAGAGAAAAAAGAAACTGAGTAGGACAAACAAAAAACACAAAATAAGATGCTAGATTTAAGCCTAGATATATCAGTAATATGACATATTAAAGTGATAAAAAAATACTTTCAACCAAGAATTCTATAGCTAGCAAAACTATCCTTCAAACATGAAGTGGAATTAACAAATTTCTGGATGAACAAACACTGAGTATGAGAATGCATCACTAGCAAACCTAGAAAGAAATTCTAAATTATAAAGAAATTCTACAGGAAGTCTTTCAGACTGAAATGAAAGGACTGAAGTCACAGGAAGAACTAAAAAATCCTAAAACAGGTAAAAGTAACTACATAGGTAAATATAAACTGCAGAATAAGTGTTTTTTTGTTTGTCTGTAATCTTTCTTCTTCTGAGAAATGGCATGAAGCAATAATTGGAAATATGTATTGATAAGCATACAATGTCTAAAGTTGTGATTTGTATAACAATAACAACACAAAGGAGAGGGAGGTAAGGGAGTTTTGTAGGAGCAAATCTTCTGCATACAACTGAAATTAAGTTAGTGTTATTACAAACTATGTTGTTATAAGTTAAGATGTTAATTGTAATTTCCAGAATAACCACTAAGAAAATGACTTAAGAAAATGACTTAAGAAACGCACAGTGAATAACAAAGAAATTAAAATGTTAAATTAGAAAAGATCTATTTAATGCAAAATAAAACAGCAATAGAACAAAGAACCAAAAAACCTCTCCAAACTCAAAAGCCAAAAAACACAAAACCATAAGATACATAGGAAACAAGTAGCAAAATGGGTGATATAAAGCCTACCTTATCAATAATTACACTAAATGTTGATTAAATACATAAAAGGCAGATATTAGCAAATGAATAAAAAACATGATCCAACTACATGCTGTCTAAAAGAGACATCCTTTAGACTCAAAGGTGCAAATGGACTGAGAGTAAAAGATGGGAAAAGATATACTGTACATACAGAGACTAAACAGAGGCTGGTATGGCTATCCAGACCAGCTATCTGATATTATCAGATAGGATAGACTCTGAGGCAAAAATTGTCGTTAAACACAGGAAGGACACAGAAAATGTTATATTGATAAAAGGATCAATCCATCAATAAGATAAAATTATAAACATATATGCACCTAACAGAGATCCCAAATACATGAAACAAAAAATAACAGAATTGAAAGGAGAAATAGATAAGTCAACAATAATAGTATGAGATTTCACCACCCCATAGAACAAGACAAAGATCTACAAGGAAATATGGTGACCAACACTATAAACCAACTAGACCTCACAATCATCTAGAGAACACTCCCTGTAGTAACAGCAGAATAAATGCTCTTTTCAAGTGCACATGAAATGTTCTCTAGGTTAGACCATGTGTGAAGCTATAAAATAAGTCTCCATAAATTTAAAAAGATTGAAATCATACGAAGTATGTTCTCCAACTACAATGTGATGAAATTAAAGATCAGGAATGGAAGGAAATTTGAAAAAATTACAAACATATGGGAATTAAAAAACCACTCCTAAATAACCAATAAGTCAAAGAAGAAATCAGAAGAATAATTAGAAAATACTTTGAGGTGAACAAAAATGAAAACAGAACATACCAAAACTCATGAGACGTAGTGATAGCAGTGTTCAGAGAGAAATTTATAACTGCAAATGCCTACATTAAAAAGAAGAGATCTCAAACCAACAAACCAACCTTTCCCCTTAATAAAGTAGAAAAAGACATGCAAATTAAACTGAGAGCAAACAGAAGAAAGGAAATAATAAAGATAGTAGCAGAGATAAATGAAATAGAAAATAGAGGAAAAAAATGAAAGCTATGAACATGAACAATCGTATGCAAACAAATCAGATAATTCAGATGAAATGGACAAATTCTTTTTTTTTTAATTTATTTTATTTTTTTGAGAGACAGACAGAGTCTGAGCAGGGTAAGAACAGAGAGAGAAAGAGGAAAGAGGAAAGAATCCTAAGCAGGCTCCAGGCTGTGAGCTGTCAGCACAGAGCCTGACGCAGGGCTTGAAGCCACAGACCATGAGATCGTGACCCGAGCCAAAGTCAGATGTTTAACTGACTAAGCCACCCAGGCGCTCCAGAAATGGACAAATTCTTAAATGTTCACAAACTACCAAAACTTACGGAAGAAGAAATGGAATATCTGAATAGAGTTATAGCAAATAAATGGAATCAAACAATAATCAAAAAACTTTCAAAGAAAAGCCCAGGACTGGATGATTTCACTGCTGAATTATATCAAATTTTTAAAGAAGAAATAGCACTAATCTTTCTATTCCTGAAAACATAAGGAGAAGGACGTTTCCTGACTCACTTTATGAAGCCAACATCACCCTGATCCTAGAACCAAAGACATCGCAAAGAAAGGAAACTATAGACCAATATCCCTTATGAACATAGCTGCAAAAATCCTCAACAAAATACTAGTAAACCAAATCCAGCAGCATATTAAAAGTATTATACTATGGCCAAGTGTGATTTGTTTTTGGAACACAAGAGTAGTTCAACATCTGAAAATCAATCAGTGTCATATACCATATTAATACAATGAAGAGGGGAAATCTCAATAGATGCAGAAAAACCATTTGACAAAATCCAACACTGTTTCACGCTAAAAATTTTCAATAAACTAAGAGTAGAAGGGAAATTCCTCACTAGGAGTAGAAGGGAAATTCCTCACCCCTAAAGGGAATTTACATAAACTTTACAGCTAACATTATACTTAATGGTGAAAAACTGAAAGCTTTTCTCCAAAGACTAGGAACAAGGGAAGGATGCCTGTTTTGCCACTTCTGTTCAACATTGTCTTGGAAATTCTTGCTAGGGCAATTAAGTAAGAAAAAGAAATAAAAGGCATCCAGATTGGAAAGGAAGAAATAAAACTGTATCTATTCACAGATGATATGATCTTGGACTATTATATTACATTGGATTAAGCAATGGTTCTTAAATATACCACCAAAAGCACAAGCAACAAAAGAAAAAAAAATACATAAGTTGGATTTCATTGAAACTAAAAATTTTCATGCACTGGAGGACATTATCCAGAAGTAAGAAGATAATCCACAGAAAGGGAGAAGTTTGCAAATGATACATCTGATAGGGGTATAGTATCCAGAATATATATAGAACTGCTAAAACTCAGTAATACAAAGACAAATAATCTGATTTAAAAGTGGGTAAAGAACTTAAGTAGAAGTTTCTCTAATGAAGAGATACAAATGGCCAAGAAGCACATAAAAAGATGCTCAACATCATTAGTCATTAGGGAGACGCAAATCAAAACCACAATGAGATTCCACTTTAATACCCACTAGCATGGCTATAATGAAAAAGATGGACATAACAAGTGGAGGTGAGGGTGTAGAGAAATTGCAACCTTCCTACCCTGCTGGTGGGGATGTAAGATGGTGCGGTCACTTTGGAAAACAGTTAACCTCAAAAAGTTAAACATGGAGTTACTATATAATTGGCCCAGCAATTCCACTCTTAGGTATATGCCCCAAAGAACTGACAACATATGTTCACACAAAGACCCAGGCATAAATGTGTGCAGCAATATTATTCATAATAGCTCAAAAGTGGAAAGAACTCCAATGTCCATCAACGGATGAATGGATAAATAACTGTAGTATACCCATACACTAGAATGGTATTTGGCCATAAAAAAGAATGAAGCACTGATACGTGCTACAATATGGACGAACTTTGAAAACCTTAAGGTAAGCGGAAGGAGCCACACACACAAGGCCACATGTATATTTACATGGAATGCCCGGAATAGGCAAATATTTAGATAGAAGGTAGATTAATGGTTCCCAGGGATATAGGGGTAGTGGAGATTCACCTGCAGGAACAAGAGGAGAGAGCAGGAGGTCAAGGGACAGTTTCCTCATGTGGATGTGTGAGGTTAGTAACCGAGTATCAGGGTTCTGAGCACCTCCCCTCTCTCTCCCACCATTTTTAGCATGTTGTTCCCATATATTTTTTTCTAATAATAATTATGCAGTCATTGTTGATGGAGATGTAACAGATACTATACTAGGCACTTTTTATGGCTTTTCTATTTTTCTTTTTTTTTAGAGAGAGTGAAAGCATGAGCGGGGGGAGGGGCAGAGACAGAGAGAGAGAGAAAGAGAGAGAGAGAGAGAGAGAGAGAGAGAGAGAGAGAGAGAGAGAGACAGCATCCTAAGCAGGCTCCATGCCCAGTGTGGAGCCTGATGTTGAGCTCAATCCTACAACCATGAGATCATGATCTAGGCTGAAATCAAGAGTCTGATGCTCAACTGACTGGGCCACCCAGGTACCCCGTGCTTTTCTAATTTAACCCTTTAATAACTCTATGGAATAAGTATTAGGGTCATTTTTATAGATGAAGAAATGGAGGCTTGAAAGCTTAATAGACTTTTGTCAAACCAAACAGCTTGTTTAGGGGCAAAGCCAGAATTCACATCTCAGTCAATCTGCCTCCAGAGTCTGTGGCATTTCTGCTTCAGTCCTTCAAAAGAAAGGGGTTCATGTGTTATTTTTCTGGAAAAGCAAGGAAGGGGTAAGGTTTGAGACAGTGTCATGCCAGGCAGTCTGTTGTGAAGGCAGAGCGCCCTGAGGGCTAAAGAGGATAGCAGTGCAGCAAAGAGGAAAGAGAAAGAGGAAAGTCCTCTAGCTAGGAAGAGACAGAGTGCATAAGTTGGTGTGAAACTAACCCAACAGGGCCTAAGATGCAGACAGAGTGACTGTCATTGTGATGTAACACACACACACACACACACACGCACGAGGAGGACATGTACTTGGACATGGGCCATCCCGTCAGTCTGCACGGGTGATCACTTTGAGTCGATGACATCTACTTACAGAGACACTGGGGGCGGGGACGGTCCCATGTGCCATCTCCCTGGCAGCTGAGCACCGGGGTGCCCAGGAGGTAGAAGCCGTGGTTGCATCGGTAAGACACAGTGGTGCCGTAGCTGAACCTGTGCGGGCCGCTGGCATGGACTTGACGCAGGCTGTTTTCTTGGTGCCCAGGATCGGTGCAGTTGATGACTGTAATGAAAGGGGACAATTAGACACAGAAACCAGGATGCAAAGATTGTCTTATGCTTCTAAACGGGAATTCACATGTCCAAACAGGCATGAATTCCCAGTATGGCAAAATGTCCAGACAAATTGGTAGCACGAAGCCGATCCTGCCTGGGAGGGTGAGCTGGTCCTCAGGCTGCTGTACTTCCTGATCACTGATTTTGATAGCCTGGTTAAGGGATTCATTCTTCCATGTCTTGCTAAACTCACCTCTCTGGAGAAGCCTTCCCACCTCCTCCCAGACTGGTTAACCTCTGCCCTGGCAGTGTTCCCTTGCACGAACCTCTACTGCTGACCTTATCAGCCTAGATGGTGAGTTGTTTGAATACACGAGTCCCCTGAGGGCATGACTCCCTTGTCTCTGGGTGCCCTAACCCTGGTGTAGCAAGTCTGCTGATCGTTGCAGAACAGATGCAGCTGAGCTGACTGCAACAGGGGTTGGTCTTTTTTGGAAAGTGTTTTAACCACTTTTTAAATTTTTATTTATTTATTTATTTATTTATTTATTTATTTATTTATTTAAAGTTTATTTATTTTGAGAGAGAGAGAGACCACGCAGGAGCCGGGGAAGGGCAGGGACAGAATGAGAGAGAGAGAGAGGATCCCAAACAGGCTCTGTGCTGTCAGTGCAGAGCCCTACATGGGGCTTGATCTCAAGAACTGTAAGATCATGACCTGAACTGAAATCAAGAGTTGGACACTTAACCCACTGAGCCACCCAGGCATCCCAGGATAGGTATTTTTAAAAAATCTTTGATAAATTTTTAAAATGTAAGATATTTCTACCTTTGACGAACTTCTCTGAGGCTCAGAGAGGCTGGCGTCACAAAATAAATACATAACATGCATTGATTCTCACTATTTATTGCCATATATCGAATGCCAAGCAGTGTGCTGGGCAGTAAAGATAACACAGAATTTTCAATTGAGAGTAGAATTTCTCCACCTTGGCACTGTGGACATTTTGGCTGCTAATTCTTTGTTGTGGGGGCAGAACTATGTATTGTAGGATGTTCAATAGCATCCTTGGCCTCTACCCACTAGATGCCAATAGAAACCCTCCAGGTGTGACAATGAGAAATATCTCTAGATATCTGTCCCCTGTTGGGGCAGAGGATGGATAAAATCATCCCCAGTTGGGAACTGTTGGTCTAGAGAGAAAAGGACAAACAAGCAATTATTTTGTTTGATAAGTGCTCTGATAGGGGTAGCAGAGAATGTTTAGAAGCACAAAGCAGTGCATCTAGCCCAGTGTAGGAGGTGGAGCAGGAAAGGCTTCCAAGAAAAGGTGACATTTAAGCTGGTTCTTTTTTTTTTTAAATTTTTAAAACATTTATTCATTTTTTGATAGAGAGTGTGAGTGGGGAAGGGGCATAGACAGAGGAAGACACAGAATCTGAAGCAAGCTCCAGGCTCTGAACTCACAGCACAGAGCCCGATGCAGGGCTTGAACTCACGTACCGTGAGATCATCACCTGAGCTGAAGTCGGACGCTTAACCGACTGAGCCACCCAGGCGCCCCTAAGCTGGTTCTTGATGGTTGGGTAAAAGTCATCCACACAAAGTGGGACGGAGAAGAACGCATTTGAGGAGACTGTGTGGGAGTGCCCTGGGGACAAGTGAGCACAGGGCACGTGTAAGGAAGAAGTTCAGTGTGGCCAGGGCCCAGTGCAGAGGTGAGGCTGAGGCAGAGGACAGTGCCATTGTAAGGGCATTGGGAAGTCTGGGAAGGCATTTCAAACGGAATGGCTTGATCGGATTTGCATTTTAGACTGGCCACTCTGTCAGGGTAGACAATGGGCTGGTGGGAGCAGGACTGGAGGCCATGACTTCTAAGATTTTACCTTAGCCCTCTGATTCCGAGACCGGTCCTGAGTTTGTTACTCTGGGCAGGGGGCTGTGGGGGCAGGAGCTGCAGTTACAGGAGAATTTGTAGCTCATGTTGGGGAGATGGAGCACAGCTCTTGATAGGGGATGTGGGATAACAATACCCCAAAGCAACCAAGTTCTAAACTCTTTCCTGCCTGAACAGATGATCGAAGGAAGGCCCAACACCAGCTTATGGAAGTTTTCCCTGTGTTTTCTGAGACCTTCTCTCACTCAAAATGGAATCTTAAAATGTTATGAGAGGGATGTTATTTTTAGGGGTAGTTGTGATGCATCTTCATTTATTTGAAAATGTTGGTCCTTTAATATCAGTTACAAATGACTTGTGACACACTGCACAGCCAATCACTGTGCACCCCCACATACTGCAATGAGGAGCCATCCTCCTAGAGACTGTGTCCTCATGACTATAGCAATTCGATCAAGCTCCATGTCAGGGCTGGGGTCGTTCACGTTCTGTCTGCTTTGACACTCCACTCAGATGTCACTGAGTCTGCCAGGCTATTCCTGGTATGAGGCAGCTCCGTCTGCCCCCCTACTATTGTGACCAGCCATGAAATGCTTTAGAAACGATTTCTTAAGTAGCCCAGATGAGGCCAGAACATCCTGTGCTCAGTCTCTGCTTCTTGGGTTCTTTTCTTCCTCCCTGCTTCATTCCAACCCCTATGCTCTTTGCTTTTTATTTTTCATTCTAAGTTTCCTGATTTTTTCTTGTGTCAAGAATGGGGCTTTATATGATAAGGATGAGTTATTTGTTCTATGAAATGTAAGCAAGAAGACTGCTTTCCATTTCTGTTTTGGAAGGTGCAACTTGTTTGTTTTGCTTATATAACCAATGATGAAATCTTACATGGCTGTATCTGGGGGATGAGAAAGTCCTCATTTATGACCCTTCTTTGCCCTCAGTTTTCCCTATCCGAATCAAAATAACACCAGGACTGAATCCACGGGCTTGTGCTGCGGGGTCACCCCCACAGATGGTAGTGGTACGGGGGGTGAGGTGGGAGAAGAATGGTGACTCACTTCTGCAGGTGGGCAGCGTGTCGCTCCACTGCCCGCTGGCCAGGCACTGGGACCTAGCAGCCCCCTCAGCCATATACCCAGGGTTGCAAACAAACTTAACCACGTCGTTGAGGTTAAACTGGTTGCCCTGAGTGAGGCCGTTGATTGGGTTGCCTGGGTGTCCACAGGTAATTGCTGCAACCAAAACAGAAAATAGGTAAGCCCTCCTATTATTCCATACCCTTAAAGTGCATCCTTTTTCTCACCTGGTATTTCTCATGCCCATGAGTGAAGTTCAGGCCTAAGTCTAACTATAGTCTCTTAGCTGTAAAACCTTTATTTCCTGAAATCAGCATGGGGACATACCTTCTTCCTTGAAGGCACATCTGTAGCTTGGACAGCTTGAGAGAAATCACTCTGTGACTCCCCATGAGGCATTAGGCCTGGACTGTAGTTCTGTTGTTCGGGTCGTCAGTCCTGCTCATTTTCTCTGCCTCTATCCCTGTCGTACCCCATGCCCACTCTCCATCACTGGATGCGATGACTACCCCTCAGCGGATTCAGGCCCAACCTACTTCCTGGCTGAGCTTGACAGAGCCAGAGTCAATGCTAACTACACCCGAATGGAGGGATTGCTCCCCATGCCAGACCAGTGGCTCAGCCAAAGCTGTTGTTGAGAGCACAGTCCTTCCCCTCTACTCCTTCCAGATGAAGGGAGTTCAATCCGTGTAATTTCTGGCCCTTCTCTGTGCAATTTGGGAAGAATGAGCAGTCATGCTTGGCCCAGTTCTGCCCTCTTCTCTTGGGACCCAGCGCCTGTGAGTGGCAGTGCTCTCTGCTGCTCCCCTGGAGACAGGCTCTCCCCAACAATGGGGCGGGGGAGGTGTTGTCCTTGCAGCCTTGCCTCTGATAGTGTGAATCCACCCCATTCTGGGTTTGCTTTTTTTTTTTTTAGCAGACTCCATATGGCTTTTACTTTAAACTATGGCTTCCAACATAGGCTTTATTAGTAATAAAGGTGATATTCTGGAATCCTTGCAGGCCATTTTATTTTGTGATTTGTTCAATTATAGGCAGGGCAGTGGGGGAGAACCCAGTGCTCGAAGGCCTGGCCCCAGAGTGCGAGGGTCACCACTTTGTCCCAGCTTCGTCCTTCCTCCTGGAGCTGGAGTTGATCCCTCCATGCAGTGGCACTGGTCTCTCTGAGGTCTCCTGAAAATAAGTGCCTGCCTCAGAGCCTTGGCACTTGTTTCCCCTCTGCCAGAACATCCGTTGGCTCCTGCCCTCACATCTTCAGGTCTCCCCTCAAATGTCACCGTTTCAGTGAGGCCATCCCTTATGACCCAATAAACAACCTCCCCAGCACTGCCCGGGCCCCTTGCCTTCTCCACTTTTCTCCACAGTAACGGAAATGCTCTACATGCAGCTCTTTGTTTGTTCATTGTTATCTCCCTCCACCTCAAGGTCAGCTCCATGGGGGCAGGTTCTTTGATTTGTTTCTTGCGACGTGCTTGGGGTCGGGACCAGTGCCTGACATACAGGAGGAGCTTGATAAATACTTGCTGACTGGAAGACCGGTGAGCACATGGATGCGTGGGTACCAGGGTTTCTGCTTTGCTCCTTAGCCCTTAGTTCTCTGTAGCACCTGCCTGGTACCCCACCTAGTCTCTTCAGACTGAAGTCTCAGTTGATGCTTTTGCCAGCTCTTTCTCTTGGTTCTGGATTTTGAGGCTGAGAAACCATGAGGAATGTTTTCTTACCCCAACAACTGGATCCACGAAGAGCCCACCCCAAACCATGATGGTGTGAATGGAGATGGGGGAGCAAGAGCAGGCAGAAGGCGGGGCCCAGTTTTTGCTGTGGCCAACTCTGGCATCATTCTGGGTCAGTTCTCTTATGTAAATCTCAACAGTAGTATCCCTGACTCTAGCAGAGAGGGCTGAGCAGAGCAGGACACATGTGTTAGTGGATTGCAGGGGTTTGAGACTGCCTGGTGTGCTAGGATGAGGGTGGGCTGTGGAGGCCAGCAGACCAGGATTTACTGCTCAGCTCTGCCCTTTCCTTACTTTGGACAATTCACTCCAAGCTCACTTTCTGTATCTCTAAAGTAAGGATTTTGAATTGCATTAATAGGTTTGCTTTGAAAATAGATTCAGACATTTACTTTTCATTCAACATTACTGAGTTCCTTCTATGTGCTAGGTACCTTGCTCTGCTCTGATGATATACAAGGAGGAATATGATATGGTCTCCAACCTCAGGGAGCCACTTCCCAGTCCAGGGAAGCAGACTGTTAGAACACAGAGTGCTGGTGCTGGGATAGAGGCCCACAAAGAAGAGGGGCATCTACCCTCCACAGGGGAGAGAGTGGGTTAAGGAGGGTTCCCAAAGGAAACAGCATGCCATCTACACTGGATCTCATGGATGAACAGGACCCTGCCAGATCAGCAAGGTGGGGGGAGAGGGGAGACAATCTTCACAGGGTCTTTGAACTCACGGAAATGATATGCAAAATATTGGGTGGGTGCAGTGTGCTTGGAAGAGGATTCACCCCTCTTCCAGATTCACAAAAGGTCATGAGGCCCCTTCTCAAAGGCTAAGGACCACTCATAAAAGTGAGAGAAGAGTGTTAAGTAGTAAAACCTTTGGGGGTACCACCTCTTGAAGGACAGGTCATGAAAGCACCTGCAAAGGAACTGAGGTATGGTCAGCAAAGTAGAAAAAATAAAGCCCAGCAGGGGGTGGGAGTGTCCCAGAAGCCACAGGGAGAGCCTCAAGAGGTGTCAGATACCCCAGATAGCTCTGTTTCTCTGGGGACCCTGATTGGTACAGGCTGCAAAGAAGAGGTGGAGAACACCCCACTAGGAAGGAAAATAGAGGTCTCTGTGAAGCTTGAACACTTAACTGGGGCTTGAGGGAAATTAATAGAAAGGAAAGGTAGGCAGTACAGAGGAGACAGTTAAAAATAGATTAAGTTCGCTAAGGAGGCAGGAGGGAGGGGATCTGAGAATCAATGGAGGGCACAGCCTTGGGCCTGGAGACAGAGACTCTCCTACAGAGGTAGGAGGGAAGGGAGAAGAATAGATGTGTGGGTGGGAAGTAGGAAGCAGAAGGAGTTATTGTTTGATGGCTTCTATCATCTCTGCAAAATAGAAAGTGAGGTTATCTAATCAGCTAATAATTATTGGGGTCTCTCTGCATTATTTCATTTAGTCCCCACAACCCTGTGAGGTAGGCACCATTGTCATCCTCAGAGCAGTCGGGAGACTTGTTTGGGGGCACTGTTTCCAGGTGGCTCTTCTGAGCTCTGAAACCAGTTCCTCTGATTTCAGGCCAGGTTCATTATCTGCCTTCGCTATCTGCTGCGAATGTAGGCGGAGGAGGTGGAGGGTGGGTGTTCAGGGAAGAGGTAATCGTGCAGTAGCTGTTTGGGGATGGATGAGAGAGCTAACCGAGGAGATAGGGGATTGCCAGAAGGTTTGGAGAGTAATATGGAAACCCTGGATTTACACATGGTGACAGCTAACACAGTGCCGACCTCAGGGTAATCACTTATAAATGCTTGTTCTTTTTCTCTTTTCTTCCTCCTCCAGGTACTCCCCACGTCTCTGTACTCCAGAATAAAATGGGGGTTGGTCCCAGAGGTACTGGATTCTGGGTAGGATCCAGGCAATCTAGGTCCTGGGTCCAAGTGTCTAAATACCTTACTACACTGCTTTTCAGTGCATACCAGCTCTAAAATTAAACATCTTTAGGCAGACATTCTCCATTTATTTTCTGACTCCAACATTCCCTATTATTTATAACCCACATCTCTGCATGTACATTCTGTGCCAATTCCTTGAAGGCACTGGAATTTGCATCTTCTGGATGAAACCAAATGTTTAGTTTAGACCCCTCTGGAAGAGTGACTGAATAGAGATGGGTCTTGCTTTGTGTAATCCTAATACTTAAGCAGCTATTAAGACTAATTTTTCATGCATTGCTCATTCAATAAGTCTCATTATTGTATGGCTCCATCTCATATAGGAAGAGCCAAATGAAGAAGAATTACAAAATTAAACAACACAACCTGCACTTTACATAAAGGCTCACTTCAGGGGACTTTAAAAAGTGAAGAATTTTCCAAATTACTTCTAGGCAGCTGAGAAGAATGGTGGTCATCTACATCCAAAAAACGAGGAAAATGCAGATTAACAAGAAGAACGAATAAAACTGTAGAAAGCCCAGGCCTGCAGCATAACCAAAAGACAGAGAATGCTATAAACTTTAAAGTATGTGTAAGTGGAAAAACAAACATGCCACCCAGGCAAAATGTGTCTCATGCTTCTGTTGCAAGCCTTTGTGGAAAGCAAGACTGTTCGGAAAAGAGAAGAGAGGAGCAGGGAATGGCCTGATATTGATCTAGAGAAAGTCTATTGTAAATGTGAACAAACTGAAAAAGGATCCTGGTATGTCAGTGCACTGACTACAGGAAATGGGCATAAAAGCCTACAAACTTCCCTAAATACCAAAAGAAATGGAGGGGGGGGGGTGGTGAGTAAGGAAAACATCACATAGAGAAAGAAATTCCTGAGTATATCTTACCCTCAATAGTTACATAAAACCCGACAGATATAAGACCAAGCATGTAAGTCACAGCAATATATGTGAATGAGTATAACTAACTTATTAAAGGAAATGGTTTTCAAATGGGCTCACAAGGTAAGGCCCAACTCTCTGCTGTGTACAAGATTCCGAAAGGCTAAAATACAGGGATGGCTCAAAGTGTACCAGGCAAATGGAAAAAGGATGAAAGAAGGGCTTGTAAGCCCTATATCAGGCCCAGTGCCAGTCGAACTACAAATTATTAAAAGTGACAGAAGACATTTTAAAGGCTAAAATCACAGTTTGCAATAGAAATAATAGTTCTGAATGAGCATGTACCAAATAACATAGCAACTACCTTTATGTAGCAGAAACTACAGGAAATGCAAGAAAAGATAGAAGACCACTAAAAATAGAAAACTTTGAGACACACCTCTTGGAACAAAACAGGTCAAGTGGACAAAAGTCAGTAAGGTACAGACAACATAATCAAGGCACACCTTATGGCTATATACAGAGCTTTATATCCTAATTCCCTTTCTTCTTAAATGCACATGAAACATTCATAACAGTTGATCAAATATTAGGCCATAAAGAGAGCATCGATAAATTCAATGAAGTAGATGTATTACATACAGTGCAGTAATATTAGAAATGAATAACAAAATAAAAATAAAAAGTCCCTTCTGCCTGGAAATTAAAAGAAAACAACTATTAAACATTTTTTCAGTGAAAGAAGAAATTAATTTATAACCCAAATTATAGAATTTCTAAACAGCAATCAAACATTAATTATTATAACTTATGGGATCTGATTAGAGCAGTTATTGGAAGAAATTTTATAACCTTAAGCACTTACATCAATAACAGTAAAAAACGGAAAGAATGACAATAAATGAATTGGATTTGCTACTCAAAAGCTAGAAAATGAACAAACAAGTTAACCAAAGGAAACCACAAGGAGGGTAATGGTGAAGACAAAAGCAATAATTAATGATACAGAAAACTGAAAACAAGAGATGTAATGATTGGGTCTTTGAAAAAAAGTAACCAAGTGTGCAAAACCTCCAGCTAACCTAATCAAGAGGACAAGGGAGAAAGTCCACGTTGAGTCTGAGCCCGTGACTAGGGAGAGTGGATAACATACTTACGCACACAGAAAGGGGTCTTGCCCGACCAGTGATGATCCTGCTGGCAGATGCGCACAGACATGCCGATCAGGCGGAAGCCGGCATTGCACTGGTACACCACGCTGCCCCGGTAGCTGTAGTTCTCCCCGTTGATATGTCCATTGACGATGGGCTCAGGGGTCCCACAGTGTCCGGCTTTGGTGGGAAATGAGGAAAGAGTGTAAATTGAGGAGGAGCTTATATAAGATGAGTAGGGATTTGGTCAGGGTTGGGGAGACATGGATGGTGAGGAAGAGGACCAAGGACCCAGCCGCCCATTATTTTCTCCACCTCCTTCTGAGAGTAGCTATCCAGGAATAGCTTTAGGAATCCTAGCATGACAGAAATGGCGTCCCCAGATCCCAAGGTTGAATCCCAGAAGGCCATCCATCTCTGAACTGTAGTTTCTGTATCTGTCTGTGGGTTAGAAATGATCACTGTTCCCTGCCTTTGGGGTCGTCTCCCTCTTTTTTTCATCAGGTAGCATTGACTGAACATCTACTGAATGGAGGGCACCTGGTCTACATTAAGGCAGTCAAAGCCCAGCTGAGTTGAGTTGGAAATGACTATGCACAAACAGGTGATTTGGCTAAACCCACCTTTCCTTCTCCTTGAGTGGCAAGAGACACAGACAACTTAACCTAGGTGGGTTACTTTTATTGAGTGGGGTTTGGGTAGAGTATATTCCTAGAATTTCCACTGGTATTCTTTGAATCTGTATGGAAATAATTCATGACTGTATCCCTAACAAGAAGCCTGAGACAGTGGGAGGGCAGCACTGTTCAGTCTGGAACAGACATTCAAATCTACGCTGTCAGGTCTGTGTAGCTGAGACTCTCCTTTGGACTTGAGGTTTCCAAGAAAGAATTGAGAGGAGAGAAAACCTTAGAATCTAAGGTTTGGTAGAGAATGCATTAGTCGTGGGGGAAACCATAACTTTGTCCTTTGTAAGCCAGGTTGTTTTTGTGCTTTTGTCATTTGCTTACTATATAACTTTGTCTTATCAGACTTGAAATTCTTCCCATTCTTTTGGGTGCCCCAAGAGAAGTAAGTTCAGGGTTTTAGTCATGGTCCATGCCCAATAGCTGGTGTTTGGATTACGCATTTTATTCCATAGGTAGAATGATGCTGTTCAAAGACTACAATCAACTTTAGAAAGCTCTAACCTGCCTTGAGGAGAGAAAAATGAGGAGGATAGATCTGGGGAGGTCACTCACCAAGGCAGCGAACTTCAGAGCCACTCCAGAGCCCATTTGCCATGCACTCCCGCACCCTGGAGCCCACCAGCGTGTATCCAGAATTGCAGGAGAAGATGGCCGTCGCCCCATAGACAGACAGTGTTCCAATGCGGTGCCCACTGGGCGGGATGGGAAGCTCTCCACAGGAGATGACTAAAAAAGAAATCACAAAGTACTCTGAAAAGCCAGCATGAACGGGAGGGACACGGGCTGCTTCTGAGTAGTAAGAATAATGACAACGATGAGACCTGTTTAACTTTATTGGGACTCATGAGCCGAATGTGAGACATGGCAGTGACTTGCGTGATGTTACAGTTGGAACAGTGATTCTCAACTGGAAGTGTGGCCAGAAACACCTGAGGAGATTTTAAAATGCCCAGGCTGTACTCTGGACCTACGTCTCACAATCTATAGAGATAAGGTCCAGGCATGTGCATTTTTAAGAAAAACTCTTCAGGCAGTTCAGATATGTACCCTGGTTAGGAACCACTACACTAGAGGCAGAGATTCTGTGGTGTCCTTGGTGTCCAGGGCAGACACTACCAATCAATCCCTTGTCCTTTCTGCTGAGTGCAGCAGAAGCCTCCTATTCCTTCTCAATAGGGCACCGGAGATGGCCACTGGCTGGCATGTGAGATGAGGCCCGATGGCCAAGACTACACTGAATGTGAGATCCTTCATGGTGATAAAGCTGTTAAGACCCTTGTGACTTCTGCTCTGTCACACACATGGTTATAGTCCATGGTGGGGTCTAAACTTGGATACATAAAGACAACAGCGACTTGAATCATCAGTGTAGGGAGGATATCACTCCTTCTCCCACCCAATCGCAAACTTTCTACTGCTCAATGACAAGCTATTTACTTTTACCCTGTACAAACACCTACCTCCTCTATCACATCTGTATTGATTACGTAAATATTATGAGTCTATTCCTATTGTAGTGGGTGTTGTGGTGGGCCACTTAGACCCCCACTTAGGACCAAAGGACTTCTTTCCCCAGCTGCTGGTAAATGACCCTCAGCTACTAGCCCTCTTCAGACAGCCTTGGCTGCAGAGTCCTCCCATCTAGATCATGCCCTCTTCCTGGGGCATCCTGTACCCCAAGTTTGGTCACTGTGTAGGCATAAAGGCCTCTTGCTCCAACTTGTGGCAGTTCTGAAGGACCATCCCAGCTTCAGAGCTCCCTGTGGGGTCAGCTGAGGGCTTCACTGATAGTGCATCAGAGCTCAACTTCACCATCTTCCCAGGGCTTCTTCCTCCCCTTCCCTTACACAAGATGGCAGTAATCCTAAGAGTACTCCATAATAAACCTCTGTCTCAGAGTTGCTTCCCCAGGGACCCTGACCTTGGAAACTGTCTTGAAGAAACCAACAAACACAACTAACAATGCAGAAGGAAAGGCAGGCACACTTAGGTGCCTGCCCCTTGTGCTATACCCATTCCTCCTATACACATTCCTGTTACGGGTCTTTCACACCCCATAAGCATTGCTTCCTTACTTTGTCTGCCACTCCAGCAGACCATAAGCTTCTTTTCGGTAGGTGTCACAACCTTTTATCTTCATACTTCTATAATACCTGGCGTGAATGTTGAATATGTGAATTAGTGGATGCTCTCCTGGACAAAGGCAGCTTTTTAATAAGATGCTGAGAAGTACTTCCTTAAAGGAGTAGGCAGCTCCCCAGCTCCTGACTCTAGATGAGAGTTCAAAAAGAGGTACACTGCAATCCCTTGTGATACCTCCTTTCTCCCCTTCCCCATGGATGGTATAGTTCAAGTAGGAGGCACTGGGCCAACTTGCCCACCATCCCGTCCTGGGCTTACTTTGGCAGGTGGGCATAGAGTTCCCAAGGCTCCATTTGCCATTGGCCTGACAGCGGATGACCCTTTGGCCAGTGTAGTAGTAGCCAGGGTCACAGATGAGCATCAGCTGGGCCTGGAACTGGTACTGTGTCTCAAAGATGAGCCTCCATCGGCCATGTTCCACGCCGATGCTGCTGACATCAGGACAGGTCACAGCTGGGGAGACAAGGGGCAGGGAGGAAGACTGATTAATTAATTAATTAACTACTTAATCAATTAATTATGGACGACACTGGCAAGACTCCAGAACTGGAGACTGTAATGCAGTAATGATGAATTCAAGAATTTTCAGCTGCCAGGCAGGTTTGTTAAATGAATGAAATGGGCTGGGTGGGGAATGCAGGAAACTGGGATGGGCAGATCCACCCCCCCCCCCCCCCCCGCAAAAAACAAAAAAACGGGTGGTGGGTGGAGGTTAGTCAGTACATATTGTTACATGTGAAACTTGTAACTTCTCTTCGGCCAGGTCTTCATTTTTCACCAGAAGCTAGAATTATGGATTTTTATGTAAACTCTCCCAACTTTAAAATGTTGGGAAGCAATGAAAAATTCCATAAAGTACACCACAGGCCAAAGAAACAAAATCAAACCAAAGTGCAAAAGCTTGTATCTTCAGACTTGATATGACCTAGTAGGCTGCCAGTTTGTGACTCCAGCCTTAAAGATGAACTGTACCTTTGACATTTTAGGGTTTTGTGATAAAAGGACACTTTTGCAACTATTCTGCTAGTTTTTCCTTCTAAAAGGAACTGGAGCAAGTTATTCCTAAATTCTGTGATGGTTTATGGAAACATCTCAGTGTGCAATGTTCTATCAATGTTTTGAGAGCAATTTCAAATGGAAGCCCAACTTGGTAGATGACATTATCCACCTGTCTCTGCTCCCTGAATCCCCAGTCTCCATGTACCTGCTTTTTTTTATTATGTTTTTTTAAATGTTTATTTATTTATTTTGAGAGAGAGAGATGGAGAGTGAGCAAGAGAGGGGAAGAGAGAGACAGAGAAAGAGAATCCCAACCAGGCTCTGCACTGTCAGTGCAGATCCCACTGCAGGGCTCGAACTCACGAACTGTGAGATCATGACCTGAGCCGAAATTGAGAGTTGGATGCTTAACTGACTGAGCCACCCAGGCGCTCCTCTCATTATGGGGTTTTTAGCTCACTCCTTGCAGGAATCTCTTCAGCTGCATACCCAGCCCCTCCTTATGCCCATCTCCACTGCCCAAGGACTCACGGACACACTGTGGGGGGACATTGTGGTTGCTCCAAAGGCCTGTCTCCAGACACTCTGTTGTGGCCTCGGCACCTGCCTGGAGGTGGTAGCCTTCGCTGCAGCTGTACACAGCCTTGGTCCCCACTGTGTACTCTTTGCCAAACACCATTCCATTCTTAGGGGCCTCAGGAAGCCCGCAGGAAAGAGCTAGCAAAGAGAAAAAAAATAACATGAGTGTGTCTGGTTCAAGATGGTATTCTGAGAACATATTTTAATCTTTCCTCTCCCCCAAGGCCCTAATAAAATTACAGTAAAGACTGGTAAAGCAGAAGAGCCTATAACAAAAAGCAAAATGGGAGGATCAGCAGCAGAGGAGACTTAAAAAAAACTTCGGAAGATGGATTGTAGATAGAAGTGTGCCGAGAATGAAGTGGAGCTGAGAAGCTGCAGGTGAGACCAGTTCTCCTCCATCCTTTCCCACAAAACCAGTGAAGAGGCATTCAGGCATCTGTTCCCCACATAAAGGAGAGAGGGTTGTCTTTCCTCCTAGAGGAAAAAAATAGGAACTCCCTTGTAAGAATCAGGGCTGCTAAGGTGTGAGTTGGTATCCCAGAGTAAAGTTCTTTTAATTCGAGGATATAAGGGTTCTTAGCCTAAAATCTGCCCCTCTGCCTGCTCATCTCTACTACATACTCAATTTAACTTCTTATTCATGTGAGAGACCTAGTGGGTAACGATATCTGTATATACTCGCAACAAAGGTAGCCCACATCTGCTACCTGGAAAAATTAATCTAGACTTTCCTTTAAAATATGAATAATCAAGGATCACTATATATGTGAAGAAAACCAGTAGTATGAAAGACATAAAGATAAGATTAAAAATAGAAAAAAAGTGGGAATGCAAGCTGGTGCAGCCACTCTGGAAAACAGTAAGGAGGTTCCTCAAAAAACAGAATTACCCTACAACCTAGCAGTTGCACTACCAGGCATTTATCCAAAGGATACAGGTGTGCTGTTTCGAAGGGGCACATGCATCCCCATGTTTATAGAAGCACTATCAACAATAGCCAAAGTATAGAAAGAGCCCAAATGTCCATCGATGGATGAATGGATAAAGAAGATGTGGTATCTATATACAATGGAGTATTACTTGGCAATCAAAAAGAATGAAATCTTGGGGCGCCTGGGTGGCGCAGTCGGTTAAGCGTCCGACTTCAGCCAGGTCACGATCTCGCGGTCCGGGAGTTCGAGCCCCGCATCAGGCTCTGGGCTGATGGCTCGGAGCCCAGAGCCTGTTTCTGATTCTGTGTCTCCCTCTCTCTCTGACCCTCCCCCGTTCATGCTCTGTCTCTCTCTGTCCCAAAAATAAATAAACGTTGAAAAAAAAATTAAAAAAAAAAAGGATGAAATCTTGCCATTTGCAACTATGTGGACAGAACTGGAGGGTAATATGCTAAGTGAAATTAGTCAAAGAAAGACAAAAATCATATGACTTCACTCATATGAGTACTTTAAGAGACAAAACAGATGAACATAAGGGAAGGGAAACAAAAATCATATAAAAACAGGGAGGGGGACCAAACAGAAGAGACTCATAAATATGGAGAACAAACTGAGGGTTACTGGAGGGGTTGTGGGAGGGGGGATGGGCTAAATGGGTAAGGGGCACTAAGGAATCTATTCCTAAAATCATTGTTGCACTATATGCTAATTTGGATGTAAATTAAAAAACAACAACATAAAACAAGTTAAAAAAATAGAAAAAAAAAGGAAATAGACTTCTCCTTTAGGAAACAGACACAGTTCAGGAAACAGACGATACATAATCTTTAAACTTTTGATTAGCAGTGTCTTGAGAAGTCAAGGTGGCATATTGTATTCATATAATGAGAACAGAGTGCTTTGAAAAAGGAACAACAACAACAACCAAAAAAAAAACAACAACAACAAGGGAAAGCTCCCTTAAATTAAAAATGTGATTGTCGGGGTGCCTCGGTGGCTCAGATGGTTGAGTGTCTGACTCTTGATTTCAGCTCAAGTCATGATCTCAGAATCATGGGATTGGGCCCCACTTTGGGCTCCATGCTGAGTGGAGCCTGCTTGAGATTCTCTCTCTCTCTCTCTCTCTCTCTCTCTCTCTCTCTCCCCCCCCTGCCCCTCTCCCATTCACTTTCTCTCTCTCTCTCTCTAAAATAAAAAAATAAAAAATAATTAAAAAATATGATAAAATAAGTATTAAATAGAAAGGCTGGAGATTAAAAGTAAAGGAAATTTCCCAGAATATAGACCAAACAGACAGAACCTGAAAATGAGAAAAGGGGACTGAAAACACAGGAGGTCAATGTGCAGGAGGCCCAACATCCAACAGGTCAGAGTTCCAGAAAGAGAGATCAGAGAAAGCAGAGGGGTGGAACTGTCGCAGATGAAAATTTCCCACAGCTGGAGAGATGCAAGTCTTCAGATTGAAAGGGAGACAAAAGGATGCAAAGAGACCCATTCTTAGATACATCATCATGGAATTTCAGAAGACAAAAGACAAGTTCCTCCAAGTTCTCAGAGAGAGAAAAAAACAGGACATCCCTGAGAAGGAATGAGAATCAGAATCATCATACTTCCTACCAGCAGCAATGGATGTCCAAATGGAATGCTCTTCTGAAGGAAGTGATTTGGAACTGAGAATTTTGCCTGGTCAACCTACCATGCATATGTGAGGGCAAAAATAAAGATATTTTCAGACATTTAAAGACTCAGAGAATTTCCTTCTCAAGAACCCTTTACGAGGAATTTACTTAAGGCTACACTCTATCAGAAAGAGGGTGCAAACCAAGAAGGGGTAAGATATGGGATATAAAAATGATAGTGCTAACACAAGAGGACAAAGAAATGAATTTCAAGGTGATGGCTCAGGAGACAAAGGTGTGCAGCAACATGGCTGTGGTCATTGTTTTATAAGGAGTAGGGTCAACACTACGTTTGTTGGAGGAACACACATTACTGAGGTAGGAGTAGCTTGTGTGGTCTTTGAAAGAAGTCAATACTTACAAACTATGTTTGCCCTTTGATAGTTCAGGAGTTAGTACAGATGGAGGGGAGTTAATCAGAGTACCCACTGTTGTTCGTCATCCATCCCCACCTCTGTAACTAGTCTAGAGCTCAGACCTCCCTCATTCAGACCCAGAAAAAGTCAAGTAGAGGAAGGTCCCATCCACACTGGCCAACAGTGATACTCGGTGCTACTAGAACCAATAAGAGATACAGGGCCAGGGGTTCACTATGATATGGGGAAGGATGGATTGTCCAGAGAGAGGGGGATTGGGATATCAAGATGGAAGGCTTCAAAGACTGGAAAACAGAAGGAATGAGTAAATTAGGAGGAACTGAAGAGAACATGAGGAATGAAGAAATAAGGAGCACTTGAATATGAAGCTCTTTTTTTGTTTATTTACTTTGAGAGAGAGAGAGACCGTGCGCATGCGTGCACGCATGGGGGAGGGGCAGAGAGAGCATGCTGAGCAGGCCCCGCACTGTCAACACAGAGCCCAACGTGGGGCTCGAACTCACAAACCATGAAATCATGACCTGAGCCAAAATTAGGAGTCGGACACTTAACCAGCTGAGCCACCCAGGTGCCCTGATGCTCTTTTAATGCCTAAACAGCAAGACTTTAAACTCCTTTGGTGGTACTAGGTTAGTCAAATTGTGATCAACTGCTCTGCTTCCTTGAACTTTTTGTGAAGAAATACTTGGATCCCCACTGATATTCTGCATGAGGAGTCAGGCAGTCTGGAGACAGCAGGTGAAGGAGGTAGATGGCGGCTGCTTCTCACGGCTTGCGGTCCTGCTCTTCCCTTGTGGATAACTAAGACGACAGAGGATAACTTCCTAGTCTGAGACCTGATCTCCATGCCAAAACACGGTCCACAAACTCTGAGGTAGGAGGAACACTTCCTATGGGTAGGAGAGGTGGGGACAGAATTGTCAAGTATTGGAAGCTGGTGGTGGAATGCGATCTCTCAGGGAGAGACTACGTAGGGAAAGAATGGCCTGGGGAAGGAGAGAGAAAGCTAATTAGAAGGCATAGGATTTCTAATGAGATATATTTGTTGGTGGAAAGTCATGGTTTGGAAGAATGCCAGGCCCTTCCTGGTCCTGGGTTATGTGGAGAATGGGGGATTAACACCCTGTGCTTAAAAGGCCCCCAGAATCTGTGTTCTCAGAAGAGAGCTTGTCTCTGTGAGGGGAGAGCGAAGACGGCCCTCTGGGTAGCGGCCAAAGGTATATGCTGGTTGGCCATGAAACCAGGATTCCAGAGAGCTCAGGGGGAATGGCTGAGTGGAAGGGCATCAGTGGAAAGCCTGGGGATGGGGCCAGGTACAAAGTAGTATGGGGATGAGTACACAGAAGCCTAGAGAGGTTTAGTTTGGGGAAGTGGCAAAAGAAAACAGGTATGAGAGGCATGGTAGGTTCCAACCGCAGCTTCAGAAGAAAGGCTGGAGACATGGAGACCAAAGCCAAATGACATTTGCCATTTGTGGACAGTCCATTCTCTGGGAACACACTGTTTGAGAAAGCTCAGGCACAGGCAAGAGGGTCAGAGATGACAGATCCCACCACACTAGGAACCACAGCACGGGAAAATCAAACATCAGTGTGATTTCCTGTTTTTGTCAGTATGATGGGCAAAGTTTTTCTTTTCTTTTTTTTTTTTTTTAAGGCAGTACATAATATTGAGACTATGGCAGAAAAGACAACTTTCCCATGCTGGTGGAAGCGAAGACAAACGTTCTGGAGAGCAGTAAATGTCAAAAGCTGCAGATTCTGCACAGGTTATGGTTCAACAATCTCATTTCTGGGAATTTATTTTAAGAAATAAATATGGATGCTCACAATGATGGGATTCTAAGGATTTTAACAGCAGCACTGTTCACAGTAGCAAACAATACAGGAATTCAAATGACCAACAAGAGGATGATACTTAATAAATGACGGTTTTTCCGTGATGCTACACGACCATGGGAAATAATGATGAGGAAGTGTATTTAATTATGTGACAGATGCTAAGAAAATATCAAGAGCTTTGTGCACTGAGGATGCCATTTTTGTAAACAACATGTAAAAGATCAAAGGAAATGTGCTGAAATGTTACACAGTGATCTCAGCTGATGGGATTATAGGTCATTTTTTTTTTTTTTTTTTGCTGCCAAGTTTTTATTTAAATTCCAGTGGGTTAACATATGTAATATAATATTAGTTACAGGTGTAGGATTTAGTAATTCATCGCTTACATGCAACACCCAGTGCTCATCACATGTGCCCTCCATCATCCCCATCACCCATTTAACCCGTCCTCCCACCCACCTCCCCTTCAGCAACGCTTTGCATTATCCGTAGTTTCCCCCCCCCCCCATCTTTAGTCTGAATTATATTGCTTTAAGGGAAAACAAATCCCATCAATTATGAAAGGCAATGCAGGCCTTTCATATGTGCCAAACTACCTGATACATATCATGGGCTTGACTGCTGACAATGAACGTGGTGATGGTCGCTGTTCCACCCTGGTTCCCTCTGTCCCTCACCTCCTCTGACCTACTGCTTCAGGCAGCCCAAGTTGCTCTGCATATCTTGTGATTGATCTCTCTCCAGGTTCCTGGTTTTGCAAATGCTCTTGCTGTTGCCTAGAATATTTTCCTTGCTAATGCCTGGCCCCAACCCCCACCGGCTCTAGGAACCCAAGCCCAAACATCTTCTCTTCTCGGAGTCCTCCCTAGCTGTCCAGAGGGAGGTAGGTCCCATTTGACCTCTGGGCTCCCACAATGCTGTTTGTACTACTGATACAGCACTTCCTTCCCCTGCCATTTTGCATTTATGTGGCTACGTATCTTCTCCCTTATTGTTCTGAACACCCTGAGACTGTTTTATGCATATGTATATCCCCAGGGCTCGAGATATTATGGACCCTCAATATATGTTCGCTGAAAGAATGAATTATCAATGAGGAAACCCATATTTGGAAGTGATGGGTCCTGGGACAAACCCAAGTGATGTGAGAAGGATCGGAGCCACTGGGCACCCCCTTTCCAAGGTACTCCTCACCTTGACAGAGAGGAATGGCTTCACTCCACAGGTAGTAGCCCTGGGGGTGCCGGGTACAAATGGCCATGCTGTGTCCCACCAAGCGGTAGCCGGCGTTGCAGCCAAAGTGGATGGAGCCTCCGGGCTGGGTGCTGGTCTGGCCCAGAAGGAAGCCATGGAGTGGAGCCCTGGGCAGGCTGCAGTAGGGAGCTGAACAACAAGAAGAGGCTCAGGGGACCACGTGCAAGCAGAAGATAGATGTGCTCTTTCCTGCACGTGCCGCCCCTTTTGTTCCCCTTTCCTCTCCCTCAGCAATCTCCTTGTCTCTGCCACTGCCAGGCCCACTGCTATTTAGGAAGATCTGAGTGGTTGATATTGAGAAATGGCCAGTGTAGTAAAGCCAAAGAAAAGAAAAGAAGAGAAAAAACCATGAAGCCCTGGGTCCCATTTGTGACCCGGAGGCAGTACTGATCTTGCAGCTGAGCTCAGGCTCTCAAATCCTGTCAGCTCCCGAAGAGGCACAGGAGATAGACCCCAGTGGGGTTGGTTCCAGAAGAGTGTGACTGCAGGGGTGTGGACTCTGGAGTCCTGTATCTGACCTTTCTAGCTCTGTGACTTGAGACAAAGAGATCACTGAAGCTCTTTGAATTCCACTTTCCTCACCTATGTTTTGGGATTTGAGATGCCTGCCTCATAGGTTTTTGGACAATTCAAACGGGTTTGTGTTTGTAAAGTCCCCAGCCCAGTGCAGGGCACTTGGTGCTCAATAAATGGTCCTTCTCCTTCCTGTTGTAGGGGGTTGGGGGAGAGGGAGCCGTGGCAATCCAGGACATGAAATCCACGGTCCTGTTTCCCCTTCAGTGAAGCCCCTTCATGGCTTCAACTGGGATTTCATTCACTTATTTGACAAACAGACATGGAGCACCTATTATGTGCCAGGTGATGTTCTAAGTACAGGGAAGACCACTGTGAGGAAAATAGTCAAAAATCCTGGCCTCAGGGTGCTGACCATAAAGACTCCTGCCAGCAATCCACAGAGGAAGTTCTGTGAGGCGGGGAATGAGGGTGGCCAGAGGAACACTTGGAACGTGTACCTCTGTTTGCTCTAAGAGTCTCTGGCCAGGTCTCCCAGGCAGGCACGGGACGCAGGAGGATGAAGGTGCCAAGGCCCTTACTACAGCCACCCCATGGTGAGGTCCTCTGGTCTCATATTTGAGGTCCACATCCCTCTGCTGGTGAAAATGGTGTTTTAAATACCGCCCTTCTAGGCCAGACGTGCTTCCTTGCTCCTGCTTCGCCACCTGTGTCCTGCGTATATCGGACCTATGTGTTTACATCAGTCAAGAACAGGAATCTCAGTTATAAAATACACTTGATCATAGTGTCGGATGTGTGTACAAAGTATACAAGCCTACTGTATTTTCATGAAGTACTAATTGTTTCACCATGTACTTAAGTCATTTTCTGTGAGTGAGTATTCTAATTACAACTGACTCAGTTGTGACCAAACATGTGATTGTTTGGTTTTTGTTTGGTTTGCTCTCTTTGGTTTGGTCTCTTTTTTGTTTGTTTGTTTGTTTTTTGCTTTTGTTTTGTTTTTGTGATTGGTCTTTAAGAACATCAAGGAAAGGGCAACTCCTTAATGGCTTTTAGTTCCTAGGTTAGCAACCATCACAGTGCATTGTTAACTACATGCTGTATTTTCCTTTGTGTAAGCAGCTGCTGGGTACTGCCAGGAAGTGGCCTGAACCTCACCTGACAGGGACCTTAAGGTTCCTTTTTCATCATAAGGAAACTGAAGCCTGAAGAGGTTCAGTGACTTGTCTAGGAATCATTTGGCTGGTTTGTGACAGAGCTGGTCACTGGCCTTGGGGGTCAGGAAGCGCCCCTTCCTCGTGTGTGTGGCTGGAAAGGAATTTAGGGTTCAGTCTGCAGAGAAAATGGACCCTGAGACAGTAAAGAACCTTCTCCTTCTGGGTTCTCCTCAGCTTCATCTGGTTTGGTTTTTCCTGAAGCCACACCTGTGGAACTCCTCATGGTCTCAAGTAATTCTTTTCTGCCTCCAAGCTTGCAGAGCCCAGCCAGAAGTTCATGGACCCACTCCCCTTCGAAATGGGCGTCAGGCTGCTTATCAAGTTTTCTTTCCAACCAGAGACAGTAATCCCCATGACAACAGTTCGGATAAATTCCATTTTCTCCATTTCATTACATTTCCAGGGATATTTCTGTGCTCCATTGTAGATTGCGGCCCTGGTCAGCCGTCTGCCTGGCTTGGCCCCTGACCTGCCTCTGCCTATGATTCTGGCTGGCAGAGCAGAACAAAGCCTCCTGGACTTAAAATATAGGCCATCCTTTGCTGCCTAACATTTCCCACGTGGAGACCCACATCTTAGGGTTTCTCAGTTTTTAGGAACTTTTATTAATGTTTCAACAGTGTTAGGGATGGGATCACCTCATAGGCATTATCAGATGATATATAATAAACTTATCCAAAAGACACAATAGGCTGGAAGTACAAAAAGAAGAGAGGGAAGAGTTTAAAGTGGGGAAAAGGGCAAAAGAGGGGAGGTGGAGACCGCCAGGGACATTTGTGCAGCTGTAGCGAGAGAGGTTCAGAGGAGACAGGCTGCCAGTCCCCGGGTAGGATCTCTGCCATTGACCAGGATGTGGCCCATGGCTTACTTGGCTGTTTTGGGTGAGCAACTTCAAGGGCTCAGGGGTTGTAGCCCTTCTCCTGAGTCCTTATATTTTACTCACCTGAATACCGAATCTTAAAGCCCTTCCGGTTGTAGGCGTGGTCAGATGACCAGCGCAGGTACACAGTGTTGCTTGAGCTAGTGACGATCAGGGGAGCCGAGTAATTCCCACTGAGGGCTTTCAGCAGAGGACTTTGTCCTGAGGGACCTGGGTGAGAGTACGGGACACAGAATTACAGACTAGCATGGGTGCTAGAGATTAGGTACCTTGATTCGATACCTGAAATGTAACCAGCTGCCATTTCCCTTCCTCAAGAGAAGACATTAGGCTCAGATGGTCAGGGCCGGTGCAATGGTCTACTTCCGCTCCTCTGTCTGCATCCCCAGCCACTGTGCTGGGTGCTCCTTCCTCCTGAGCCCTAAAGCAGTGCTCCAGGAAGTCAGTACCAATTTATAGGAGTTGGCAGGAGAGACGAAATCTATCTGCCATCTTGAGACTTGCCAAGGTCAAGCAGCTGGTTAATGCAAGAGCTGGTTTGCAAACTGGGAACCTCCACCTTGCCACCTACTTCTCATGTGCATACTAAAAATAGCTCAGTGCTTGCCATATAGAAAAAGTATGTACTAAATGAATAAATAACAATAAAGCTACATGCAAACATCATGTTTCAATGTTACACACAACATTGTTCCCCAATAATCCTTTCCAAGGCTCTTCCAGAAAGCCCTCCCTCTTCTTTTTCCCCACCTTTAATGCCTGGGAGTGCATTAAAGGCAGTTGGTTCAAGGGAGGCAGAGTATAAAGCTCAATAATCCATAACAGGATTTATTGCCCTGGAAATAGTCCTGAGTGATGGTTCTGATATGCTGCTGAGATGGCTCTTGGAAGCTTGGCAAAAGCAATGGACCACATTAAACAAAATAGAGCCATCAGAACTGCTGTGACAAACCATGAAGGAAGGGGTCAAAAGGCTCAGAGAAATGGCTTGCCAGAATAGGCCTATTGTATAAGACCAGAACACCCACTAGCTGACCATGTCTCTCAGGAGGCCCTGGAATATACTCCAGTCCCTAGAGCAAAGAGGAACACACTGGTGAGGGCGTGAACACCAGCATCATCGACAAACTAACACCTATCTACCCTCTGTTGGCCTAAACTGATGGAAGGAGATGCTGCCATAGAATAGGGCTTCCTGGTGTTGATGGAGATGAGAAGATTCTAGAATACAGGGGCCAGGCAGAGGCTTGCATAATTACTAAAATGTGCAGCAAGGTTGGAATGGTAGCTGGGAGGGCCTACCCTGCATGATCTATGGTGATGTCTCACAAAACATGATATTCTTTTTTTTTTTTAATTTTAAGTTTATTTATTTATTTTGAGACAGGAGAGAGCATGAGCAGGGGAGGGGCTGAGAGAGAGAGAAAGATGGAATCCCAAGCAGGCTCCATGCTGTCAGCGCAGAGCACGACGTAGGGCTCGAACTCCTGAACTGTAAGATCATGACCTGAGCTGAGATCAAGAGTTGGATGCTTAACCGACTGCACCACTCAGGCGCCCCCTTTTTTAAAAAAATTTTTAATGTTTTATTTTATATTCGAGAGAGAGAGCAAGAGCAGGAGAGGGGCAGAGAGACGGATACAGAATCTGAAGCAGGCTCCAGGCTCCAGGCTGTCAGCACAGAGCCCAATGTGGGGCTCAAACTCACGAGCAGTGAGATCATGACCTGAGCTGAAGTCAGATGTCCAACTGACTGAGTCACCCAGGTGTCCCCAAAACATGATATTCTTAAGGGCAAGGTAGACAGGCAGCCTCCCAATATATGAATAGATGAACAAAACAGATCGTGGATATATAGTCAAAAACGTGAGAAAACCTGACCCCAATGGAAAGTTTCAGTCCCTCACCCAGTTTGGAGACTTGAGCTAGGTTCCATTTCTTATTCCAGAACACTTTGCCTGAAGGAGAGATTGGGTCCCCATGAAAAAGGGCCCTACAAAATCTTATCAATTATAGATAGTAGTGATTCTGCCAGTCCTTCCCCCTAAAGACCTACTGCTATTTCCTCAGGCAACTGAATACTGGAAAAAAGGGAATGTCCAGGTATTCCCAAGATTTTGGATACAGAGCGTGAATTAATGCTGATACCAGGGGACCCAAAGCACTATCGCTGGCTCCTCTGTTGGAATAGAGGTGTCTGGGGGTTGGAGTTGGTAATAAATGAAATCCTGGCCCAGATCCACCTCACAGCACCAACTTAACCAAGTAGTGGCCCTCGTTTGCAGTAGACGTACCAGATGTAGTATCTTCATTAGAGCAGATGATCACAGCCTTGGTTGCATGAAATGCAGTTATTGATCTAGCAATGCATTCTTTCCATACCCATCAGAAAGGAGGATCATAAGCAATTTGCATTCACATGAGATAGACAACAGTATACATTCATGGCCTTGCCCCAGAGCATTGTTAATTCTACTGATCACTGTCATAATATAGTATGAAGAGACGTGGACCATCTGGACATTCTGCAGAATATAGCATATTGGTTCTCTATATGATGATGTTGTATTAATTGCCTCTGATGAGCCAGAAGGGACAATTAGTGTAGATGCTTTTGTAAGACACATGGCTCCAGAGGGTAAGAGATAAGTCCTACAAAGAGTTGGGTGAAATTTCCTCAGTGGTTTGAGGACATGCTGAAACTTTTTCTCCAAATTAAAGAGCAAGTTAGTATACCTTTTCCCTTCTACTACCAAGAAAGAAGCACAGTGTTTGGTGGCCCCTCCTTTGGGTTTCAGAGGCAGCGTATTCTTCATGTGGGAATACTGCTATGATCCATTTGTTGAATGACATTCAAGGTACTTGCTTTGAGGAGGTGCTAAAGTAGGAAAGGGTTCTGTAGCAGGACGAGCCTACAATACAAGCAGCTTTGCCCCATGTCCATACAATTCAGCAGCTACCAAAGTATTGGGATTTCTGTGGTACAGAAAGATGTTGCATGGAGCCTCTGGAAAGCTCTAATACGGAGGTCATGGCACAGATCCCTCAGGTTCTAAAGCAGGTCTGTGCTATCTGCAGCAGGGAACTATTCAACATTTGACTGACTTACCATCAAAGATCTCAAATTCATCATACTGCTTCTCACTGAGAAAGTACTCCACCGTGAGGGAGATGTTGTAGTCAGGTTCCACTCTCACCAGCCAAGAGCAGGTCTGGAACTGGGGATAGCTTCCTGGGTAGCTCTGACTCAGGATCACACCCGTGGAATCTGTCAGAAGCTCATTCGTTGGGCAGTGCACTTGGAGAAAGAAAGAAAGAGAAATACCAGGTACATGGGATGGAGATGGATCTGGGGCCAACACATTTCTCTGTCACAAAAGACAACCACTGGAACAAGAGTATTTGAGCACATTCAAACAAGATCCCAACACCCATCATTATACTGCACCATGGCATGAGGGGACCTCAGATTCTGTGTCAAGGGTACTATATTCCTGGGATTCAGGCGAGGCCAGCTGTTGGGATCACATCCTAGCTCAGATATGGGCTTTGGAGTAACTGAGGATTATACATACAGAAATAACAGTAAGGCATCCTTAAATCCAAGAGTTAATTTAGTAAACGGGTTTGATTTGTACAAAGAAGAGTACAGGGAAGAGGTAAGTACATAGAATCTTGAGTCAAACACACCTGGATTTATACTGTCACTTACTAGCTATGTGGTCTTGAACAAATTATTGTCTCTCTGTGCAATAGCTTCTCCACCTCCAATGCAGAAAGATAACACCTGCCTTACAGGGTTATTGTATTATACAACATTATATAATTGTACATTAGTTAACATAATATATATAATATTATAGAAAATAACATACTTAAAGCATGCAACATAGTTCTTTCATAAATTGTAGAGATGATGATGGTAATTACACCAGGAACAGAAGAAACTAGCAGAGCTTGGCTATGGCTTGATTAGTAGTATTAAGATATCTAAAGACAAATATGTCACCCTAAGGAAGACAGTCAATGTAGAACTTAGAACAGGAGTTGCTGGAGGGGCTAGATTGGATTTCTTGTGTCTGTCACCAGGGAGGCTAGAGAAGATTCTGGTTCAGAGGAGCCCTGCACATCCTGGAAACCAGGGAGGTGCTCTCTCCTGAGGGTACAGGGAAGTGTCACTAAATCCTATTTGAAATAAATTTGAGGATGATCCACCTCTATTTGCTTGGGCTGAGGACTCCACAGTAAAGTTTTGAGGACTGAATCAACTTCTTCAGTACCTTGAAAGAGACATGCCCTGGGCAGTAGCTGCAAGTATCCCAATCACTATCCCAATCACTGCAAACAGAGAAATTGGTATTTTGCTGTGTATGTGCCTTTAGACAGGCTTCCTGAATGTGCTGGATTCTAGGACACTGACAAAGGAGAGTTTCTGGAACTGCAAGGCCAAGGACTAATTCCTGGATTACAATTTGAGATGAGGCTGTCTGGGGAGGAGATTTAGCTACTCACTCTCCACCCATTTCCTCTGTTTCCTTCAAACCTTCTGCCTTCACAGAAATGAGGCTTTCTAATCAGCACTGGGTCTGGGCTAACAGACAAAATGTTTTCTATGGCCCAGAATTCACACAGCTCACCTGGGATTCCTTTGAGTAGCGTTGCAACACCCCCCCCCCTTTTTTTTTAAGTAATCCCTACAACCAACATGGGGCTCCAACTCATGACCCGCAGATCAAGCGTCACATGCTATACCAACTGAGCCAGCTAGGCTACTGAAAGGGGGAGCTTTGGAAGGCACTAACCAGCTTCTCCTGGGAGAACTTCCTTCTTATTTTGTAAATGGGAAAGGAAAGAAAATGGCATCTTGGACTAAAACGGCCTTGCTTTTGAAATGCTTCCAATTTCACTATCCTGATATCTACAGGTCACGGAAGTATGCTGATATTTAATTCCCCCTAGGCTTTGTGGTACAGTCCAGGTGGTACCAGATCTGCTCTTGAAGCTCTCACCTTTCCTTCTTTCTTTCTTTTTTTAATATGAAATTTATTGTCAAATTGGTTTCAATACAACACCCAGTGCTCATCCCAACAGGTGCCCTCCTCAATACCCATCACCCACCCTCCCCTCCCTCCCACCCCCCATCAACCCTCAGCTTGTTCTCAGTTTTTAAGAGTCTCTTATGTTTTGGCTCTCTCCCTCTCTAACTTTTTTTTTTCCTTCCCCTCCCCCATGGTCTTCTGTTAAGTTTCTCAGGATGCATAGGGGCACTTGTACCCCAATGTTTATAGCAGCACTTTCAACAATAGCCAAATTATGGAAAGAGCCTAAATGTCCATCAACTGATGAATGGATAAAGAAATTGTGGTTTATATACACAATGGAAGCTCTCACCTTTCTACTTGAAACTCCTCCATTGAGGGGAAACAGGCACGCCCTCTCAAATGAGATTGGTTCCACAGGTTTGCCTTTTTGTGTGCAATTATCAGATTTGGTCATTAGTGTTTATAAGTTTTTCTTTCTCCTTATGTTCAAGATGTCTGGCCTTTGAAGGTTTAGTAGTATTCTTCCACGAAACCATCTAGTCTTGATGTCTTTAATGGGGTTTCCTCTGATCTCTATTTCTTTTAAAGAATTAGGAAAGTATAAACTTTATATCTCTACTGGGGTCAATTTTATCAAATTATACCTTCCTAGAAAATCATTCATATCGTTAATTTATCAGCACAGATTTGTACAAGATTTGTACAAGATCATAATTAAAAATTTTTCTTTTGCTTCAATGGTTATAGTCCATTTTCCATTTCTTATTTTTCTATATTCCTCCTTTCTCTCTCTGTTTAATTTACCTAATGGTTTGATTATTTTGTGGCTCTTTGTTCCAGGCACTTCTTTTTATTTATCAGTAAGGCTGTTTTTGCATTTTATAACTCATTCATTTTTTAAATTCTTTTTTTCAACGTTTATTTATTTTTTTGGGGACAGAGAGAGACAGAGCATGAACGGGGGAGGGGCCGAGAGAGGAGACACAGAATCGGAAACAGGCTCCAGGCTCTGAGCCATCAGCCCAGAGCCTGACGCGGGGCTTGAACTCACGGACCGCGAGATCCTGACCTGGCTGAAGTCGGACGCTTAACCGACTACGCCAACCAGGCGCCCCTCATTCATTTTTTAAAATTCAAAAATTTTGAAATATAATTTATGTACAATGAAATGCACAGATCTTAGGTGCATGGTTTAATGAGCTTTAGTAAATGTATATGCCTGTGTAACCACTACCATAATCAGGATATAGATTTTTTCTGTCACTCAGAAACTTGCTCTCGTGCCTCTCTGCAATTAATTAGTATGACCTGCCCTATGCTCCAGGAAATCACTGATATTATTTCTATAACAACAGATTAGTTTTGATTATACTAGAATTTCATGCAATTGGAATCATACATGTTGTTATTTTTGTGCCTGGTTTCTTTTGCTAAACATTATGTTTCTAAGATTCAATCCATGATGTTTTGTGTATTACTACTTCATTTATTTTTATTGCTCTGTAGCAATCACAGAACAATTTTTTTGTTCATTCATTCTGTTTATTATTAATGAACATTTAGGTTGGTTCCAGTTTTGGATTATTATGGAATTCATATACAAGCCTTTTTGTGGATATGGGTTTTCATTTCTCTTAGGTAAATAACTAGGAGTATAATTGCTTGGCAATAGGGCAGGTATATGTTTAACTTTGAAAGAAATTACCCATTTTCCAAAGTGACTGTATAATATTACATCCCAACCAGCAATGTATAAAAGTTCCACTTGCTCCACATTCTTGTCAACACTTGGTATTTTCAGTCTTAGGTTTTAGCTATTCTCGTGGGTGTGCAGTAATATTTCATTAGGGTTTTAATTTGCATTTTCCTGATGACTAATGATGTTTAGCATCTTTTCATATACTTATTGGCTATCCATACCTCTTATTTTGTAAAGTGTCTAGTCAAGTCTCTTGTCCATATTTTTATTGGATTGTCTTATTATTGAGTTGCTGAAGTTCTTTACATAGTCTAGACAGAAGTCCTTTCAAAAATATATGTATCATTAATATCTTTTTTTATTCTGTACTTTGCCTTTACTTTTCACATTTAGTTCTGTCAGTTTTCCTTCATATTTTTTGAAGCTCTTTTATCATATGCATATAACATATATATCTTTTGTAATGGAATTAACTCTTTTGTCATTATACAATTTCTCTATTTCTGGTAATACTCCTTGCTGGCAGTATTATCTGAAATTATGTTTCTTATGTTTAACATTTGCATGTATATCGTTTCCTCTTCTTCAGTCTATCTGGTATTTATATTTAAACTGCATCTTTTGCAGGAAATAAGTGGTTATTGTTTAAAAACTCTAAATGTTGGCATGGTTTTTATGCAGCAAAACTTACTGATATAACTATATCATTCAAATATTATATGTACCTACTTATTTTTGGTCTGTCATTCAAAGAGATGTGTGAAAATCTACAACTGTAATTGTGAATTTGTCCTTTTCCCCCATAATTCTGTCAATTTTTCCTTGATATATTTCAATATCATGTTGTTAGGTACACAGAAGTTTATGACTGCTATATATGTTTGATAGATTATGTTTATCAGCATGAAACTTCCTCTTTATTTTAAAACTTTTTGCCTTAAATTCTATTTTGTCTAATATTATCTTTACTACACAAGATTTTAGAGGTTAGTACTTGCTATTTTTTCAAAGTTTTGTTTCAAGCAGGGATGAGTGAGACCTTTCTAGCTATGTCTTTAGGGAGGCAGATGAAGATATTCAAGTCTAAGTTTATGGAAAGCCTATAGTTAAACTTGTTTTTTACTTAATCTGGAAGTCTCTCTCTTTGGATTAGCAGTTTTATTCAGTTATATTTACTATAGTTACACGTATATTTGCACTTAGTTTTGCTACCTTATTTTGTGTTTTCTGTTTACCATAATTTTTTTCTCCTTTAATGCTTCTATTGGATTAATGGAGTTATCTTTATTATCTTTATTTTTGATTATGGATTTAGAACTTACAGATACCATGGTTATCCATAATTTAAAAAAAATGACCTATACATTTAAGCTTTCTTTTTAATACACGTATTTTAACTAATGTAGAGGGTTAATCAATATCTATGCTTCTCCTCAACAAGCAAGGGTCCTCAACTCACTTTTTCTTTCTTCTAAATAGGTTCTCCAATGTCATTTATCTGTCCAGTTGTGTTTGTATTTTTAAGTTTACTACAGTCAGTATTGTTTAGATTATTACCCTATTTTACTGATTTCTTAGCTCATTGTCACTTTTTGCATCTGAATCATTACCTGTATTCACTTTTTTCTTTTTTTTAATATTTATTTATTTTTGACAGACAGAGAGAGAGAGAGAGAGAGAGAGAGAGAGAGAGACAGTGCAAGCAGGGGAGGGGCAGAAAGAGAGGGAGACACAGAATCTGAAGCAGGCCCCAGGCTCTCAGCTGTCAGCACAGAGCCTGACGCGGGGCTCGAATTCATGAACTGCAAGGTCATGACCTGAGCTGAAGTTGGACATTTAACCGACTGAACCACCCAGGCACCCCTGTATTCATTTTTTTTCTTAATGAATGTGGTAGATATTTCCAGTCTTTACAAATATTAGGTTTTATTTTTGTTTCCTGAGCATACAAAAAACTTCACTTTCCATCCATGTGCTTATTTCTGGTCAATGAGATGTGAGTAGAATAATGTGTGCCATTTTGGGCTGAGGACGTGAAAAGCCCTTAAGCAACTCTCATTCTCTCTTACTCTGTTGCACTGTAGGATCCAGGAGCAGGCCTAGTTTTCAGATGGCAGCACAAGATTCAAGAAGCCTGGATCATTGAGTCACCAGCATTATAGTCACTGCACTATAGCAAATTTTGCCTGAAGGAGAAATAAACTTTTGTTGTGTTAAGCCACTGAGATGTGGGGATTGCTTGTTAATGTAACATATGCCTGACCTATCCTGACTAATGCACTGAAGTATATCTGTTAATTATGCTTTTAGTAAGCTGTAACTTTACATAGTCCTTGTCTGTCTGAAGATTTCATTAATATATTCCCACTCTTAAACGATAACTTGGTTGGGTTTAGAATTTGAGTTTATAATTATTTTTTTCTGCTGCATTTTATCTTTTGGTGATGCAAATAATGCTGAGTCTGATGTGTCTTTTCTTTGTGATGGCTTTAACTTCCTTGATGTTCTATAATTGCACTGTAATGTTTTAGATTTGAATTTCACCAAATTTTCTATATTGCCATGGTAAAGAGGCATGCTTTTGAAATAATAGAAAAGTGTCTGATTCTTGTCATAAGGGACTAGGATATCATTGGACAGGGCAATGGCTGAGGTATAAAGGAGTAGAACAAGCCAAAAGAAAAAAGGAAATTATATATTGAAGGGACTATGAATGGAAATACAACTTATGTGTATGAGTTGGAAGATTTAATATTGTTAAGATGGCAATACTACCTAGACTGATGTATGGATTCAATTAAACCTCTACAAAAATCCCAGCTGGTTTCTTTACAGATCTTGATAAGCTGGTGCTAAAATTAATTTAGAAATTCAACAGATCTAGAATATGCAAAAGAAGAACACAGTTGAAGGACTCCCACTTCCTGATTTCAAACAGACTACAAAGCTACAGTAATCAGGATAGTATAGTGCTGGCATAAGATGATCAAGTCAGGAAGATGCCATCTATATATCTATCTATCTATCTCACACTCATATTCCACATATGAGTGAAATCATACAGTGTTTGTCTTTCTCTGCCTGACTTATTTCAGTTAGCATAACACTCTCTAGCTATATATGGTGGAATAATACTCAGCCATAAAAAAGAATGAAACCTTGCAATTTGCAATGACATAGATGGAGCTAGAGAGTATTATGCTAAGTGAAATAAGTAAGTTAGAGAAACACAAACACTATATGATTTCACTCATATGTGGACTTTAAGAAATGAAACAAGTGAGCAAAAGGAAAGAGAGAGAGAGAGAGAGAGAGAGAGAGAGAGAGAGAGAGCAAACCGAGAAACAGACTCTTAACTACAGAGAACAAACTGATGGTTGCCAGAGGGGAGGTGAGTGAGGGGATAGGTTATGTAGGTGATGGGGATTAAGGAATGCACTTGTGATGAGCACCAGGTGATGTATGGAAGTGTTCAATCATTAAATTCTATACTTGAAATTAATATTACACCGTATGTTAACTGGAATTTAAATTAAAAAAAAAGAATAGACTTACAGAAAAAAAATAATAGAACTGAAGATCAAGAAATAAATCCCCAAATTTATGTAAGTCAACTAATTTTCAACAGAGTGCCAAGACAATTCAATGGGGGAAAGGATAGTCTTCCCAATAAATGGTGTCACAGCAACTGGATATCCATATGCAAAAGAATGAAGTTGGACCCCTACCTCATGTTATATATAAAAATTAACTCAAAACATATCAAAAACCTGAATTTAAGAGCTAAAACTATTAACTCTTAGAAGAAAATATAGATGTAAATCTTCCATGGATTAGGCAACGTTTCCTTAGATATGACATGAAAAGCACAAACAGCCAAAGGAAAAAATATATATATTGAACATCATCAAAATTAAAAAAGTTTTGTACTTGAGGGGCACCTGGGTGGCTCAGTCAGTTAAGTGTCTGACTTAGTTTCAGCTCAAGTCATGATCTCACAGTTCACGAGTTTAAGCCTTGCATCGAGCTCCACACTGTGCAGTCTGCTTGGGATTTTCTCTCTCTTTCTCTCTCTCTCTGCCCCTCCCCCCCCCATGCACTTTCTCTCTCTCTGTCTCTCTCAAAATAAATAAAAATTAAAATAAAAAACCCACAAAAATCCTTTTGTACTTGAAAGAACATTATCAAGAAAGTGAAAAAACTGGGGTGCCTGGGCGGCTCAGTCGGTTAAGTGTCTGACTTTGGCTCAGGTTATGATCTCACGTCCTGTGAGTTTGGCACCACACCAGGCTCAGCTCAGAGCCTGGACTTCTTTGGATTCTGTGTCTCCCTCTCTCTCTGCCCTCCTCTGCTCACACACTCTCTCTCTCTCTCTCAATCTCTCTCTCAAAAAAAAAAAAAAATAAGCATTACATTTTTTTGAATAAACAAAAAGAAAGTGAAAAAAACACCAACAGAATGGGAAAAAATTTTCAAATCACGTATCTGATAAGGCATTTGTATCTAGAATATATAAAGAATTCCTACAACTCAATGATGAAAAGATAAATAACCTAATTAAAATAGGCAAAGGATCTGAGTAGGCATTTTTGCAAAGAGAATATAGAAATGGAGGGGCGCCTGGGTGGCGCAGTCGGTTGAGCGTCCGACTTCAGCCAGGTCACGATCTCGCGGTCCGTGGGTTCGAGCCCCGCGTCGGGCTCTGGGCTGATGGCTCAGAGCCTGGAGCCTGTTTCCGATTCTGTGTGTGTCTCTCTCTCTCTCGGCCCCTCCCCCGTTCATGCTCTGTCTCTCTCTGTCCCAAAAATAAATAAAAAACGTTGAAAAAAAATTAAAAAAAAAAAAGAGAAAAAAAAGAGAATATAGAAATGGAAAGTAAGCATATGAAAAAATGCTCAACATCATTGGTCATCAGGAAAATACAAATCAAAACCACAATGAGATAGACACCCTTTACACCACAAGGATGGCTGTAATTTAAAAGACAGATAATAATAACAGAGAAGATGTGGAATAGTTGGAAACCTTATATACTGATGGCGGGAAAAAGATTCAGCCGCTGTGGAAAACAGTCTGGTCATTCCTCAAAAGGTTAAACACAGAGTCACCATATGACCCAGCAATTCCACTGGTAGCTATATACCTAAGAGAAATGACAACCCATGTTTACACAAAAACTTGTATATGAATGTTCACAGCAGCATTATTCATAACTGCCAGAAGTGGAAATAACCCAACTGTCCATCAACTGATGAATGGATAAACAAAATGTAGTACCTACACAACGGAACATCATTCGGCAATAAAGAGAAATGAAGTACACTGACACATGCTACAACATGAATGAACCCTGAACACATTGTGCTGAGTGAAAGAAGTCAGTCACAAAGACTACCTATTGTAGTATTGTACTTATATGAAAGATCTAAAATAGTCAATTTCATAGAGACATAAACTAGATTGGTGGTTGTCTAGAACTGCAGGAAGGAGGGTCTGGAAAGAAATGGGAGTTGACTGCTGAGGGGTCCAGGGTTAATTTTGAGGTGATGAAAATCTTCTGAAATTGTGTGATGGTTACAAAGCTCTGAATATACTAAAAACCATCAAACTATACACTTTAAATGGATGAATTACATGGTACATGAATTATATCCCAATAAAGCTGCTATTGTTAAAAAAAGAAAAAGCCAGTGAAGGGTCACATCTTGAGAAGCCAAGTACAACATCAAGTCCTAGAGGGAAGTATGAGGCTGAGAACAGGAGTAAAGCCAAGAAGGCTGGAGCCATGTAGACACAGAAACAGAGTCAGAGATGAGAAACTAAGTCTGGAGCAAATCAGGGAGGTTCTGGAGCAAGATCAAAGCAACAGCCCACTTTTATTGGGGACTGGTTGTTTGGTGTGTGGGTAGGTCAGCTCAACTCATAGATAATGACTTTCTCTATGTATTGGCAGCCTAGTTCTAGGGCTGTGGCTTCTTTCTTTCTCACTAACAATCTATATTGCAGACTCTCTACTCTTGCCTTATGAGAAGTGGGGGAGAAGCCGACCTGTTTCTTCATAGACTACTAAAATATTATTTGGTAGCAATAGTACCAGAAGCAGTAGTAAGAATTTAATAGCCCGCATTGGGCAGTTACTATGTGCCAGACATAGTTCTAAAGTGCTTTACATCATTAACCCATTGAATTCCACACAATAAGTCCATGGCATAAGTAATATCATTATCCTTATTTTAGAGATGAGAAAATTGAGGCACAGGACAGTTAAGTATCTTGTCCTAGGTCAGATGTCTGGTGAGTGGAGAGTATGGTTTTTGGTCTTAATTGGGATATCTTGATGAAGCCATTCATCTCCTGTCAAGGCATCACACTAGAATGAAGACAACTTGGTAGCCTAGTTCAGCACACAGGACCTTGAGCATATCTGCACTCCAGTAGGGCCAGGTTGGTGTGCAAGCCCACCTCTTCCCAAGGTCCCAGAACTCTTCCTTCCAATGATCAGTATGCCGTTTCCAGAGAATACCAGTTAGAACAAAGGAAAACAGAAATAGAAGTGATCAAGTGGTCACTATGGTAATTTGTAGCCCCAGACCTAAGAGTAGGACAGAGAATCTCTCTAGAGCAATCGTTAATCCAAACAAACAGACATTCACCAAATGACCTCTTACTTTATGGGCAGGGACTGGGAATATAGGGAAGAGTAAGACAAAGGCTATGTTTTGGAGGAACTCCAGATCCATAAAGGCATGGCTCTGTGCAATTACCTTCACATATTGGGGGTGGTCCTTCAAACTGTAGGTAAGTTCCAAGTTTGCAGGTCAGGATTTCATTCCCTACCAAGGTGAAGCCAGGGAGGCACCTGTAGCGTACGATGTCACCTGCCAAAGAGAGACCAATATAGGGGTTCCCTGGAGAAGTCTGGACAGAGCATCCCTTAGTAGTTCAACCCACTTTTAGGCAAGGCAATCAGTGATGGGTTCCATTATGTTCAGATTTAAATAACCACTCAACTCCACTCAAATGACCCAGAAAACTGCTGCCTACTTCTCACAGCTCAGCCTTGCTAAGCCTAAGAATGTTTCCACATTCCAGGAACTTTTTATAGTGTCTTGTGTGGACTTATTTCTCAAAAACATACTGACTTGAATCACAGAAGAAAACTGCCTTCCTGTCTCCTCTGTCTAGCTATGGCTAAAAGGAAGTATTGGGGGGCGCCTGGGTGGCGCAGTCGGTTAAGCGTCCGACTTCAGCCAGGTCATGATCTCGTGGTCCGTGAGTTCGAGCCCCGCGTCGGGCTCTGGGCTGATGGCTCAGAGCCTGGAGCCTGTTTCCGATTCTGTGTCTCCCTCTCTCTCTGCCCCTCCCCCGTTCATGCTCTGTCTCTCTCTGTCCCAAAAATAAATAAACGTTGAAAAAAAAATAAAAAAAATAAAAGGAAGTATTGGTATTTTTGGTGCAGACTCTGTTGACAGAACATTACCCATCTTGCACTGGGCCTACTGTTTCTTGTGGACTGGAGGGACAGATGAGCCTTGCTGGCCAGCCCCACCCCAACCCAGTCCCTCCTCAACTGCACAGTCCTTGCTGGTTTGGGAGAGGGTACCTATGTTGAATTCTTCATTCTCTGTGACGACTTCAGCGTTGGGGAGGATGGTGGGAGGAGGGCATTTGGTGAGTGGATAAGCTGAAAAGACAGAAGCAGACAAGCCGGTGTAAGAACACCATTCTTGGGGCACATAGCCATTTACTCGTTCAATCCCTCACCTTCTCCTTCCTCATTCATTCACATAGATCCTAGTGACTATTGATCTGTACACAGGGTAAGTTTAGCCAAGTACTGTTTTGCTTATCTGCTGTCATCTTTTTTTTTTTTTTTTCTGATGCGAAACCTAGGAGCCATATGGTAACACCAACAAAAAGGAGAGAGCATCTAAGAAGTCAGTGATGGTCACTAGCACTGAACGAAGGGGAGAGAAGCATTTCCTGAGCACCTATTATAAGTCAGGCACCTTCACACACTGTCACCTTTAACTCTCATGATGGCTGGTCCCCCTGTGAGGCGTTCTTACTCTATTTATGAGGCAGCTGAGATTCAGAAAGGTTCAGTTACTTCTCCATGGTCATACAGGAACTAAGTGGCACAGGAGGCTTGAATCCAGGTCTGGCTGCTCTCAAATCCCATATTCTTTCCACTGCTCAGCATCTAAGTACTGTGTGTGGCTCATGTGAGTGCCCATTAAAGCCAGCTGGTTTCCCTTCTGACCTTTGGCCAAACATCTCTGGCTTCGGTGGACTTTCCAAATGGAAAACCATCCCTCTGGGCAGAGACTGGACTGTGTGTGCATGGTGTTACTGAGGCAGAGCCCAATATGGGCTCATAACTTGGCTTCCGTTTACTACATGGCATACAATTTGGTGCTATGCAAGTGTGAGCTGCTGTTGCCAGTGTTGCTGCTGTTATGATGGCTTCCAAAGTCACCCCAAACCCCGCTATGTTTTTTAAAAAAGAACATTCTCTTTAAAAAACTGCAAATGTAATACATGATTGCTAGAGAAAATATGAGATTTTCTCTGAAAATAGTAGGAAGAAAATTAAAGTCCTCCACTGGTCATTCAGATAACCACTGTTAACCTTTTGCTGTAAGTTCTTATAGTATATACTTTCTGCACATATATTTTTCTCTTACAACATTTGCAGCATGTTGTGTACTTTGCGTTGATCCTTGTGCACTCACTCTTATATTGCAAGAATTTCCCTATGTAATTAAATTTCTTTAAAAAATTTTTTTCTAGAGAGTGCGAACAGGGGAGAGGGGCAGAGGGAGAGAGAGACGGAATCTTTAGCAGGCTCCACATTCAGCAAGGAGCCTGACATGGGGCTTGATCCCATGACCCATGGATCATGACCTGAACTGAAATCAAGAGTTGGATGCTCAACTGACTGAGCTACCCAGGCACCCTTGTAATTAAATTTCTTAAAAAATGATTGAAATGAGCTCATAGGATTTAGTTGTATGATTGACTAGAATTTATTTAATAGATGCTCTATGATTAACCATTTAGGTTTCCAAGGTTTTGCAATTTAAAATAAAACTGTGATAAACATCCTTCCATATATGCATCTTTTATGAGTTTTTTTCTTTTTCTTTTCTTTTTTTTTTTTTTTTAACTAGGAATGATTTCTGGATCATAGGGTAGTTCTATTTTTAACTTTCTGAGAAACCTTCATACTGTTTTTCACAGTGGTTGCACCAGTTTGCATTCCCACCAATGGTGTAAGAGGGTTCCCCTTTCTCCACATCCTCGCCAACACCTGTTGAACAACACCTGTGTTGTTAATTTTAGCCATTCTGACTGGCGTGAGGTGATATCTCATTGTAGTTTTGATTTCTGTTTCCCTTATGATAAGTGATGTTGAGGATCTTTTCATGTGTCTCTTGGCCACCTGTATGTCTTCTTTGGAAAGATGTCTGTTCATGTCTTCTGCCCATTTTGACACTGGATTATTTGTTTTTTAGGTGTTGAGTTTTCCAAGTTGTTTATACGTTTTTGGATCCAACAATTACACTACTAGGTATTTACCCAAAGGATACAAAAATAATAATTCAAAGGGATACATGCACCCTGATGTTTATGGCAGCATTATCAACAATAGCCAAATTATGGAAAGAGCCCCAATGTCCATTGACTGATGAACAGATAAAGAAGATGTGGTGTATATATACGATGGCATATTGCCCAACCATAACAAGAATGGAATCTTGCCACTTGGAACTATGTGGATGGAGCTAAAGGGTATTATGTTAAGCGAAAGACGTCAGAGAAAGATAAATACCATATTTCACTCATATGTGGAATTTAAGAAAAAAGACAAACATAGGGAGCAAACTGAGAGGCAAACCAAAAAAACAGACTCTTAGCTATAGAGAACCAACCCATGGTTACCAGAGGAGAGGTGGGTGGGGGGTGGGGGACATGGGTTAAATAGGTGATGAGGATTAAGGAAGGCACTTGTCGTGATGAGCACCATGAGATGTAAGGAATTGTTGAATCTCTAAATTCTACACCTTAAACTAATATTATACTGTATATTAACTAATTGGAATTTAAATAAAAATTTGAGAAAAAGGAAAAAAACCAGGAATGATTAAAGCGTATGACCTTTTTAAAGTATGAGCATCTCCTACTGAACATCAATAATCTATTCTTGGAAATCAGACATTCCATGTAAAGATGCTAAGTAGGTGCCTAACTTCCAGAAAAAAAAATCAGTAACAAGAAATCCTCACTTAAACACAGCCTGAGTGTTTAATATATTGTGGTTACTAGTTTGATTGGGGTAGATTTCCCATTACATTAAAAAGAATTACACATTTCTGCTCAATACAGAAAGCTGGTGGAATACTGAAAAACAAAAAAATGAAAATTCCCCAAGTCCCACCACCACCAGGCATAACCACTGTTAGCCTTTTGGTGCATGACCTTCGGTCTTTTACAGACAACCCCTCCTCCTTCCAGAGCACACACTACATCTACCATATTATTGTTAAAGAACTCAAGGGCAGGGAGGACATTTGGACTCCTCTGTTTCACTTTGTCCTTACTTCCCTTGCTCCTTGGGGGTGAAGCCCTGATACAGCTTAATCAGATTCCAGTATAGGTTAACATGTTAACTGGTGGGGAGGGCTCATTGCTTTATGACAAGTGGTAGCCCACTCAGCAACAGCCATTGTGGGTCACTGCATGTTGTACCCTCTTATGGATTCTTTCTGGACATACTCTTTTCCATTCTATTGGGTGTGCTGGGCTGGCCTTTCATATGAAGCTTTTAAAGCCAAGTTAGTATATGAAGAGACATGTGGGCAGGAGAGAAAACCCCAAGCAGGTGCCATGCTGTGAGCGCGGAGCCTGATGTGGGGCTTTATCCCATGAACTGTGAGATCATGACCTAAGCTGAAATCAAGAGTGACGCTCAACCGACTAAGCCACACAGGTGCCCTGGATTGTTTCTAATTTATCAGTTTTAAGTCACAGTTCAAGGAATATCTTTATATACGTATCTTTACACAATTCCCGGAAATAGGATTGGTGGGTCCTAGATCATTATTAATTAGAAATCTTGGCTGTAAGTAACACAAATCAACTCAGGGTAAGAATACGTGAAAAACAAAAAGCCTCTCAGAGAGGAGAGAATGCGAATGTGGATTTGTATACAGGCTTCATAAAGGTGGAGGACAAGGAACTGGGGTCCACCAGGAACCCAGGAAACCTTCCCCACATGTCTTGGTCACTTTCTTTCCACAAATCAGAACTTTCTATTTCTCAGTCTACAAGGACAGGAGAAGACAGGCAATCCAGGGCACTTGGATTTATATCGTCCCTCTTCTGCAGATGAATCTAGAATCTCTTTGGTTCAACTTCAAGTTCCCGAGAGAGGGCACCTGATTCCCTCTGCTGGAGTCAGGTCAGGGCCCACCTATGGTTCAAGCCACTGTGGCTGGGGTTGGCGGTGGACATGGAGTGGGGTAGAATATACAAACATAGTTGACAATTGCCTATGTGAGAGAGGCAGCTAAGGAGATCATTACGAGCTCTGCAGAGAACCAAAAATGTTTGACTGTGGCTGATCACATTGTGTATAGCTTTTTGATATGCATTTTCACACTGCCCACCACCAAGGGAGCATCTTCCTGCAATCTTCCCATCAGGATTATCATTTTAAACATTATTACAGGTTATTCTCTAATATTAAGAGCCTACTTTTTCCATTTAATGCTTTTTGCTTTGAAGGCTACTCTTTGATTGCTATTGTTGTTTGTATTTGCCAAATACATCACTACCCATCCTTTTATGTTCAAACTGTCACTGTACCTTAGTAGTGTTCCCGGATGGAAAATATAGCTAAATTTTATTTAACCTAATCTAAGAGTCTTTACGTTTTTCATAGGGAATTGGGCTTTGATAAATTTGTATTTGCCATAGTAACTGAACGATTTTATTTTGTTGTTTTATTCTGCACTGTCTGTATCTTTGTTCCTATAGTTTCCATTGCTTTCCACCATTTGTATATGAGCTATGTTTTGCTTACTTTTTTTCTTTCAGTGATTTAAAAGTGCTATAATCTATTTTCAACTTCTTAGTGACTAAAATATATACTCAGAACCCTGGTTTTTCTAATTATCAAAGTTAGTAATTGAATAATATCTACTGATTCTACTCCCATGAGAGAAAAGGATATTTCCTTTCTCCTATACCTCTTCTAACTACTTGGGTATTTGTTAATATGAAATGATTTCTTAAAAATTTTAAAGAATTATTTGTATTCTGCTTGGAATCTATGTTTTCCATTATTATTGCTTAAATCTGTGGTTAGCTAGTTAGTGCTTCCATTTTAATCTTTCATACAACTTCTCTGAATTGAGTTATTGGTTCATTCCTCAGTGGGTGGCTACATCCTTGAGGAACAATTCAAATTGAGATGTGGGTGACAATGATTTTAAGCTCTTGGATGTCTGCAGATGACTGTCCCTTGCCTTCACATGTGACGTTCCCAAGTTTCTTTTTCCTTAAACATCTATAAAAATGCCTCTTTTATTTTCTGGAATTGAATGCCAAGAATAATTAGGCACAGGATTGTTGATTTTGGCTCCCTGTAGTTAACTTTCTCAGCCTGGATTCTGGTAGATTTCTTCTACCCTTCAGTCTTGAGATTTGAAAAACTTGCCTGGCTGGTTTTGATTTCTCCTGCTATGTAGTGAGCTCTTTTGTTCTATACGCACAGTTTTTCCCTCATCTCAGAAGAGTTTTATTTTATTATTTCTATTCCATCTGGCTCCTTTTGTCATAGATACTTTTTAATCAGTATGTTCTTTGTTTACTGGATCTATTTGCCATTCTCTCCTCTATAATTTTCAAATATTTGCTCACTTTCTTCTTTGTGTTGGGCTTTTATTCCACATCTCTGAACTGTTTTTCTGCACTGTTGATTCTGCTCTTTGTTGATTCTTATGCCAATTTAATTGTGCTGCTACATTTGTTTTTTAAACTTTTTTTTTATTATCTAGCTCCCCTTGTAAATAAAAATTTTAATTTGAAACTATCACAAAGGTATAAGAAAAGTTGGCAGCATCGTACAAAAAACATTTTTCATGAACCAGAAGAAAGTGACCGACATTATGCTCCATAACCACAGAATATTTTAGTGTGCATTTCCAACAAACAAGCACATTACCCTGAAAAACCACATACAAGCACTAAAAGCAGGAAATTACCTCTGATATGGTACTTCCAACTAGTCACCATGTCCACTAGTGTTTTACCACTTGTCCTAGTAAAATCCTTAATAGCAAAATGATCCAGTTCAGAATCATACACTGTATTTTGTTGTCATGTCCTTTTAGTCTGGAAGAGTCCCAAAGTCTTTCCTTGACCTTCATGGCTTTTACACTTTTGAAGATTCTATGGCAGTTAATTGCTAGTCTGTAATACTATTTTACATTACCCTCACTTTACGTTTGACACATTCCTCATAGCTGGATTCAAGTTGTGCATCTTTATGGGACTATCACAGAGGGGATGCTGGGTTCTTCTCTTTGTACCCAGTCTGGTGGGGTATGATTTCAGTTTGTCCTGTTATTCATGATGCTCACCTGGATCACTTAATTAAGGTGCTGTCCTCCAGGCTTCTCCACTCTAAAGCTGTTCTTTTTTCCCTTTGTGATTATCGTGTGAGGAGATAGTTTGAAGGTATGGAAATACTCTGTTCCTCATAATATTTTAATTAATAACTGTTTAACTAACTTATACCTGTTTGGATATACATGGTGTCCTGGTTTATTCAATCAGCTACAGTTTGTTACCAATATTAATTCCTTGGATGCTCAAATTATCCCCATTATGGGAGCCCCTTCAAGCCCGTGTCTATGTCCCTCTGTCACGTCTGCATCATTCCTTGAGTAGTTCCTTGCTTTCTGCCATAAAATGTTCCAGGCTCATCTTGTACTTTCTCTGCCTCAGTCCTGGAGTCAGCATTTCTTTAAGGTGTTTTGGTCCATTCAAGTGAAAATGGTATTGGAAACCAGTAACTGGAGCTATATGTGTTCATTGCTATTGAGGAGTCATTACTTCAAAGCCCTTTTAGTGGAAAGAGTTAAGGGATGTATGTACGTGTACACACCCACATTCACACCCTCATTTCCTTCTATATCTGTATGTACATATTGAAAACCATAGCTGACACTGATACCTCCAATTCCAACCCAATTCCCTGGGTATATTCTAGTTTTTGTTCTTTCCATATTTCTAACCCTCTTCTCTTTCAGTGAGACACCTGTTGTCCTTGATATATTCACTTATCTGATCAGTCACCTGTAGGGAACTGAGATCCCATCTCTCCTGCCACAGCCCCCTTATATGAATACCCTACTCACTGCATCCCCCACCCCAGACTCTGATGGGTCCTCAGTGTGGATACCCTCCTCATTCTGCTGGGGCTCCTACCCCACATGGATGTTCCTTCCATTTGCTCAGAGCCTGGACACCCCATGCCAGCCCTGTCCCTGGGCAGCGTGGACTCCCTCTCCCCTCTGACACTCCAGCCTGGCTCACGCCCTGAAGGCATGGATGTCACTTTGCTTCGTCCCATTTAACAGCTTTAGGACTGAATTGTTCAGGAAGGGAAGACATTTAGCTCCCCTTTTATTTATCTCTTATTTGGAGATCTCTTATTTGGAGTCCATATTGTCTAGACTTCTATGCTTTCCAAAATTTACTTCTACTTCCTAAACTATATGTTTTCAAGGGCATTTTTCTCTGCAATTCAAATCCTATTTTCTCATTAAAAAATACTGCAGAATCTTGTTCATAGGTCTCTTTAAGGTACTTGTCTTTTATACTTATTAGTCCTTATATGGGAAGGAATTTATTTAGAGCTAATATTTGCCTACAGAAAGGCAGACATTCTTTCCCCCACACCAGTCCTGCTCCCCAACCTCCATGTCTACCTCCCTCTTTTTCTTTAGTTCTTGTCTCAGATATTGCCTCGCAACAGGTTTTCCACAATTATTCTACATGAAGCAGAGTTCCCCACCTTTCATTTGCTATCTTATTTGTTTCCTTCATAGCAACTTATTACAAATCGCAAAGATTTTATTTGTCTGCTTATTGGTTTGTTATCTCTGTCTCCTTGGAGGAAGAAAGCTCTATGGGGAGCAGGCATTTCACAGAGCAGGAAGCATGAATAGTCAATGAAGATACGAAAGGATGCTCACCTCATCATTAACATAAGAGTGAAATGCTATTTCATGAATCCACCAGATTGGCAAAAATTTAAAAATCTGGTAAAACCCAGTGTTTGCAAGATGGAGCCAGGAATAAAGTCAAGCTTTCCTGATTTCCAGTTCAAATATATGTAATGCTCTGCAAACTGTAATATGGAGGATTATTCTATAGATGGACATAAGCCCACAGAGAACTTTCTATAAGTTTTTCTCTGCTATATCCACTATAACAAAAATGAGGAAGTATCCGGGTCCACAACTTGGGGCTCTCAGAAGAAAACTGGCTGCCAATAAGGACAAACCTACCCTGAATTGTTCATGCTCCTCCTGCTTGAATTCTCCATGACTTCACTTGTGCACAGCACTTCCTGTGAGGTCAACAGAAGCCCTGGATTCCAGCGGAGTGGGACAGCCCTCTAGAGGGTGCCAAGGGACAAGCTGGGGCATAAGTAAGTGGAAAACCCAGCCAGTGAGTGGATGTGAACCAGCTGGGTGAGAAGCCTCATCCTGCTGCCTCTAAGCTTGGATTTGGCACCAAGGGTCAGCATCATGTGCCTCTCTGCCCTAGAGTGTGTGTGAAGGAGGAAAACTTACAAGTATGGAGCCCCGTGCTGGGAGATTTCACATAGGTGAATACATGGAAGTCTTATAACTCCAAGGACACTGAGGCTGAGAAGCTATGTAACTCATTCAGAATCACACAATTGCGAATAGTGGAGCCAGGGGTCAAGTGCAGCCCTGATTCAAGAGCGTAGTGCCCCTCTCTCACACCAGGTTTTCATACTGACCAGAGAAGGCTATGGCGAAGATCCCACCCATAGCCGCATCACGGTGGAACTTGAGCAGGACCTGGTTGGATGAGCTGTGCACTGTTTTCTTGGCCAAGCTTCGGCTGAAGACTCCAAGCTGTGGAGCTGTCTGCTGAGGCCCATCCCTGCACATAGGAAAGAAGGTGCTGGCATGTCATGAGTTACCACGGCTGCCTGCTCCACCCAGTTCCATCAGTGGCCCTCAAAGAGACCTGGAGTGGGAGGCTGTGACTCTTCTTGTGCTTGACACTGTCTTTCTCCAATGTCCTGTAGACCTCCCTCTAATCTCTCCCAACTCAGTCTGCTGACAAAGCTGATAGAGCCAGCAAGGCTCACACTGACTCCTCATTCACCTGATTCTTCACCAGCCCAGCCTCCATAATGGGCTTGGGGGCAACAGTCTCACCCAAGAAGCCACTGGAGCCACTGGGCAGGGATGTAGGTCTTATCACAGGTTCTCTGAGTCTGAGCAGCAGTAGGATGGGGCTGAGGAAGAGCTGCAGGAAGCTCATGTTACTATCCATGCCAGCCCCACTTCCTTGTCCCCAAGCAGAGATATCCCCAGTTGTTCTTCTAGGCAAAGGATTTCTTCCCTGGAAACGTATCTAGTCCCTCCTATCTGTTCTTAGCCATAGCCTGGAAAGGAAACTGGAAATTAATCCAGGGCAGTCTGATTATGGTTATCCAGCCCTGGGAATTTGGGCAAGAGAATCCCACGATCCCCTGCTGATTCCCAGAATGGCAGTAACTCCCAAACAAAAAAAATTTTAAATTATATATATGTCCAAAGATCCGGTGGTTTGGAAAGGACTGTCTAGGAGACTACACTTATTGACTAATAATTCATTTTCCCATTTTAAAATTCATTCAAGATATTCTAACTCTCACTCAGTGTGGAATCGTCAATTTGGTAACCAGTAAGCCACATGTGGCTGTTTACATTTAATTAAAATTAAATAAAGTTTAAAAGTCAGTTCCTCAGTCACTCTAGTCACATTCAAGTACTCAATGGCTACCTGTAGCTGGTGGCTATGGTACTGGACAGCACAGATACAGAATGTTTCCATTACTGCTGAATGTTGTGTTGGACAATACTGGCTCAGCAGGAGATGATCAGTGGGACTTCACAGAATTCTACCCCCAAACTGTCGCTAGTCTGGGTAGCTTATGTTAGGTAAATGTAGGATTTTGGTTTGGACTCTGGAAAAACTGAGAAAAGTTTGTGTAGCTATGACCATTCCTATTCACACACCCACCCACTTGTCCTCTGATCCCGAGGTGGGACTCCAGGTTGGAAATCACTGCCCTGCCATTCCTCTCCCTTCCAGGAGTCACAAAAGGTAATTTGAAGCTGAGCCCTCATTTTCTATGTTTACTTGAAAGCCAGGAGGTGGACGACCACTTAAAACCATGCAGCTCTTGGTTTTCTAAACAAAGAAATGAGTAACCCCAGTTTAGAGCCCAATTAAAACCCCTTTCTAATTGGCTGTCGACATGGCAGCTGGCCCTACCAGACAGTGATGAAGTCTCCGGAGGGTTCTGTCTGCAGCAGGCTGAGGTTGAGGCGGACGCCATGACCAATGGGCACGGTGATCAGCCAGACACAGTCCTGGGAGCTGGAGTATGGACTGGGGAAGCCCGGGGAATACACAGTGCCATTGGAAGAGGTGATGTTCCCACCACAGGGGACTGCCAGGGAAGGGACACAAACACAGATGAGTGTGGGAGATCACCCCCCACCTGAAAATTCAGATGACTTCCTTACAAAGTGCAGGCACCCAGCACAAATTATCCTGCTCAGGGAGGTCAGGAGGCATGGGGAGAGGTGATGGGGCTGCAGATGACCATGTGTGGTTTTCCCCATTGGTCCTAGCACACCACTCCCTATCTGGCCCCTGACCTTCAGAGCACATGCCTCTGGGGGCCAGCCTCAGCCCCTGGCCTCTCTCTTCTTCTTGTGGATGAGACCAGCCCAGAAGGAAGGACCCACTGGAGCTCTCCCCTCTCCCTTTCTAGGAATGGAGAGGAGGAAAGAATTCAGAGTCAGGGCTGTAGTTCTTTTGCAGGGATGAACTAGGAAATTATGGGAGTATTCCTCTCTCTCTCTCTTTATTTGCTTCAAGATTCTTAGAGTGGTACATTTGGTCTTGACTTAAGAGATGAGGATTCTTGTAGTGAAGACCAAAGTTGGGTTCAAATCATGGCTAAACCATTTATTGGCTGGATGGCCCTAGACATTAGTCTAGACTCTTTCGTCACCTGTGAAATGGGAATAAGCGTATCCCCATGTAGGACTGTGGTGGTGGTTCCATAAACTGAGGCAAGTAAAATATCCAGCTTGGTATTCAGATCACAGAGAAGGCATTTGCTGCATAGATATGATCTTCTATCCCTATTTTCCTGTCCCTTGAAAGTAACACCCAATTTTAGGTTCACTCCGATGTAGGCTTTGGGTAAGGGGATGAAGAGGCCATGAAGTCTCCATAATGTTCTGATTCAGTCACCAGGGAGGAGGAAAAAGGGCAAAAAACCAAACATACATACAAACACCCCCTGGTCCAGACTAATGAGTACATGTGGCTGGCATGAGGCAACAAGCAGACATCTGGATGGGGGCAGACCAAAGCGAAGAGAAAGAATCCCAATGCCTCTAGGCAGAAGATACGGTTCCTGTGAATGCACATGCATCCTGAAAGGGGTATGCATGGACACACCCCCTTTCCTACACATACTGGACATCCACTCAGTGTCAGTGTCAGGCGCAGCCTGGGGAAATGAAGGGGAGCAAGGATACCATGGCACCTGGTTTTGCTCTGTAGCACTCACAGCCCACTGGGATACAGCTAAGTAGATTGGTGTTTACAGCATAGGGTGGAACACGCTGTCAACACGGAATGCCACGGGAACAACTGGAGGACCCCTCCTCTGGTCTTGTGAGGGTGGGCAAGGATTCTTGGTATTATTTCCATTTAGACTCAGACCTGAGGGATGACAAGGCTAAGTAGACAAGGCAAGAGAGGAGAATGATGTTCTATGAGGGAGGGACAGCATGTACTAAGAACCAGAGGCAAGAGAACAGGGCACACTGGGATGACTGCAAGTATTTCAGCTTCAGACATAAAATCTGCGAGCGTGGAGAATCCTGGGGGGTATGCAGGGACCAGGCCCTGAGGGACATGATGCGCTACCTAAAAGAGTTTGGAATTTACCCCAAGAGAGATGAGGATGCCTTGCTGGCTTCTGAGCAGGGGAGTGTCTGGAGTATGTTGATGGTTTTGAAAATGCACACTGGCTACACTCGGAAAAATGGATTGAGGAGGGCAAGACTGAAGGCTGGGAGACCAGTGAGGAGCCTCATCAAAGTGGTGGCCTGGATTAAGGCAGAGGCAGTAGACAGAGAGAAGTGGATGCATTTGAAAGGTAATCAGGATGTAGAATTATCAAGACTTGGTGAATAAGTCAGATGGGGGAGAGGGAGGGGCCCAAATAAGGGCCAAGTAACCAGGTGACTAAAGGTGCCCTTCACTAGATGGATTTCCATTAAATGACAGAAAGATGATGCCTTTAATTTCTAATATATTAGGATTTAGGTGCCTCTGGATAAGTGAAACTCTTTAAAAAGTTTTTGGATATACAAGTGTAGATCTCAGGAAAGAGATAAAGATTACAGAGTCTTCCCTTATGATGGGTTGGGTTTCCCAAGGGTTGAGTAGGTATCCCCTTGGCTGTGGCCCACATTTCCTCCAGGTCCTCCCAAGGTTGGCCCAAAGGTCTGTGCCTAGGACTCTTTGCCCAGACAGGCTGGGTCCTTTCCATATGAAAACAGGATGGACAAGTTTTTCCTGGACTCCCCAGCATGGGTGATTCCATGGGGCATGGGAGTACTCTGATCAGTCTCCTTAGGAGGAGTCACTAGGGATGAGGAGGGACATACCTTCACACCTGGGTAGGGGGTGGTCCCAATTCCGGTTGGTGCCATGTTGACATGTGAGGACGGGGTGGCCCATCAGTTGATATCCTGGCAGGCACTCGAAGGTCACTGATTGTCCAACATTGTAGCCAGCTCCCCTCACAATGCCATTGGCAAAGGGCTCTGGGTCTGGGCACTCTTGAAGTTCATAGGCTGGAAAAGATCAGGAGAGAAGGTTACTTTATTCTCTTTGGACATTTTCCCCTCAACCAGAATATAGGAGCAGCAGAAAGTAAGCATAATGGTGAAGCACCAAGACTTGGACTCCGATGGACCTTTGTCATTTACTAGTTGTTGGCTTTGGGTAAGACGTTTAATTTTTCTCTGCCTCTGTTTTCCTATTTAGAAAATGGTTATTGTGAGGATTAAGTGGGATATTATATGCATAGCTCTGTGTACAGTATGGCACATAGTAAGAGCTAAATAAATGTTATCTGTTATGACTGCCTCCATGGGAGAAAGAGGTTTAGGGAAGACAATGCTAGGTTGAACCCTTATTCATTGAGTGCCTGCTTGGGGCCAGGCATTGACCTTGGTTCTTTCATGTGGATCATCTCATTTAATCCTGACAACCATGTTCTAGATCACAAACAAAGGAAGCAGGGGAGGACTTGAGTGGGGTCTTTCTGACTCTGAGAAACTAGAACCTTTCAAGATGGAGGGAAGTTGGCAGGAGTAAGTCAATCTTGTGACTAGAAGAAAAGCTTGTCAGAGGGAATTGTTAGATAAAAAGGAATATGTGTGACTGTAATACAAAAAAGTCCCTCCAAAGAGCAAGAAAGCGACTTCCTTGAGAATAGGTGAGTCCAACTCAAAAGGAGATACCTTGATGGAAGTACTGGAGGCCTGTCCCAACAGGGAGGGGTTGCAGAGGGGTTTACTGAGCATGTGCACAGAGCATAGACTCTGATTAATTGGATCCACAGGAAAAAGAACAGCTGTTGTGTCCGGAATCAGGCCCACCCTACACAGGAAACTGGCAGTGGGGTAGACAGAGCTTTCCACAGTGGAAATTCTCAGTGGGAGTTGAGATCAAATGAATGCTCCATGGAAATGGATGAATTCATTACATGTAATAACAACATAAATAACAATGATCACGAAGCTGACATTTTCAGAGCCCTCCTTCTGGGATGGTGACTATGTTGTGTATTTCCAGTCAACATCTTCCTGAGGGAGGCCTCAGTGGGAGGAACCGGGCAGGTTTCGCTGGGAAATCATTGAGGTAATTGCCTGTGTCAAAAAATGGAGCGGCTGTGGTGGGAGGGGGTGGCTGGTCAGCCAAAGAAGACACGTGGCCCTGGCAGTAGCAAGGGGTACTGGGCAATTTGGCAAATGAAGGTTAGCAGAAGCAGGGAGCCTGTTGCCCAGTGAGGTGACTGAATGAATGGACTGGGTCTCTATAGAAAAGCCTCAGTGGGAACTTGTGGACCCAGCAATGGTGAGGAGCCAGAAGAGAGTGGCTTCATATCAGAAGCTAGGAGCAGCCAGAGGGAGAGTCTCTTATAGAACTTTCTCACGTGGAAGGAGCTGGGCTTTTCAGAAAGAGAGACACTTACGTGAGAGTACTTGGACTGCTTTCAAAAATCTCAGAGCCTGTTCTAGCAGAAGAAGCTTCAAAGAGAGAGGTTGGGCCTATAGGCAGAAATGAACCCAAAGAGTGATCAGCTCTCCTAAAGAAGCATTCCTCAGGGAGAGCAGCTGGGTTTGCCCCACAGGGAGACACTATGGTGGGAACAGATACAGTTTTTAAAACAACTTTTTAAAGTTTATTTATTTTGAGAGACAGGGAGGGAGCGCACATGGGAGGGGCAGAGAAAGAGGGAGACACAGGGTCTGAAGCAGGCTCCAGGCTCTGAGCTGTCGGCACAGAGCCCGACATGGGGTGTGGGGGGGGGGGCAGGGGGGCGGGGAGGAAGGGGCTTGAACTCCTGAGCCATGAGGTCATGACCTGAGCCGAAGTCAGACACTTAGCTGACTGAGCCACCCAGGTGCCCCAAGAAGTTTTAATGAAATAAGCTTAGCTTGTCACACTGAGAGACCCAGTAAGAGTGGCTTATGCTGTTAGTAAAAATTTTATGGGAATATTACCTGAGAGGAGAAAGGAAAACTCTAGCCTAGAAAGTTCAGAGTATCTAACAGAAGGAATTTTGAGAAAGAGTAAGGAGTTGGATTTCTTCAAAGAAAGTCGTGGGGCCACAAAGACCGGGGCCTGCTTGACAGAATGCCTCTCAGTGGGGACAGATGGCTCTTTTGGAAACAGGTCTTTTCATAAAGGAAAAACCTGGGGTGAGCGGTCAGAGACTGTGTACAAGGTACAGCTCCATGGGGCTAAGGAGGGCGTAGGTGGAGAATGTGGGCCCTATTTGGGCCTGTCATAAATTAGGAGGCCTTGGTGGGAGGACCTGGGTCTCTGGCACTAGAGACAACCCAGTCTGAGTGGCTGGGGCCATCACAAACGAGAAGCCTAATAAAAGTCGAGGTCAAATCTGAAGGGAAGCAGCTGCTCTGACACTAACAGTGGGCCTTGTTAAGTCTAGTCATAAGAGGAGGCATCGTTAGGTCTGTGGGGCTTAGGCAGGCACTGAGGGAGTAGCTGGGCCTGTGGCCTGAGGGAAGCCTCAAGAGGAACATCCACCAAGTCATGAAGGTAAAATGGGAGGAGGTAGGCCCACCATCTTTGGGCCTCTCACACAGCTGGAGCCACTCCTGGTGGAGGTGTTGGGCCTCTGAATGCATACTTAGAACCCCCCTGCCCTATGCCTTGCTTCCCCCCAACAAGGGGAAATCCTCAGTGGACTGGGCTTCTGAACACACGAAGCTCCAGTGTGAGTGATGCACACGCCACAAGAGGGCTGCTGGCCACGTGTTGGCCTGTGTCTCAGAAGCTCAGGTGGGAGTGAGAGGGACTGAGCTTGAGACCAGGGCTCTGTGGAAGTAGTAGGTCTCTTCTACGGGGAGACGTCAATGAAGTCTGAGGGACTCAGGGGCACAACTTTTATAGGGACAAGTGGGCTTATCACATGGGGATCTCAGTGAGTGTCTGGTGCCATCATGTGGACCCAGCGGGCAGGGCTATGTCTGTCACAGGGGTGAAGGCACAACGTGTGTGGCAGGCCCCAGGGGAGCCGTCCCTGTCACAATGGTAGTGTCATCAGTGCTTGCATTTATCCAACAGGAGAAGCCTCAGGGAGAGCACTTGGGCCTGTCAGAGGTGTTATGGGTTGAATTGTGCCCCCTGCCCAAATTCATATGTTGAAGTCCTAACCTCTAATACCTCAGAACGCGACCTTATTTGGAGAGAGGGTCTTTGCCTATCTTTACCCAAATTAAAATGAGGTCATTAGGGTGGGCTCTAGTCCAATATAACTGGTGTCCTTATACAACAGGGAAATTTGGAGACATATAGGGATGTGAAGCCAGAGATGGGGGTGATATTTTTACAAGCCAAGGAATTCCAGATTGCCAGCAAACCACCAGAGGCGAGGACAGAGGCCTGGAACAGATTCGCCCTCACAGCCCTCAGAAGGGATCAATCCTGCAGACACCTTGATCTCGGGACTTGTCAGTCTCCAGAGCTGTGAGGGAATAAATGTCTGTTGTTGAAGTCCCCCACTCCCACCTCCCAGTCTGTGGTACTTTGTTACGGCAGCCCTGGCAAACGAAGACACAGGGGAAACCTGAGAGAGGCACGCGTGTGTCCCAGAGGGTAGCGCTGATCATGTGACAGAATGTGGCTGTCTGATGTGTCATGACCCATTTGACAGCTCACGCCCCCACTGAAGCCGTGTGCCCTTGACAGGTACATGTGTTCTTGGTTAGGGCCAGCCTCTGTGATGAGCTCACACACAGCTTCCTGGGGTGGGGCAGCTTTGCTCCTACCAAGGAGGCCAGCACTCTCTGGGTGAGAAACACAGCATCTCCCTGCCACTTCATGGGTGTGAGAGGCCCAGCTCCTCCTCCCGAGGTGTCCCAGGTGGTGGCAAGCCCAGCCACACTCCCTGGCGTTCCTTCTAAGGAGGCAGTGCCTGTGTAACCGGCCCAACTGTGCCCACCTTGTAGAATACCCCTTTCCCTAAATGACAAGCCTGAATCCACGGTCAGTATTCATCTCTGACAAGGGATGAAAAAGTCTAATATCAGAGTGTTATGTATATAGACCATTCTATATATTTATATAGGAAACACAACCAAAGAACTCACGAAACATTACATATTTTCACAGGTACATATAACATATGCTATATGTTTCCATGTCAACACATGGAAAAAGATCCAGAAAGATCATATTAAAACAACAGTGATTACTTCTGGGGAATGGGCCTGGAGTTGGAGGCTGTAGACAAGGAAGGCTTGGCCTTACCCATAAGGCTTTAATTTCCTCCTTCCTTCCTTTCATCCTTCCTCCCTCCCTCTCTTTCTTTTTAACAAGGTGAGTGTGTTTGTGAACTGCTTATATAATTAAAAATCAACTTTAAAAAAGAAAATTGCAAAACAGTACTTATAGTATGATACAATTTTGGATATAATATAATGATATAGTTACATCAATATATGTACAGAAAAAAATGGGGCTTTCGTTGGTATCTCTGCATGGTGGGGTTGGAGATGCGATTATGGGAGAATTTTGTCCTTCAGTGATGTACTCACAAAAACATCTGTAATGTTTTAGTTTTTTTATAAGCATGTATAAGATTGGAACAAAGTCCAAAATTACAAAAAAAAAGTCAAAAGAATCTGGAAAAAGAGGTTAGAACAAATGGTTCATCCAGTTGCACTAGGGCAGCATCTGAGGGAGAAGTTGGGCCCATCTAAGGCTGCTGTGTATAGCTACACAGATTGAGCGCAGTCCGCACAGCCACAGGTAAGGGCCCCCTCACTCAGGAAAGCCTGGGTTGGAGAGGAGGGGGCTTGTTCCAGGAAAAGCATACCAGGAGGGGTGGGGCCTATAACAGGATTTCACCTCGGCAAGGTAGAGCCCCAGTGAGCATGGTCAGGAAACCCTCAGTAGGAGTCAACGGGCTTGTCTCATTGTGAAGGCTCAGTGGGCGCTCCAGGGTTGTTACCAGAATCCTCTGTCATGTGATAGGAGCTTTGCTGAGGCAATTGGGCTTGACACACAGGAGAGAGGACCCAGAGGGACTAAGTAAGCCTACCAAGGCTGAGGGGAAGTGGCTGGCTGGACGCTCAGGGATGCCCGATGGGAAAGCTCAGGGAAAACTGTTGGCCATTGGGCCTGTAGCCCTGGAAGAGGCTTGCCAAAGGAGATTAGATATCTTCATGGGGCCACAGAGACATGCCACCAAAAGGAAGCCTTCATAGATAGGCCTGCCCCCCCCCCCCCCTCAGCCCTTCTTGTGTTCTTTTTTTTCCCCTACGTGGAAGGCTGGGAAGATGGTGGCTATGGATAAGAGAAGGGGTTGGACAGGAGCAAACGGGCACTCCCTGTCTTTACCTTGATACTCCAGCTTGAATCCTGGCCGGTTCTGGGAGTGGTCGCTGTGGAAATACACAGTGGTCTCGTGGGACGTGGAGAGCAGGGAGCCTGGAAGCTCACTTCCACTGAATCTGCCCATCATGCGGCTGGTCTCGTAGGGGCCATTCCGGATTTCTATGAAGTCGTGGTTGGGCTCAGTGGAGAAGTTCAGGAACTGGATGTGAGCTCCTGGGAGCAAGACAGAGGCAGACAGTGTCCAAAGCAATAGAGTCCTGCTTCAAACATGCGGCCTCATGGAAGCTTGTCCTGCCAGACCTCATGCGTCCCTACTACCGGCTTCGCACCCAACCAACATTCCCAGAACACAACTCTGGGAGTTACTGTCCATTCCAGTCTTTTGTCTTGAGGCAGGATTCAACTTAAAAATATATTATTCACTCAGAATAAAGGGCACTGGTCAGTCCAGAGCTCTATCCCTAGTCCATTTTATTGAAAACAAAGCTCAGGGCTAATATTTGACTTGTGGTTCATAAGCCTACTATTAGTATAAAGATAGCTTTGCTAAAATAAACTTTTTACTTAAAAATGCCACCACTTAAAAATAACTATATCCAATCAAAAGACATGAACTCCATCATACTGGTATCTTCTCGAACACTTAGGATAATTCAGAAATTAGAAGAATACATTATCAGTGAAGTTTATACCCAGGGATCTTACTGGATTAATCAAGATCTCCTAACCACTTGACAGGTTAAATGGATCTAATTAAGTGCTTGACTTACATATTAATATACTCTGCAGAATGGAGGTGGGAAGATTGACATTTGTTTACTGGTGAGATTTCTCAAAATTAGATTACCATTAAAAATGTTATTGAAGACATATATTTACTAAGCAAATAGGAAAATGTCCACTATGTTAATTGTGAAAATCGGACTGCAAAGTAGCATGCATTATGTAATTCTAATTTTGGTATTAAAAAACTGGAAGAATGTTCACTGATTCACTAATAATATTTACTGAGCATCTGCCATATATCAGGGCTGCACTAGGCACTGCACAGGGATAAACAAGAACTACCAGGTCCTTGTCTTCACAGCAGTTACATTCTAATGGCAAGGAATAGGTTGTCAGCGATTATCTCTGCATGGTGGGGTTACAGATGGATTCTAATCCTTAAAATGTTCTTTTCTGTACTTTCTAAGTTTTGTAGAATGGACACACATACGTGATTTTTTTTTTGCGTCTAATTATTTAAATAAAGACTTGACTTATAACATTGAGGACCCGTCATGTCTGCTGCTCTCTCCCATTCTCTTTCTTCCCTTAATAGAAGGCCACTCTCATGAATTGGAAAGATATCTTTCAGTTCATGTTTTTAGATTCTTAAATATATGTCTGATTTATTTGTCTTGAACATTTACATAAGTGTTGTTATACTGTACATATAGTTTTGTAAACTTTTTTTGCTCAATATTGTGTTTTTCAAGGTCTATCCTTGTTGATATATAAAGTTCATTGGTTTTAACTACATATTAATTAATTCCACTTTATGAATTATCCAACTACATTATTCACTGCTCTAATAATGCACATGCAGATTGTTTTCAAAATATGGAGTTTGACAATGATCACTTTTGGACATGTCGTCTGCAGCCCATCCATCATCCCAACACTGTGGGCAGCATGTCCATTGAAGGGGCTCTTCAAGGATTCCAGGATTTCTGAATTGAATGGGCTTGGAAAGAACTGGGCATGACCACTGCCATCTAGTGGTAGAAGCTTGTAAATTCAGAGGCTCTTTACACAATGAAACCAGGTGCCATATTAGGGTGGGCGCTGGAGTCCAACCTTCACTTGAAAGCAAGATCTTCTGTGATTGGACCCTGCAGGGGGCTTATAAGCAGAGGCCGAATAAGCACCCAGGCCTTTGAGATAGAGAGCTCTGGTGGCTGAACATCAGGACTTACAGAGAACAATGACGTACCTCTCATTTAAACTTCCATTTTCCTTTGGATGCTGCACTCCCTCCATCCTTCTATCATCTGAGATTCTTGTGGCCCATGTCTGGATGCAGAGCTATAAGGTCTCCTAGCTCCTCTTCCCCCATTGTCTAAAATCTGGAGTTTCCCAAGGCTGCTTAAGTCCTCACCATTTTGTACCCTGATCACCCGTCCCCAGGTTCCTCCAGAAGATGGTTCTAAATACAAGACTCCATCCTCTGAAGGTTCACCAACCTCTTTCCTCCTCTGAGAACAGATTTGAAGTAGGTCAACTGGATCCCTTTCTCCTGAAAGCCCCTTCTCCATCATAAGACCTACTCTAGGCTGAACAGTAAAGTACGCAAAGAGGTGGCCTTGATTCCTGAGGTCACAGAGTGGGAGAGCGCAGGCCGACGCAGGAGCAATCCCCTCAGGACATTTTGTCCCCTAGGAGCAGGGCAGTGACTCAGGCAAGATGATCCATTAGTTCCACGTCAACACAAATCATTTACCTCTCCAACAGAGATGTTGGGGTTAAATTATATTCCCAGTCAGGAATGAATCATCAGCAATTAAATTTTGTACCCAGACCGATGTCCTCCACACCCCGTCAACCCCCGTGCCTGGCATATTCCATCTCCACACACACACAAAATCTCCCAATCTTTAAGACCAGCCAGAATGTGCGTATAAAGAATGCAAACTCTATATCATATTGACCTTGGCTGTATAATTTAATTAGGATGAGAAATGGGATATTGAAGTTAAAAGCACAACTTGAGGTCCAGTCTCTGTAAAAGATTTTTTTCTTTTTCAACCATCCCTGAGTAATTTCTCATTCCACAGTCCTGAATTTCAGCTTACTACTCAAATAATAATGATAATGGCCATCCCTAAGATTATTTTCTCTATGTTTTATGTGCCCAAAGTGTTCATTTCTACCATTCTTAACTGATGTTCACAATCGTACGAGAGGTCAAACAGATGAGGAAATAGAGAGGCAGAGTGCTATACTGTCTTGGCCAAGGTTATGCTGAACGGTTGCAGGGAATGGTTACTTTACGCACTGGGGCCTGGGCATGGAGACTTACCAAAGCCCACAGGCAGCGCTATTTTCCAAGAGCAGTCCATGTTGCTGGGGTAGTTGCCTGGGAAGCCGGGGCTCAGGATCACCCCTTCCATCTCTTCCACTGCCCCCCCACACTGTGCTGTGACAATGAGACCAGATAGAAGGTTAGGACAGCATGGAGGAGAATATGGGGCCATGTCAGTGTTTGGATGTTCCCTTAGAGCAGCAGCTTTTTTAACCATTCCCAAGTCATAAATGCCTTTGAGAATCCAAAGGAATCTACAGGTTATCTCTTTACACAGCTGCAGACTTGGGCAAAACTGAGAACATGTGTAAGTGCAGAAAGGGTGGCTCAGCATCCCGGCACCGCCCAATGGTCCACAAACCCAAATTATGACTTTTGACCCTGAGCATGCCCTTCGCAGGTCAGTTCCCTTAGTAAGGTCATGCAGCAAAAGCGGTCTGCTCCAAGAGCAGTGTGACCATTTCTTACACTATGCCTCAAATCTCCCTCTATCATTGTCCAATCAACTCTCCCAAGACTGAAGAGAAAGGAGGAAGGAAGGGGACTAGCATGCACTGAGTCCCCACCCTGTGCCAGGCACCATGCCAAACTCTTTACAAATATACATTCCGTGGGGTTGGGTGGCCCTACTAGGTGCCCACCCTCAGACTCTGCCCTCTGCCCTCAACAAAAGTGATTGTGATTAGCATTCCATGGGGAACCAATCATGAGGGGCTGGGGCACCTGACACTCTAAACAAGGCGACTTCACCTGCAGATGCAGGGCTGGAGCATAAATACAGCCTGGTCAGTTGACAACCATTCTCTTCTTTCATATCTTTCAGGAAACAGTCATGCAGCTTCAAGCGACTAGCTTGTTATGGGAGCCAGAGAAAGAGGTGGAGGGGAGGGATCTGCAGTGTCTAAGCAAAGGCATTTTGGGGAGAGGGTGACAAACAGGCCTGAATGCAACAGTGTCCGGGTTCAGAGTTGGGGGGCTCTGGCGCTGACTGCCTGGCTCACAATCCCAATGCTTTTACTTCCTGTGTGACTCTGGGCACGTTCTAAACCCTTTCAAACCCCAGTTTCCCTCATCTGTAAAATGGAGCCAATTACAGCACCTATGTCACAGGACTGTCATTAAGTTACAACAGAAAGGACTTTGTGTCACTTGGAACAGTGGCTGGTGCACACAGTAAACTGGCGACAGCTACTCTATGGCCTGTAGCTGCTGTTACCATGAGTGGTTTCCGTGGCAAGAACTTTGTAATATGTAATAGGGAGAAGTGCCTCTCCTGGGCCAGTCACATTTCTGACTGCTGAGCAGGTGACCAAACCCTGCACCCTGGTGATACCACAGAGGGGAAATGCCATTATGCCCAAATGATGCTCTCTCCACTCACTTTGCTTCTTATCCCAAGGTCAGCCTTGATTTGCACTTTACATTGGCTGGGCATCAGAGAAAAGTAGGTTTCCATTCCTAATGGTGCCAGTCACTTTCTAATCCTAAAAGCCTTAGTTTTCTTTCTTTTTTTTCTTAGTTTTCTTATTTGCAAAATGAGAGCAATGATACCTCCTCTGAAGAGCTGCTGTGAGGAAACTCGTAGCACAGTGACGTGCATGTAATAGATGCTCAATAAATGTCACGTTCCCTCTCCCTCACCCTGACTAGAAGCTTCAGAGACCTTGTCTTTTCTTGTATCCATGGATCTCTTCATCATTGCTTAGCACAGGGTAAGAAACCCAACCAAGCTAAGTTCTTGTTTCACATGTAACCCTCCACATTTTTTATTAGTGGATTTTATCTGTCTGTCCCATGAAAAGTCATAGGGGAAGGGCTCAATTACCCAGGGGTTCCATTCAGGCTTTTGTCAATTATCTGGAATCCAAATGGTCATCATCGTGTTTTCAAATGGGCAAGTCTCCTGTGATTTTTCCATTGGGTGGGCGAAGGTTTGCAGAAGTCATGACCCCCTTGAAGAGCTGCCCATCAGTCGAAAACTACTGTCTTTGCACAGACTCAGAATACCAAACTGTCTTTTGATTTGAACTTGATCCCAACGATATGTCACTGAGCTCAAATCCCTGGTAGAAAATGGGTATGAATGAACGGAAAAGGTCGGGGCTCTCTTACCAATACAGAGTGGCGGAGGGTAGTTCCAGCGGCGCACGGTTCCAGGCATGCAGGAGATGTGGGCGTGGCCCTGGAGGAATCAGGAACAGGGATGGGCTGATTGCCCCCGTGGGCACAATTGTATGTACAACCCAGAAGAGGGGGTTTGTTCAGGGGCCTTGCGTTGAGGAACAAGATACACAAAGATACACAAACCCTCTGTGGGGTGGGATGAGGCAGAGGGTGAGAGACTTTGGGGAAGGATGCTTATTAACAGCCATTACTAAAGAATTCTCATTACTAAAGGTTCCTTGTGAGACTCCTTTAATTACTAGATTCCCTCATGGCCTTCAAAGGAAGATTAAATTTTCCTGAAGTCTAATCAAACCAAAACTTAGCGGGAACACATTCTGAGGCTGGCTTGTGCTAAATCGCCAAAGTCAGCAAAGCTCATCTTTTGCATGAACAGCTCCGGGAAAGGACAATGGTCCCTGGGGACCTCAGGGTCTTTCCCCTGTTCTTTGGTGACTGCAGCTAGGCTGGCATGAGGCTGGTCCAACACATCTCAGGGGATACCTGTTTCCTGACCTGGGTGTTGAGGGGAGGTACCTGGAGGGCATATCCTGGCTCACACTGGAAAGAGACCACATCGTTCACCAAGTAGCGCTCGCCGGTCTTCACCCCATTACTGGGCACGGTGGGTTCTGGACAGCTGCTCAGGCCCACAGCTAGACGAGACAGAGGCAAACAGAAAGGAGAATGGACAAGCCCGGCAGGCCAGTGCACTGGTAGGCAGAGGGTGATGCTGGCAGCAGGGAGGAGAAAGGGCTCTAATTTGTGCTTTCTCTGCTCTTAGCCTCTAGGCCAGTGCTAACCCTCAGAGCGCACAGAGAAAGTCAGAATATTTATATGGCTCAGAGGCTGGACAGAGGCTCCTTGGGGCAGGCAGGTGTCCCGTGGGCCATGTGGCTGCCCCCTGGGATCAGCAGAAGTACTTTGGAGCAGGAGAGCTCGGGAGGTGCCCACCTGGCTCCAAGCCCCCAGACCTCTTCACCAGGCTCCTCCCTCACTTCTCTCAGACCCCCAACTTCCCTCCATTTTCCTTGCTCTATGAAGACAATTCCTGTGGGCTATGAAACTGGGAGAGGGGAAAGAAAGGCAAGGAGGGAGGAGAGCAGTTATGAGAGAGAGAGATCCGTCAGTGTCGCTCCGGGGGCTCAGACAGTCCTGCTCTCTAGGACAGACTTCCTGGAAAAAAGTTTGCCAGCAGATGAGACCCTCAGCTGCCTTGTTTCTGCTATTGTATTTTTAAGATGAGGCCAGCTCCTTTCTGGGAGGAGTACTGGGGTCTCCTCCTGCTTGGCCCTCACAGTCAGCTCCGGCCCTGTCTCACTGCCAGATCCCTCACAACCTCCCTCTCCTTCCGTGCCCTAGGCCATCCTGCATTCACAGGCAACTAGCGTTTCTTAGGCTCTCTCCTTGAATCATGGACTTCCTTATTCAGCAATTCAAAATGGGTCCCCATTGAGTGTTATACGAAATCTCACCCTCTCATGGGACATTCTAGGACTGTCATGATTTTGGCTCCATCTCTTTCCAAGATCACCTCTAAGGGCTCTCAAACTCTCCTTCACTCTCCTTTCTCGAGTTTTCAACTTCATCTGCACTCATTCGGTCCTGATAATATACCCAGCACTGTACACAGCGCTTTGCTAGGATGCCCATCCTAATCTTCCTCGTTGTGGTCCTCCTCCCCGCTGCCCACCCACCACCATCACTGGGGCAGCACTTGCTGAGACTTCCCACAAGCAGAACTGGGGCCAGTGTGTCACACACATCATCTCATCCCTTGAAGGAGTCTTTACATCCCTTTTCACGGGTGAGGATACAGGCCAAGAGGCCCAGAGATGTGCCCTTAGCAAGCCATAGAGCTGGGATTCAAACCAAGACCAGTGTGACTCCAGGTCTGTGCAAGCGGAGGCCAAACTCACAGGTGACATGAGCTCATGCGAGATCCAACCCTGCTCCCCTCCCGTCCCCTCCTGAAATCATCCTCGTCCTGCTTTGAATTCTCTCTCGGTGGAAACCCACAGCAAATGGGAGTAGAGCATCTCCTGACTGGTGGGCTTCATGCCTCTCCTGTGCCCTGCAGGGGCCCCCCTGCGGGTGCGGGCACTTAAGATGCAATAAATAAATACACAAATAAATAAGAGGTACTATGCAAATCCCCATGCATTGCTGCATGAGACTTGCAGTGTGGTTTTCCAGGGATGAGGGCTAACAGACTTCACGGTTGGGTCTGATTCCAGGCACTTGCATGGCCCAGAGAGTTTGGGAGGGGGCAGCCTCAGCCCTCCTGTTAGATTCCTGGTTAGATACCTTCTGATAGATAGCCCTCCTAGTAGATCCCAGATCCCTTGGGAGATACAAGCTCCATGGGGAAGCCATGTGTATGCAGAGCCTGCATGGAGCCATGCACTTGTGGAAAAGGAATGGGAAGGACTGGCCTCCCTAGACCACCAAGCACTAGACTCATCTTCTTGGGTGGCAGCTGATGAATCCTCATCCTCTTTCCACTTTGAGAGTTGAGAGTCGATGTGTGCACGAGATAACTACACATGCTTTTTTCCCTCTGAGGAAAATTTACATATAACAAAATGTACAGATCTTACGTGTACATTTGCTGAGTTTTGACAAATGCATGCGCCTGTATAACCCAAACCCCTATCAAAGCCACACAACACTGCTCACTCTTCTAGAAAGTTCCTTTGTGCCTTCCCGAGGCAATTCCTGTCCTACATATGCTTTGAAGAAGTAAATGTGATTCTTGGAAATGAAGGCTATTTGGGCCTATGTCCACAAATCTCAGCAGCTGGGCTAAATACCCCAAAGACAGTATTAAAACAGTCATTAAGCTGAATTTGAAGTACTTCATCTTGTCTCTCTCTCCCCACTCCTCCCTGAACTTCAAGTATGATGCAACTCAGCATTTACTGGGGTGACTACCACTTAGTAACATGAGACTTACTTACCAGTAGAGAAGTAGGGGGGGGAGAGAGAGAGAGAGAGAGAGAGAGAGAGAGAGAGAGAGAGAGAGAGAGGAGGCAAGAGCAAAAGAATATAGTAAGAGAAAAAAGTGAAATCCAAGAGAGAAAGAAAGAGGGAGACAGAGAAAAGTCCATTCTAATTTCTCTTACACTGCACAGCTTGACTTCATTTAAGCCATGCTTACAACAAAGGAAGAATTATTTTATCATATGCAATCTATTGCTTTGGAAAGCATATTGTTCTATTTCCATTTCAACTAAATCAACATTAAGTGAGTCATAGCAGTAGATATGACTTTTCAGTACCCTTCAAAACCATTTGCCTCCACAATAGCAGTTAATTCTTCCCTTCTGCATCCTCTTTGTAGATTATCAAAAATTAACAGAATAGTAGGTTAACAAAACAAAAACGGTTTTGGCTCCTAGGAATTCCAGTCACCAAATACTAATGGGGACCTCAATTTTCCCTCAGCCCTTCCCACCATCAGAGGACAATGCATGATAAACATCAGCTACTAAGAAAGCTACCAGTTCCCTTGAACAACAACAACAACAACAACAACCACAAATTGAGAAGAGGTGAATTTTTTTTCTGGTAATGAGGCAGCAGAATGACAAGAGAAAGTATATCTTTGGAAGAGGAAAGAAAAGAAAAGATTTTAGGGAACATTTAAGGACTCAAATTAAAATACTAAATAAAGAAACAAAATTGGACAGAACAGAGAAAAAAGGATAAAAGAAAAAATGTGAACTACTCAAGAAACTCAGAATACTTTAGTCCACAAGGAGAGTAAGCCTTTGAGGTCTGCAGGGAGGAAAGTCTCAGAGGTCCGTGTCCTATCCTCTGCTCCTTAGGGTCCTTGCTTCAAGCTGCCCGAGGTCTTTCCTATCAGGTGCACATTTCAGTTCTTTCAGCCCATGAGCATCCTGGGATCCAACTAATCCTCTCCCAACCATCTGGATAAAGCTCATTCATTCCGGAGATCAGCTGGACATTTGCATAACCTCCAGTGCTGACCTTACCAGGCCTCTGGCACCAACTGAGGCTTCCATCTGCATGGGCCCATGCTGTCAAAGATGGCCAAGCCAACTCTACCTTTCCACATTTCTTACTTTTCATTCCACACCTAACTCACTCATCCCCTTCTGTAAGGTCTCACCTGGCCAGGTTTAGCTCCCCTCTTCTGCACTTTCTTAGCATATTAGGTTGCACTAAAATTATTGCTCCCTTGTCCATCTATCTTCCTAGACTCTGTGTTTGAGGGCAAAAGCCATGTCTTACTCACCTCTTATCTGTGAGCATCTAGCACAGGGCTTGCCACATTGTAGACACTCAATGTTTCTTTATGACATTGACCTCTCCACCTGTCTCAGGTGGAAGTGACTGTTCTCTCCTTCGAACCACTGATCTACCATTTGGGGACATTTGGGGACATAGAGGAGAGCACCTGTAATACTTTAATGCGCTTCTGTGTCCATACGTCTGCCTCTCTTTAATGGACTCTGAGAGGACTTAACCATCTTGATCTTTCCCAAACCTAGAAAAACCCAGCAGAGCACCTGGCACACTGTAATCACTCCATAACTATTTGCTGGATGAATGTAAAACAAGTACTTTCGTCTATCTATTCTCTCCTATACCCAGTGGGGAAGGGGAACGGCAGGCTGTCCCAGGATGACAACAGTCTCCCAGCAACCTCTGTCTTTGTTGTCCCAAAAGGCACATCCACAAGCCTTTCTCTTTTACGAGTTTTTCGTTGTGACCACTTCGGGACACTGGAAACCAGGATGTAAGGTTCTGAGCTGAGGGGGAGAAATCTGGTGCAAGAGGAGTGAAGTTTCTAATGAGGACAGGAACTTCAAAGGCAGTTGAATCACAGAACCAGGGGTTGGAGAGGACAGAGTTTAGGACCAGGGGAGAGCACCCGCTATTTTATTACATCCCAAAGTATATACTGGACCGAGGCCAATGACTGTGCTCCCTTCCCAGTCTTGGTGTGGACAAAGGGGAAGCCCGTAGGTGTCTGAGTAGCAGACACTGGGGTGAGAATCCTGGCTCCATCACTTACTGGCTGCGGAGTCTTGAGGATTTTCAGACCTTCCCTGAGCTTCAGCACCTTCCTCTAAGTCTGTGGTCAGGCTTACGTGGGGTGGAGAATACACAGCCCCAGTGTGACCCCTGCTCACTGTGGGTCCTCGATACCTGTCAATCCCCACCCTAAGCCCTGTACGCAGCTGAAACTTTGGATCCTCACTTTTGTACTCCAAATGGAAGCCGGCTGCTGACACGCTGATATCTGAGTAGAAATGAAGGTAGAGCTGGTTGGAGGTGCTGTTCAGAAGGGCAGGCACGGTTGTTCCTAGGGCAAGGAAACAGGGACCATTCACCATTAGCCACCCCCGGCCCCCAAGCTCCTTCCCATATTTCTTGCTTTTGCTACCTGCTGACACTCTGCTCCAAGACCCTCACATCTCCCCAACTATCAAACTTGCTACATGACAAATTTGCTACATTAGCACCCTCTGAGAATGCTGGGTCTCCAGTGGCCAAGGGAGAGGAGGCCTCAAACAACTTTCTGCAGAATGAGCAGTGGCAGAGCCATGTGCCAACGGTAGAGGGAGTTGCACAGGCAGCCAAAGAGTTTGGTCCCTTTCCAGCCATCTTCAAATAACTCTGACACGTAGAATTCTCTAGGCAATCCAGGCAGTGTAGACAGTGTATACGGTGCACATGACTCCTTTTTCTGTCTTGGCAACATGGAATTCTGAAGCCTGAAAGACCCAGGTAATTGTCCTGGGCATTGGGCAAAAGCACACACCACACTCAGTGAGAAGTCTACTGTTGGTAATGGTGTAGCCACTTTGGAAAAACAGTTTGTCAGTCCCCCCCCCCCCCCCCCCAATTTAAATATAGAGTTATCATGACCCAGGAATTCCACTATTAGGTATATATACCCGAGAGAATTGAAATCATGTCCCACAGAAATATCTACATGAATGTTTATAGCAGCATTATTCATAATTAGCCAACAAGTGGAAACAACCAAATGTCCATCAACTGATGGATGCATAAGTGAAATCTGGTCGAGCCACATGGTGAAGTGTTGACGCATGTTACAACATGGGGGGGCCTTGAAAAATTATGCTGAGTGAAAGAAGCTAGACCCAGAAGGCTACATATTGTAGGATTCCATTTATATGAAATTTCCAGAACAAGCAAATCTATAAAGATGGGAAGTAGGTTGCCAAGTCGTGGTTGCCAAGGGATGGGGGAGGGGGAGCGATGGGGAGTGCATGCAAATGAGTACCTGGTTTCTTTCTGGGGTGATGAAAATGTTCTGGGATTAGATAGCAGTGATAGTTTTAGAATCTTGTGAATATACTAAAAACTACTGAATTGGACACTATCTTTTCACTGTGGCACTTTTATCATTTTATTATTGAGCAATAATTGACACATAACATTATATTAGTTTCAGGGGTGTGACATAATTCAGTATTTGTATATTTTGTAATACAATCACCAAAATGTATCCAGTTAACATCTGCGAATTGTACACTTTGAAATGGTGAATTTTATGGCATGTCAACTAGATCTCAGTGGTGGTGATGATGATGATGATGATGATGCAGTCCACCACTGCCCCCTGAGTTGAGGTCCCTGGAAGTCCCACCTCACCTGAGAAACTCCCCAGCATGGTTACAGTGTTGTCTGCACCGTCAAATACCTCCAGGGAGTCCCAGTTCTGCTCTGTGACAAAGCTGATGACTTGAATCTGGGAAGGCAGAGGGATTGAATTGTCAGTTAGGCAGCCTATGTCTGTCTGTCTCTCTCTGCCTCCCTTCTTCTCCGTTCATGTAGTTAATTCCATTATTGGAACTGTCAGTCTGCACCTGACATTGTGCTAGGTCTTGCCGCTAAGAGTAAGATGCAGTCCCTACCTTCGGGAACCTCATTGTCCAGACGGGGAAAAGACTGTAAAATGAAGGACTGCAAGACAGTGGGGGTGCTTTGTCAGGCAGAGAGTAGGGAAAGGAAATTTCAGGAAGTGGGAATACTTGACTTTGAATGGCCTCCTCCCCATCTCTGAAACATTGCTTGGGTTTTCCCACTTTCCTGTCTGGATTGCAGCAGATATCCTGCAGCCATAAGCCAGTAGCCCACTCCTGGCCAGACCCGCCCACCTTGAATCTCTACCTGCTGCCTCTCTGTTGCCCTTGCAGGCTCCAGACCCTCCTCCATGCTGCCATCCCAGTGCCGGGGCCTTCTTCACTTGGCTCTCGCCACTGGGTACCCGTTGTGGCCCCCATTCTGCTCCTACAGTTCAGTCTGCGGGTGTGATGCCTAGGTGTGTGTCTGGGGCTCCTCCATGCTTCATCTGTTTGCTCCTTTCTCCTTCCTGCAATGTCCCCTCTTCTCTCCCCCATAATCTTGAGAAAAGAAGACTTCAAGCCATCTGAAAAACATCTATGAAGCTTGCCCAATCTCTATATCCCAGTCCAGGCCCGTTTCCTCTTCTGGGCTTCCCTGATGGCATGAGCTTGTGCCACTCCTCTTTCCTGAAATTACCCAGCTCTCTCTTCACACCCCCTGAAGCTTCGGGGCCTTGAGCTGTTGCGTTTTTCTGCTTGTGGGCCTCACCTCCGCATCTGGCCTGAGGGGCAGGGACGGGATTGAAATGTCTCCTCCCAGCCACCCGCCTGACTGAGGCATCTCCTAGCCCCTACCTGGATGCCAGCGCCTTCAGGGACCATGATCTTCCACACGCAGTTGAGGCTGTTGAGGTAGGGCTCTGGGAAACCGGGGGACAGGATGGTGCCCCTGCGCTCTGTGAGGTTGCCTCCACATGGCACTGGGAAGGAGGCAGTTCTGGTCAGAGGTTTCTCCTGCTTGTCTTTGTGGGTACCCCATGGGAGCCTCCCCAAACACTCCTTCAGGGCCTCCCTTGCTGGCTATTGGCTTCTCCCGCAGGCCCCCATCCCTGCTTCTTCTGTGGCTCCTGTCCCTACAACCCTCCTTCACATGCATCCCTCCCCCAGCAACCCCAGCTCCTCCTCTTTGCTGTCTACACACCCAACCCACGGGACTAGTGATTTGGCCTGAATGGGACACCCTATTTAAGTTATTCTGGTGGGCAGGGGCTGCTGTTGGGTGTCACCGGCCACCCCCTCCCAGGAGTCCTGGTTGTCCAGGCACTCACCCACACAGGTAGGCGCTGATACATTCCACTGGGCTAAGGCCCCGGGAACGGGGAGGCACTCGATTTCTGGGGACCCCTGCAGGGCATAGCCGGAGTTGCAATCGAAGCGGACGATGGCCCCCACCGAGAAGTCACTGCCCAGCCTCTTGCCATAGCGGGGTTCCGGCACAGAGCTGCACTGCGTGGCGCTTGTTCGGGGTACCGCTGCGGGGGACAAGGGCACTGAGGGGCAGGCCTCACCCCTCTGGAAACTGGCTCAGGGATGCACACACAATGGGACTGGAGCTGAGACAGTCTGGATGGGACCCTGAGAGGCTCTGAGCACTTTCTCTCAGGGCAGGGGTAGGGACTTTCCAGGACAAGGACGATTTTACTAAAACATAGTTGGACACACAAGGTGGCAGCACAGCTTCTGGAAACCATGGATGGCAGAGTTTAGGCCTAGTTGTGTTCTGTGGCTTCCCAATGGTGCCCTCCCATCCCCATGAAGTCCCACATCCCCTTACAGGAAGAATGGCCTTTATTCCTCCATTCACCCTACCTTGGCCTCTGCCCAGGGCTCTGCTCTCATGACCTGAATCTGAATCTCCCCTTACCCTGCCCACATGGTGGACAGGACCCTTTAACCCAGGCCCCAGTTATGCCATCCTTCTGTGGCAGGGGAATACAGCTCTTCCTGGGCAGTGGAATGAATGAGCCCTTGAAAAGTGGGCTTCCTTCTGGACAAGGAGAGGTAGGGGCCTAGAGGTGAAAGTCAGGATGCTCCACGACTCTGCCTTTCAAAGCCAGTAAGGAAGGAAGGGGACAGACATCCATCACCTGCTTGGTGTCAACTACTTTGTGAACTCTCTTAACTCCATCAGTGAGGTAATATGCTTACCCTCATTTTAGAGGTGAGCAAACTGGGGCTCTGAGGGATGGAGTAGCTGGTGCCCAGTTAGAAACTGGCAGAGCTGGGATTCAAAGCCATGTCCATCTTAATCCCAAGTCTGTGTTTTTCCCACATCTTTACTGTGTCTTGTAGAGAAGACCAAACTCCATGGGAGAGAGTCTAGGTACAAGGCCTGGGCTGGTCATCCCAATGCCATTGGGACCTTGCCAGGCAGTGGGGGAGGGGAAGGGCAGGAGTTAGCATCCCATGTCTGATTTTCCCCCTCATTCGACATGGAGTTTTGTCCAAGAATTGTCTGTTGGGTAAATGAGTGTCTAAATTCAACTGAATTTCAAGGAACTGCCCTACAAATCAGTAACTGCCTCCACACACCCTAGGACTGAGGCCTAGACTTAGGGGTCAAAAGTCCAAGTTCCTTTGGTCAGGGAGTCACTAGAGAACTGAGATGTCTTCACACCTTTCACATCCACGCCCTGCATACCTTGATAGACAAAGTGGAAGCCTCTGGCTGGTGCTGGGCCTTTGGCACTGAACTTAATGAGAACTTGATTGGAGGTGGCCAAGGGCAGCGATTCTCCTGCCAAGATAAGGGGCGAGGAGGAGAGGGAGACAGTGAGTCCAGCAGGAGGGCCCAGCAGAGAAAATCCTGGCTAGGAAGGAGGGGCTGCCCATACCACCCCTCCCCCCACCCCCACAGCAATTCCTTCCATATCCCAGCTCTTCCGGAAATAAAACCTCACATTTTTACTACACTTCACACTCTAAAGTTTGCAGAAGGTTTTAGCATCCATGGTTTTACCTTGACCTATGGTCTTTAGAGGCTGACATGACAAGAGTTCGGTGCCCTCATTTAATAGGTCAAGAAAGAGAGGATCAGAAAGATTAAATGACCTTCCTGGAAAGGAGAAAGCTTTCAGACATACATTGGCCCACAAGGATGAGGAGAATGGCCATTACCAAACTGACTGGTGGTTTACTTGGAAAATTGACATTAAAAAGAAAAATGCATCAGCTTCTGGGAAGGAGGGTGATGTGAGTATCTGAGAGTAACTGGCCATTCCCAGATCCTATAAAATGACAGATAACCACAGCAATTGTATAATTTATTGCTCACACTAGGACACTTTTGAGAGTCAATGGGCATGTTATTAATAATTATGTCGGGACAACCAAAGCAAGACGAATTGTCACCCAACTGATAACACAGCTTAAGGAAGACCTGCATGGGCACAGGACGCTTTTATATCAGAAGATAAAGTTCTATCTTCTCCTTGACGTGGTATAGATGGACAAGAGTGAAGACAACACCAGCTGGACCTACAGCTGTGAAGTGCAGTCCTGCTTGTGGTCAGTTTCTTGAGGCAGCTGAGGGACTAGACCATGGCTTAGCAGGTAGTGGCATGGCCACTCTGCATCGCTGAGTGTGCCCCTCCACAGTCTTAGGGAACCCTGAGATGCCTGCTGACCCCACCGTCAGAAGGGAAGCTGGGGGTGCAGACAGCCAGGCTAAGTCTCCACTGCAGTGAGGGCTGGAGTCGGAACCAGCCATGGAACCACTGGGAGGCACATCTGAGGCCAACCAATGCTTCCAGAAAGCCCATGTGACACTACTGGCCACGGAGAGTGGAGAGTTTTGCACAACATACTATTTACACATGACCCAGATGGCTGATCCTGGCTGGGAGTCATTGACCCAATAATTTCTGGCTGCCAAAGCAAAAAGAAACTCATGAAGAAAAAGCTTGTCTTTATTATCACCACTGTCTGGAGCTCTTTAACAGATGTGAGCAGAACAAAACTCTAGGTTTCCATCCTGCCATTGTCTGGCATGATACGTGGATTAGGACCCCTATAATCTCTCACAAACCCATTTCAACTTCCAAGCCTGGATGAACACAGACATCCCTCTCCATGGACAAGCACATAGTAAAATCCCTGGACAAAAGACAAGCTCTCAAAGTTTTAAGGGTGAAAACCACTCAGAAATCAAACCAAACATTTTAATGTGAACTATCAGAAAGAGCAGGCAAATATCTCGAGAAGACTTTCAGTTGTGGTTGCCACAAGACTAAATCTAGCATTGCATCTGTGAAGTCAGAGAGGGCAGCCATGCCAAAGGAAAGTTCTGAGATCAATAAAGCCTTCAAAAATGAGAAGCACCAGTATGTGGCAGCTGGATTCTGTAGAAGTTGAACAGGGAAGTAGAGATTAAGTTGGGGGAAATTCTTCCAGAATCCACAGGAAAAGGATAAAGAGATGAAAATAATGAGAGAAACCACAAGCAACATGGAAGATAGATCAGAGAAACTCCAGTGTGCATACAACAAGGATTTAAGACAGAGAGAGAGAGAGAGAGAGAGAGAGAGAGAGAGAGAAGATAGGAGAAACTGAAGGAGAAGAAATAATTTAAGAAAGAAGATAACTTTCCTAAGCTTAAGAAAGATCTGAGGTTCAGACTACAATTATTCTCAAAGTGCCAGATGTAATTAATGAAAAGAGATTTCCCTTGCAACCTATCCTAGTGGGCTTTCAGATTTTAAAAATAAAATTAAAAAAAAAATGAATGCCATCCAGAGAGAAAAGAATGGGTTACCTATCAGGGTAAAGAATCAGGTTGGACTCCACTTGTCTGTAATATTAACTGTTGGAATGAAGTGGGATGGTGGCAGGAGTTTTGAAAGAAATTTGTGACCTGTAATTTGACTTACAATCAAGTTGTCATTCACATGATGTGTCAAAGGAAAGACACAGTCATACAGGCAAGGTGGCGGAAAGTACTGCGGTGATAAGCCTACTAAAAAAATGAACAGAAGTAGGGAAATCAAAAACTCTCAGGGATAAAGACAACCAGGAAAAGATAGTTAAGCCCAAATAATTATTGTCAATGAGGTAGCAAAATTAAATGCAAAAGTAGACACTTGGGGGAAGAAGTCCATAATTTATAAATAATTTACTGATAGCATTCATTAGAAATTCTAAATGTATATATAAAAAAAGCCTTGGAAATTAGAGAGGGGTCAGACAGGAATGGGAAAGAAAGCAAAATCAAAACAAAAAAGCCCCCCAAACTCACAAAGAACAAAACCAGATGACAGATATCAGAACAAATGTAAAATAAGTAAGTAAACATCCTCTTAAGAAAAAGACTCTCCAAGGAAATGAAGAAAGATATAGCAGGCAAACACAGGTGCTAAAATGGTTGGAAACACAAGAAGATAACAAAATATCACAGTTGTAGTGGGATGTTTAAATGAGCAAAATCCACGACATTTGATATATCAAATAGAGAAACAAAATGAAGACTGCTGAGTAGTGGTCCTCAAGCTTTTTGCCCCTTCAACACACCTCAGGACAGGGACACATTACTTCCTTCAGCGTTAGTGGCTCATCAGTGTTTCTCCAAATGAGGAATAAGATGATCTGAGGATATTGATATTGACACCTATAGGTCTTTTATCTGCATCCATCCATCCATCCATCCTTATTTCTTTCTAGCCATTGGTCCTTTACATCTATATGTGTTCTTGTATCTATATCTACATTTACATATACAGGTCCTAAATGTATCTCTCTCTCTCTCTCTCTCTCTCTCTCTCTCTCTTTCTCTGCCTGTACCAATGCTTCTATATTTATAGCTAAATTTATACCTCTATTTATCTATATTGAAAATCATGAGGCTTTGAAAAAGCATCCTACCCCAAGGAATCCTGACTTACACTCCTGGCTGAGTGGGCATACATGGGGTGCTGATATCAAAACTCATTTCATTGAGAATCACTGATAGAATGGATGTGAATAATAAAATTGAGGAAGATTGACCTAATGGCTATTACTAAACTAACTTCACTCTAACAAATAGCTCTAGGAGGCACAGGTTTTCCTCTCTGCATTTTACAGCCGAGGGAACTGCAGCTCTGAGCAGTCAAGCACCACCGGGCCTACAGGCACCTCGCTGGCAGGCAGTGAGTGTTGGGCCTGAGCTGCCCGTCTCTCTGCAGCCTCTCAACTGTCCAGAGGACACACTCTCTTCTTAGATACTCAAGGAATGAAAAAAAAAAAAGTCTTTGGCTATGGAAGAGGACCTCATTTAACCCCGAAATGGGAAGTGGTTCAGGCTATATTCTCTCCCGGTGTGGTAACAAAATTAGAAATTAACACAAATGTTTAAATGTAACAAGAACAAAATTCAGGTTCCTGGAGGAAAAGAGGAGGCAGCCTTAAAGGACTCTTGGGCAAGAAAGAAGAAAACATGGTGACAGATTATTTAGAAAGTAATGAGGAGGACAATAGGATGTGACAATTCTTACAGCACAGAGCCAAAACTATGCTTAGAAGTGAATGTGCTGCTGTAAACAAGCTCTTCATTACGCAGGGAAAAGAAGAAAGCTCTCAATTCAAGGGGTTAGCATAAGAAGCACAATGTAATCTGAAGAAAAACAGGAGGAGAGGCATGAAATAAATGCAGAAGTTAATTAATTAAAAAATAACAAAGGCCACAGAAGAACTGATAAGTAAAAGCAGAAACAAAACAAAACAAAACACCCCCCAAAAACAAAAACGAAATGAAACAACACAAAACCTCTCATCCAGGTGGGAAAAAGAGGGGTCACTACTAATACAGTACTCAATCAGTAAAGGCAGGTGATATAACCTCTGACACCCAGGAGATTATATAGCATCATAGTATATATATAACCTGTGTTGCTGAATTTAAAATAATTATAAAATGGGTTTTTTACTAAAACATAAAATATCAGCATTGATCTTAGGGTCATATACCTGAATAAACCAATAGTCATGGAAAAAAATAAAAGAAAAAAAAACACTGATAAGGAAGAAATAAAGTATTGAGGCAAATTTATCTGCAGAAGATATGGCTTCTTGCCTAAAGGGCCCAGGAGAGATCAGTAGGCAGTGTTAGCATTATTACAGAGGGTTCATTGACTTTACAAAATGACTACACCAAAAATACCAGTCATCTAATATACTATCAAAGACCAGTTAGAAAATACAATGGAAGGAGGGGGGACCAGTTCACAGCAGCAACAAAAACAATGACAAAAATTGCCATCCAATATCTAGGAGTAAAGCTAATAAAAAATGAATACTGCCAAAGTGAAAATTAAAGCCCCTTTCCCAAGGTTACAAAAGATACATAAATGGAGAGACATATCATGTTCCTGGATGGGAAGAAGGGTTACTGTTATAAAGATGTGAGTTCTCCCCCAGTTAACCAATAACTTAATGGAAGTCCAATGAAAGTTCTGAAGCAAATTTTTTTATCTTGACAAAATATTTCTTGAAGTTACCTGGAAGCAAAAATAAACAAGAACAGGGGCACTTGGGTGGCTCAGTTGGTTACGTGTCTGGGGCGCCTGGGTGGCTCAGGTCATGATCTCGTGGTTCATGGGTTCAAGCTCCAAGTTGGGCTCCGCACTGGCAGTGCTTGAGATTCTCTCTCTCTCTCTCTCTCTCTCTCTCTCTCTCTCTCTCTCTCTCCTCATCTCTCTGCCCCTCCCCAGCTCTTTCTTTCTCTCTTTCTCTCTCTCTAAGTAAATAAATAAACTTGAAAAAAAAATAAAAAAGATAAAGAAGAGCAGTCAATAAAAAATTCAAAAGAAAGGAACAAGTTTGGGGGCTCACATTACCATATGTTTAAAATTATCCTAATATTAAACATTTTTATAACCTTACACTAAGTTTTTTGATACAGATAGAAAAATACACAGACACTTAAAGACATGGATATAAAGTCTGGAAACATCCTTAACTTCATAAAAACTTAATAGATGTAAATCTGGCATTTTGAAAATTTTGTTAGGACAACAGATTAACTAAATTTGAAAAAATATGGTTAGATTCCCTATAACAAATAACAAATCAAGATAAATTCCAAAGGTATTAAAGCAGAACAATCACACTGAAAAGAAGCAAAAGAAAACACAGAAGAATATTTACTTCATCAGCAGAAAAGTAAAGGGGAAAACTATAAAAGAAAGCATTGATAGATTTGATGTCAGGAGAAATTTAAATTTTCTGACATTAAAATATACCCTGAAGAAAATTAAGTGGCAAATGACAAAGTGTAGGGGAAAGCATTTTATAGCATTTAATATAGACAAGAGGTTTTTATGGCATATGATACGTATAGCTTGTAATAATATGGAGGTCTACTAAGTCAATAGAAGATAAATGGTAATAGAAAAATCAACAGCAATACACAAGTAAATTCACAAATAAAAAATGCATGGGCCAATAATTACATTATAAAAAGTTTACCCTAACTTGTAATAAAAAAAGGCAAATTAAGAAATGAGATACAATTCTCACTTTTCAAACTGATGATGCTTTTGTTTCCTTAATTAGCTAGTTTTTGTGAGAATAAAACATGATCTCTTATTCACTTTTGGTGAACAGAGTGGCAAGGACTTTCTAGAGGGATGTTTGGCATTTTGGCATATTTCAAAATCAGGGATTTTGATAATTCTGTTAAAATAACTGATTAACTAAGTTTGAAAGAATATAGTTAGATTCCCACAAAAAGCCTTAAGTTAAGATCGCACATATCCTTTAACTTGGCAATTCTACTTCTAGATAGTCTAAGGTAATAGAGATGTGTATAGAGACGTATGCATAATACACTGGGTTACTATTCACGAGAGTGAAAAATTAGAAACAATCTCGATGTTCAATAATAGGGAATTCATTGCATAAATTTTTTAACATAAATGTTAAGTAACTATATGATGGACTGTTTTGCAGCATTTAAAAATCCTATTATAGAAGGAAATAATGACAGAAATGCTCACAATGGACATTTCAATAAAAATATGTACATTGTTTTATTCAATAAAATATACAAAAGATTAAGTCTAAGTAGATATAAAGGCTGGGGGAAAATACACTCCATCTTTCAGTGGTTCTTTCTGGGTGGTTTTTATTTTAATTCTCCATACAGTTATTTTGTCTTGCCTCTAAGATTTCTGCATTGAAAAAGCAGTATGTTTATAATCAGAAAAACATGTTGGGTCTTAGAATAAACCAACAGGGGAATACTACACCACTTGGGGCAGCAGTGTAGACACACCTTGGGGTGAGGGTAGTTTCCCAAGCCCCCTTCTACGTTTGGGCTACCAGGAGCTGACTGTCGTGTTGTAGAGAAAGCACCAGTGGACGACAGACACAAAGCTGTGTGGTGCCACCTGTGGCTGGGCTTACAGGGCCTCTTTCCTTTCAGCGGGCCCGAAATGCCCTCAGCCCACCACCATCCCCAATGCCGGCCAAGCCCTGGGTACCTGTGTGGGAGCCCGAGAGGGAGCTGAGGAGCCGGGAGTGCTGGCTGTGGCCATCATGCACCTCCACCACGTCGTTGAGGGCCGTATGGAAGAAGGCGAACTGTCCAAACACCACTGCGAAGGAGACATGGTGTGGAGACCTCAGCATGGAAGACTGGCCACCATGTTGGGGGCAAGGACTGGAGGTGTGGGGGCTGCAGGCCAGGAGCAGGGAAGCCTCCGCGGAAGTTGTTGGTTCCTGGGGCTGACTGCTTGCTGAGGCTTCTACTGGCTGATCAGCACACTGGCCAGACCCCAGGCACAGGGTTGTGGGGAGGTGGAAAGGGCCAGCTGGCATTCTCCCTCATGGGTCAAGATAACATTGAAGACTGAACATAACAGTCAGGACTGGTGGAACTGGAGCTGGGCCAACCCCATTCCTTTCCCAGATAGCAGTGGCAGCAGCTACTTAAGGACATGGAAGGGCTTTTGGCAACACCTCCCATTTTCCATGTGCTCTCAGGACCCTGTATTTTCCTTTGTTTTTTCTTCAGAAATCCTGCTGACCAGGACAGCCTTTGATACAAGATGCCCCACGGTTAAGAGGAATAAGGGTGGTGAAAAGCAGCTGCTCCTGGGGAAAGAGCGACTGTCTAAGGAATGGGCAAACATCTTGAGCTCATTTCCCTCTGGCAAAGCCAAGGGAAGAGGCAAAATGGTATTTACAAAGCACCTACTGTGTGCCAGGTACCATGTTTGCCAGATGTATCATCTTCAACTGTGTCTCTTTTAGATGTTCATATTTTAAAGACAAAGAAACTGAGGCCCAGAAGTTAAGAATGTTCCCCAAATGGCACTCAGCTCACTCCAGGAAGGGGCTGAAAAGCTGGTGGTCCGTGGTCTTGATGAGCCCCTCTCGGATGAGGCCTAAGGGCCCTGCCATTTGATGGCTATTCATGCCACCAGCTACAAATCACACGGGATTTCTTCAGCTGCCCCTCTCTTCCAGGCACTGCTGGAGGGGCTGGCATCACTGATCACACAGTGCGAACAGCTCTAACTCAGCTATCTGCCTGAGCTTGGTGTGGTCTGCCTGTGCTGGCTTACCAGTTTGCCAGGCATATCTGGGGGCAAGAAGCAGGGTAGGAGGGAGAGGAGCAGGGGCCAGAGGGGCTGGAGGGAGAGGCAGGAGGGAGAGCACACTGTGGAACCCTGAAAATGGGTACTGAGGTGGTGGCAGGGGTATCTCCGTCCTCCCTCCTGCAGAGGTGAACACGATGGGCAACATTCCTGCTTTCAGAGTGTGCATTCTAGTGGGAAAAGACAGTCAATAAAGGGAGGAAAAAGCCCACTTAAGCAAAGAGATAGGGAAGATAATTTCAGATAGTTAAAATTAAGTCCTAGAGGTAATGGGAAAACATGATAGAATGAGGCAGGTCACTTTAGGTAGCAGATCAAAGGAAGATTAGAAGAGGAAGTCAGAGCTGAGACCTGAGCTTGGAGCCAGTGTTGCAGAGGCAAAAGTCTGCCCCGAATTCCGGGGCTCAGCATCCTTGGCAAAGACAAGATACTTGGGACAGACCACTGCCCTTCCTCGAACTGGCTCTCTGTGTGCCTGTTTCAGCCCAATGAAACTGACCAGCCTTGGGGTTGCTTCCTTTAAAGGCCGAGCTCTTTATTATGGGAGGAATCCAGGCACAAACTGCACACCACTAATCAAGGATTCTGTTCTGAGTAGCAGATTGGACTGGACAACGTTTTAGGACTTTTCTAACTGTGAGCCTGCAGGTCCAAAGCTCCTGCCACATAAGTATGCTGGGGTGGCTGGCGTCACACACACACACACACACACATGTATGTGTGCAGGGGCTGGGGTGGGAGTGCTGCGTGATGGCTGGAGTGGTAGGTTAAGGTGAGATGGGGAGTTCACAGAGGTCAGGGAGCACATGTCGCTCACGTCTGCAACAGAGTGTGTGGTCCCTGAGAGATGCTTCATAAATGCTTGGTGGCATCAGGCCTTGCCCTATGCTCCCTCCACCCTATCTTGGGCATAAGTAGCCAGCTGCTGCCCCATCCCTCTCCTAGATGGTCAGGATTTATCAGTGCCCTTCACCCCACCCAACACCAATCCTGTTTAGAAATAGTTGTTACTCCTCCTACAAAGAGGAGATCCAGGGAGAAAGTATCCGGGTGGGTCACCTGATTGCTCAGGTACAACCAGTCTGGCTGCCCCTTAGAACTTCCTAAATCCTTCAGGGATGGCAGGACTCTTAAATGTCCCCACTGCCAACCAGGTGACAAGCCTGGCTTCTTTTTGTCTGAGTCTCTTGGAATCTGGAAGTTTTTCTGCTTTCTCAGGACACTGGCCTGCCCCCCACTTTTCTCGTTTGCCCTACCTATAGCTGCTGGGCTAGGCTCCCAGGCTCGGATGGGATGGTGGAACACTGGGGTTCCCAGCTCTGTCCCACTCCTTCCTTCTTCCTGCCCTTTGGTCACCCTCCCCTGGGTTCCCAGTCAGCCTGGATCTGCAGCACCTCCAGTCAGACGTGGGCTGTGCTGGCTAGTGTCCGGCATCCCTGCCTTCCCTCCGTCCTGGCTACTTCCTCCCCAGCTGCATCCCCTTGTGCTGCTGGCCTTGCTAGTGCTCCTCCCACACATACGTCAGGAGCGCACCCGACAGTGTATCTTATTTCCACTGCATGGCATCTGCACCCAGGAGTCCTGTACCGGAGATGGTCTACCCGTTCCCACAATGGGAGTGGATACAATTGAGAGTGGAGCCGGGGGCGCGAGTGGGAAGGGCCCGGGGGCCTGGAAGAGGTCGGGAAACATAAATAAACATACCGTAGTCCTTGGGCACGGTGACAAAATAGAGGCAGATCTGTCCACTGGTGTAGTTCTGGGGGTAGTTGGGGGATAAGACCACTCCGTCTGAACCCACATACTGTCCCCCACAGGGGGCTGGAAGAGAAATCAGAGGGAGGGCCAGGTGATCTTGAGGCCTCTCATCAGCTGTCATGCTCACCCCAGCCTGAGCCACTGGTCCCATGAGGCTGCCCTGAGGTGTGCAGCAGCTAGTGTGGAGGAGGGGAGTTCTGAGCACCTCCCTGGCCTGGCATGTGGCCTGAAACCTTCCTTGATGCTGTCAAGGGCCCTCCTGGGCACATGTCAGACTCTGCTCCCTAACTAGTAACACTAGCATCAGTCCCTGGAGGCACAGGGGCCTAGGACTGACCGTCTGTCCCATGGCTGATGTCTGCCCAGGCATGTGTCCACATGAGTTAGTGCCCCCAGGCTAGCCCCACTGGGAGCAGCTGTCCCATGCGGCCCAGCCACCTTCTGTTCCCATCCAAGGTGCCCAGTTCTATGAGGGGTGGCCCTGAGAGCCAGCCTCTCTCACCTGGGCAAAGGGGCCTCCTTGCTTTCCAACTTGGGGTGGCCACCATGCTCTTGAAGTTCTGACACTCCATCCCATCTCTCTTGTCAGGGCCCCAGAGCTAAGCCAGACCCTGCTGGAGTCAGCCCACCCTGCTGGCCTTAGTTTTACACATATGATCTCTCAGTGACTTTCCCTAAGCCCAGGTTATCTTTAACCTCCAATCTCCCTCATATGACTTACTGGCATGTCTGGGGGCCACTGATGATGGCCTCTGTCTGAGTGGGCACACTAGGTGGTCTGAGAGAGGACATGTCGATAGGGACTGTCTACCTGGTGAATTACCAGCCTCTCTCATTCACAGTGGACTCAAAGAGCCCGCTCTTAGGACCATGTCCCATGCCTCCCTTCCCCCAGCTGACAGCCCCTTCTGCCCCTGGCATGCCCTCACTCCCTCTGACTCCTTCCCGCCCCTGTCCCACCACCTGTGCACACTGGTCGGGGGTTGTTCCATGCGGGCTTCCCATCAGGCCCCAGAATGCAGCTGAGGGTAGAGGCGCCCTCAACCTCATAGCCCCCGTGGCAGTAATAGGTGATGGAGGAGCCCAGCTTCAGATCGGACCCCACTCGCGTGCCGTTCTTGATGGAACCAGGGTCAAAACACGACTCCCGTGGGTTTTCTGGAAAAAAGAAACACACACACACACACACACACACACACACACACACACACACACACAACTCATTAGTGGCCTAATTCCATGGTGCAACAGCCAAGAGGAGACCCTGACTCTAATTAGCCACAGGGCATATGGGGATTTGGGATTTCTGGTTCTTTTCCCTTCAGGTCTGAAAACGTCTCTAAATCTAGGGCTGGAGATCATCTTGGAGAATGAAATTTTCCCTCTTCTCCTCCACATTCTTGCCCTGATCCACAAAGGAGCAAGTTGCAGCTAAACCTTAGGGGCCCTCTGTCACTCCTTGACCCCACTCTCTCCAGGGGAGGCTGACTGCTGTCATAGGTACTTCTGCAAGAAGTACCTTGCAGGTACTTCTGATTGCAAGGGCACCAGTCCTTAGATTTAGGAAGGAAGTAGGAAACCCTACTTTATTTATTTATTTATTTTTTTAAATTCCAAGTAAAGAATTTTTATCATAAGGGAAACCCTACTTTAACCTCCGGACTTATCTAGGGTTAAACAGTTTTGCAGGGTTTTGCATCGGGGTATTGGGTGCTTGCTAGTTTATTAAAACAGTAGTATTTTTCTCTACCTGATTTTTGTGGCATATATGTCTCTCCAATTAGGCATCCATGATACACCTAACAGGCATCTACTCTGTCCCTCTATGAGAGCGAACTTGGTGCTGCCTGAGCGATTGAGAGCACGACTCGGGAACCCCCATCTCTGGAAAAGGGCACTGTGCAGCCTCCCTCACCATCAGCTGGGAATCTTGAGCAGCTCTTGGGAGCCAACTGTTCACTTGCACTTGCACTGCTTTTCCTCATCCTCCTTGGTCAAAGACCGCTGGTGGTCAAGAGGCCCGTCATCATGGCTGGACAGTGTCAGGGAAATGCCACTGAGTATCAGGATTCCATTAGACTCCTGGAGGCTATGCTACAGGGAGGTCTAGGGATGGGGCTCACAAAAAGGTGCTGACAGCCCTCGCCGGTGGACTCACAAGTTCAGAAGTTCAAATAACAGATTTAAGGAGGAAAGAACCAGAACAGAAGGGCTCAGAGTTCAGGGATGAATAGCTGAGGAATTTTGCTGAGGCTGTCCTTGTCACCTGGGCATCTTTTAGGCTGCCAATATGAAGCAGCCACTGCTCGAGGGGATGCTCAGCTGCCAGTCAGCCCATTGACTGATGGGATGGGGCTCTGAGCATCCACATCCTGCCAAGTCCAGCCACTCTTGCATTTGAGCCCTATGATGGCCCTGCTCTTTGTCTTTGCCTATGGCTAAGGGGGCAGCCGTCCTGGATATGCTACTACATTTAAACTCAAGTGGGACCCAGAAAATGGTCCCTTATCTAGAAGAGGACACCTCAGTGGTTTCCTCATGGGTCCTATGGTGTGTCACCTTCACCCCTCAATCAAACCTGTCCTTTCCCTAAGCTCACTGGCTCTGGCCAGAATAGAACTGGCCATTAGGTAACCCATCTGAGAATCACAGAGTTACAGGGAACTGTCACCATGTCTTATATTTCATCTGTCCTTTTTACAAATTAAAGTCGGTCAAACCTAATTTGAAGCTCAGAGAAATTCATAAGCTCAGAGAAGCTCATAAGGGGCAGAACTAGCTGGGGCCCCCCAGTATCCACTTCTCCCCTTCATCCTTAAATAATAGAAACCAGATTTTATCCAGACTACCAAGGCACCAGCTAAAATCTACATCTTCTAGCTTTCCAAGCAGCTACATCTGGCCAAAGAGATGTAAACACAGTCAAGTCAGACAGTCTCCTGTCTCACTCAGAGTAAAAGCCCAAATCCGTATGGGTCTAAAAGTCCTGGGTCTTCTGTCCCCAATCCCCACCCCTCTATGATCTCAACTCCTATCATCCCTTTGCTAACTTTGTTCCAACCACATTGGCTGCTGTTCACGGAATGTTTCTTCACCTCCATGGCTCTCTCTCTCAGCTCCTTCAGGATTTAACAGTGTCACCTTCTTAGAGACACCTCCTTGACTAGCTATTTAAATTTTTGATATTCTTCTCCCCAGCACTCCTGGTCACCTTTCTCTGCTTTGTTTCTCTGCACTGGCACCAATACTATCTCATGCACTAAATATTCATCCATTTTTTCCTATCTCTCTCAACTAGAGTGCAGGTTCATGAGGAAGTTATCCAGTTTTATTTACTGCTCTAGTCCAGTGCCTGGCAAGTGGATAAACGTGGGACTTCTAGAAAGCCTGCTTAAGAGAAAGTGACTCAGCTGAGAGAATGCTCATTAGTCCTTCTTTTTTTTCCTTCTTTCCTCTTCCCCATAGTCTTAACTTAGAGATGATGACTAGAATTCCAGTCTCCATCTTGGATCCTGAGATAACCATGAGGATGGGAACCATGTCCTAGCATGGTAGAGCAGAAAGGCAAGAGGAGCCAGGGTTGGGGAAGGGGTCACCTCATCATCCCTGGATGACAATCTCTAGATTTCTTTTATAGGAAGGAGAATAAACTTCTACCTCACACAAGAAGCTGTGCTTTTGGGTAATAGCTGGGCATGTCTGTCCCAGAACTTTACGCTGTCAGAGAGTCCTTTCTTCTCTTCTCCATAATTGCAAAAACTCCTACACTTTTCTTTTTTTAATGTTTATTTATTTTTGAGAGAGGGAGAGACAGAGTGTAAGTGGGGGAGGGGCAGAGAGCCAGGGAGACACAGAATCTGAAGCAGGCTCCAGGCTCTGAGCTGTCAGCATAGAGCCTGATGTGGGGCTCGAACTCACAAATGGTGAGATCAAGATCAGATGCTTAACTGATTGAGCCACCCAGGCACCCCAAACTCCTACGCTTTTCAATGCCACCTTCTCTTGAGCAAGTTTCCTGTACTTTGCCTTCTCTCTGGCAGAATTCTGTTTTTATTTCCTGAATGATAGCATGTGTGGCATTATCTTGGTAGGTTGGATAAGTATATTTCCTTCCAGTGGATTCTGAATTCCTAAAGGACAGGAACCTTTAGCTATTCTCTTCATAACCCTGGCAATTAGCACAGAACTTGGTATTGGAGCTGGTTCTGTTTGGCACACAACGGACGCTTAATAAATGGATGCTGAATTGACTGGCTGAACACCCCAGGGCTTGGAAAATTCACAGTCACATCAATGATCACAACTACAGACTGTATTTTATAGTTACTCACATGTCGGAGCAAGAAGAGCTCATCATTCTGAGCATTATCACATTAATGAAAATGACAAGAGTAATGATAATGATGATAGCCCCTTATAGAGGAATATCACGTTATAATTTTCAACGTACTTTCCAATCTGTTATCTCATTTGTGCCTCACAATAGCCTCTGCAGCAGGCAGGGCCAGGTGTGCTCCTGTTCAGGTTACTGATGAGAAATGTGGTGATCAGAGAGGCTAAATGAGTTTCCCAAGCCATTCAGCTGGTAAGAAGTGGAATTAAGACCAAAATCAGGTCTTTAGTCAGCCAAACCAGAGCTCAGCTGTGAATGATAAAACTGTAATGACTGAAATATCATTGTGATAATAATAAATAAACACCAAGCCCAAAATGGGAATAGCAAAAGAACCAGCTTCTTTTTGTCCTAATAGATAAGGAACATTTCTAAACACTGTAATAGCAAGACACTGAAAATAGCAATATGCACACGCAACCAGTAAGGAACTGGTTAAAAAGATTGGATTACAGCCATCCACTGAAATACAAGCAGGCTTTAAAAAGAATTGCAAAAGTCTTTGAATACTGATATGGAAAAATGATCAGGATCTATCATTGGACAAAAACCAAAAACAAAGTAAAAACAAACCCATATGACAGATTAGTACATATGGTGTGATCTCTACTCATATAGAACAGGGATCAGCAAACTATAGCCCACAGTCTCACTGCTTGTTTTTGTATAAAGTTGTTAATAAAGTTTTACTGGAACACAACCTCCCCTATTTGTTTAAATACTGTCTATGGCTCTTTCGGCATTTCAACAGCAGAGTTGAGTTGATGTAACAGAAACTATGTGGTTTGCTCAGCCTATTTACTGTCTGGTCCTTTATAGAAAAAAAGTTTTCTAACCCTTGTTATAGAATTCACATTATTTTATTTTTATAAAAAATATCTGGAATAAGATAACAAACTGTTAACAATGGTGCTTCAGGGGATGGTAGTAACAGTAGGTGTTAAGTGTTTAGAGTACATCTTATGTGCTTCTGTATTGTCTGCATTTTCCCAGCAAACACATTTTACTTTTAAAATAGGCAAAAAATGAAGGTATTTCCATTTTGAATTTAAAAAGGAAGACCCATTCTGACAGGTGTGATCATTGTAGCTTTGATTTGTATTTCCCTGATAAGTGATGTTGAGCATTTTTTCATGTGTCTGTTAGCCTCTGGATGTCTTCTTTGGAAAAGTGTCTGTTCATGTCTTTGATTAATGGATAAAGAAGATGTGGGTATACAGTTACTTATTTATTTATACAGTGGAATACTACTCGGCAATGAAAAAGAAAAAAATTTTGCCATTTGCAACAACATGGATGGAAACAAGGAGGGTACTATGCTAAGCGAAATAAGTCAGTTAGAGAAAGACAGATATCATATTATTTCACTCATATGTGGAATTTGAGCAACACAACAGATGAACATAGGGGAAGGGAAGGAAAAATAAGATAAAAACAGAGAGGGAGGAAAACCTTGAGAGACTCCTAAATGCAGAGAACAGACGGAGGGTTGCTAAAGGGGAGATGGGTGAGGGGATGGGTTAAATGGGTGATGGGCATTAAGGCAACCCAGTTTTTGGGATGAGCACTGGGTGTCATATATAACTGATGAACCACTGAGTTCTATTCCTGAAGCCAAGACTACACTGTATGTTAACTAACTTGAGTTTAAATAAAAAATAAAATAAATAAAAAGAAAGACCCATGGCAGTGGTGGTTCCTGGTAGTGGTGGTAGTGGGAGCAGTGTGGAAACCTGGTTGCAACTCCTTGGCCCGTAGTGTTCCAGCCAAGGGCTTAAAAGAGAAAACAGGTGCTTTTTAGTACCTTCTGGTAGAAGCTGACCTTGGTCTTTCCTGAGTTATTTCAGGTTCTCCAACACAGGCTTCAAACTCTTCTTCTGAACTTCTTCAAACTCCCTCTGTCTGAAACACTCCCCCAACCCTGTTCTTGCACAGTGGGCTTCTTCTCAACCTTGAGGTCTGTTTAAATGATGCCTGCTGGGCAAAGCCTTCACCTTCACCAACTGCCATTCTGAGGCAGACTCCCCATTTCTCTTCTCAGCAGCTTGCTCTTTCCTAACTTCCGCTTCTTACTCCTCGTTGATCTATGTATTTGTTGTCTGTTTCCCTCATTCACCTTTATGTTATCTTAGGGACCATGACCACTGTGCCCACTGCCATAGCCTCCATATTTAGCACAAGGTGCGGCATGAGGTGAGAGCTCAGTAAGCATTTTTTGAGTGAGTGAATGGCCTCCACACTCATGCATGAACATGCTAGCCTGTCCCTGCCCAGAAGGGAGCCACCACACCTGCTGGAAAATGAGAGTAAAGCTCCGCCTCCCCTCCCCCTGACCCACCACCACCATTTCCCGATGTTTTTGGCTTAGGGAAAGACAGTAAGTCTCTCTGGGACTCATTTTTAGTAATTGTATCAAAAAAACAAGATCCTCCTTATTTTGCCCTGTTTCCTTCTAGCAAAGGGTAAAGCTACCCAGGTAGCTGAATCCAGATGAGAATGCCTCAGAGCAGAGTCTTATAAAAATCCACAAATGACATGATTGCATTCAGGATCATCTAGAAGACCTGCCTAGAATGACACAGACATCACAACCACCTTCCAGCAGCAACTGAAGAGAGACACCTACAAACTCTCCCATCACTGCCTTATAATTAGGTGAGTCTCCAAGATCTCATTGGTAGCATAAATGTCTACCTGTCTGGTTGTCACTGGCACGTGAAGTCCATGGAGACAGGAACTTTGTTTTGTTCTCAGCCCCTATAACAGGGTCTGGCATATAGAAGGTACTGAATAAATATCTACTGTGTGAACAGAAGAGTAAAAATGCATGATCTGCCTTTGCCCCTTATGAAGAAGCCTAATTCCATGACATTGGTCAATGGATGCTTAAGCCTGGTCAGTCTTCAAGTCCTTTGGGATTTGGAACCGGGACACAAACTGGGAAATAATTCAGAGTCAAGAGTGAGGCGGACATACTTGCCTTAGCAGAGGCAATGACCATTGATCTGTAAAAAGAGGATGAAGCAGGGAGGAGACCAAGTGGTCCTGGAGACAGGAGCCAATCTCAACCTTCGACTCTCCCTTCCTGATCTCAATCCCTTGGAAGTTTATGAAAAATATATTCCCTTTTTGTGTTATATTAGAGGGGGTTTTTGTGATGTGTACTGTTAAAATACAGAACACTTTTTGGCTTAAATTATATTGGCCATTACTTTTCTTATAATAAAGTTTCCTTTCTGTCTCAAGTTGGTTTTGAATGAGTTTTAGGTCTTTGCATTTTTACCCTCCCCCGCCCCCCCTTTTTTTGCTGAATTTGGTCTGAGTGGGTTTCTCAATTTGAAACTCAAGGATCCCGGACTCAGATGCGACCACACTATTTCTGCTTCCCACTTGGGAAGTTGGCAGGATGTGGGGCAAGGCCCCTGGTCTGTGTGCCTCTGGTCAGAGGAGGGGTTGACCTCAAAGAGTGGTTGCCACTGGGCTAAGCTCAGCTAAGTCCAGCAACATCTCTCTGTGTGGCTCCTCTCATCTCCCAATCCAGGACCCTGAAGCCACAGCCCCCAGGAGGACCCAAATACTCAGCATTAGAGGAGCCCTAAATCATCTCATCATCCTGGGTACAGTGTGGTACTGGGTAGAAATCCCCATATTCATGGCATCCTGGCTGTGGTCACCTTTCCATCTGCTCCACTGAAGCCACAGGCTAGAGCCATACTTCCAGGTCTGGTTTCCCAATGAAGCCCCTTCCACTTCAGCTGGGGAGAAGGGGGAGGGAGGAGGTACTCTCTGAAAGACAGCATTCTGCCTCTGGAAACAAGATGGCATATAGATGGATGAGGCCAATTCTTCTCTTCCTAAGGATTCAGACCTGCCTCAGGGTGCAAGTCCTTCGTGGGCTACATCTCAGTCTATGGTGTTCTATGGACTTGCAGAACACAGTGTCTAAATTCTTTGCCATGGACAGGAGACATATATAGGATACACATACATACACGTCACCAATATTCATGTTATAAATATTTCACGCTCATACGTATATGTATGCAGAACACCATCTCCCACTTTATAGCTTCAGTAAACAGAAAAGGTACTGACTGCATTCTACTGAAAAGAAAATGAAACAGGAAAGAAAATGTACTGACTGCATCATACTGGGCTAGCCCCATGAGGAAGGCTCCAAACCCTTCTCTTTTCCAAACAAGAGCAGAACAAATGAAATACCCATTACACAGGAAAGAAGGGAATCGGATAGAGAAGGTGGATCAAAGTATGTGCCTACTACCTACTGGCATTGGGCCCTGTGCTAGGTGCTGTTCCTGTCCACTACCCTCACACCACCTCTCCCATGTAGTGTGCTCTCCCTCCTTGATGGGTGAGGAAGGGATGCTCAGGGAAGGTAAGCGACTTGCTTAAGGCCATACTGTTAGTAAGTGATGGAGGCCACCCCATAAAGATATTGAACATGGGGGGATATCATCGAGGCCATGGGATCTGGTAGCAGAGTAGATCCATTCCAGGAATCCAGAGATCTTGGGATGTGGAGGAGACCAGGCGGCAAGGCAAGGGTCCCACGAAATGGGATGCCTGACCAGCGGCTGAGGCCATAGTAGAGAAGGGACTAATATTAGGGAGTGTGCCACCCGAGAAGGAGGGAAAGCTGCCTCAGGCCTCACCAGGTACCTCCTGCACCAAACACGCGCATTTATCTTGGCGTTTGAACCACAGATGCTAACAAGGCAGCGGAGGGTGCATGGGTGGGCATCACCTCTCCCCTCATCCCAGTGATTGGCCTCTTAGCTGCTTGGCTGGCTGAGATGGCAGCCTGGAAGGCCTTATTCCTTGGGGCTGTGTTTCAGAGCTGGGGGCCCCTGTAGATGTGGTCTTGGGCCAACAGCTGAAAGTGGAAGGGGCTTCCCTGGGAAAGAGGCCCTGAAAGCGTGGCTCTAGGCCGTGGCTTCAGTGGAGGGGATGGGGGGAGAGATGCCTGCAGCCAGGAGACCGTGATTTCTACCCAGTAGCTTACTGTTTCCACAGATGATGATCATCTCATCATGGGGTGACATGTGGGGTGACATTTTGGGATCTCCACCAGGGAGAAGACCCCAGGTAGGACAGGTTGGAGGTGGCTCAGGTGGTTGCTAATGCTCGTCTAGGGTTAAAAGACATCATTTGCGGTGGCTCCAAGTGCCACATTTGTGTGACTTTTTCTGGTCATGCTCAGCCACTTGCATGTGGGTGCGATGAAGGATGCCATTTTGCAAGGCTGCAACAGAAGGGCCAGGGGGGCAGGGGACTTGAGGGTACTTCTGTTCTTTCTGTAAGTGTGATGCAAGAGGTGAACAATAAGAAAAGCGAAGATGACAATACAGCAGTGGGGCTGGCGGGGTGACAGGTCCCAGTCTGAGTCTAAGTTGTGCTGCTGTTAGAATTCCACACTATGTGACTGTGTTTGTTCTGATGTAGGAGGATTCGGGAATGGGAGGTTTATTGAATGGCAGGCGTCTGCAGGAAGAGAGATCAGCAAAATATCCATCATCTAGGCCAGCCCCACGGGAAGGGAAGACCACAGCAAAACATTCTCTACTTTGTGCACGAAGTATCTTCTAGAACCGTACCTGACAAATAGCAGACAAGCGATAGTTTTGGGGATTTTGATGTGTTGATGGATGTGAAGTACTTAGGACCACACTGGCGGTTGGTAGTTGCTAAGTTAGCTATTGTTACGATTGGTGTTATTTGTGAGCGCATGTGAGCTATTCCCAGCAGTTGCCAGAAATATGTAATTAAGGAACACTTTCAAAGGTTGCTGAGGTCCTACACTATGCAAGTGGGGGACACGAGCCAGAAACTTTTTAAATTTTAACTGGTAATATGACCCCATTTGTCCACACAGGCTGATGAGGCCTGGGTGAACTTGGCTGAGAGCAACAATAACAAAATCCATCATCTCTAGAGTATCTGTAGAGTGTTCAGTACCTACTGGGCATTGTACTCATGCATATAATATGGATGTATAAAATATCTTTTAATTTTAACCTTCTGCAATGTAATTATTATTACCACCACTTTATAGATGGAGGAATGGTTTCCAAGAGATAATAGCCTGCCAAGCTCACCAATCAAGCAAGAAGTGGATCTAGGATTTGGATAAAAGCGTCTGGGACGATTAGGGAAGAAAAGGTCATGAAGACAATAACAGGATAGAAGAACTTGGAGTGGCCCAGAGCCTGGAGCCACTCTTACTATGGCTGCTGCTTAGACATTATAGGGTGCCTGAGACGTGCCAGGCACCGGGCCAGGGGCTTTGCTGCACAGAATCACTGATCTTCACAGCATTTCTGTGAGGCAGGGATTAGGCCACCCTCGTTTTATGATGAAGGAATGGAGGTTTTTCAAGAGGTTACATAACTTGCCCAAGGCCACACAACTGCTAACTAGCAAACATGAGCCCAGAACCCAGTTCATCTGACAGTCTAGGCTCTTGACCAGGCAGGGAGCGAGGCCTGCTTTTTTTTTTTTAATTTTAATTTTTTTTAATGTTTTATTTTTTGAGAGCGAGAGACAGAGTGCGAGTGGGGGAGGGGCAGAGAGAGCGGGAGTCACAGAATTTGAAGCAGGCTCCAGGCTCTGAGCTGTCAGCACAGAGCCCGATGCGGGGCTCGAACCCATGAACTGTGAGATCGTGACCTGAGCCGAAGTCTGACACTCAACCGACGAGCCACCCAGGCGCCCCTGCTTTTTTGTTAAGTAGATGCTTTTTGGAACACAGCCATGCCCGTTCCTTTATGTTTGGTCTTAGGCTACCCCAGCAGCAGCGCTGAGTAGTTGTGACAGAGACCATATGCCTCACAAGCCTAAAATATTGACTATCTGGTCCTTTAAGAAAACATGTGCTGACCCCTGCTTTGACCTCTATCCTGTTCAGCTTGACTTAATTCAAAATACAATGGCAGCAAAAGAATGGGACAGCTGGAGGGGTGAGGGTTGGAATCAGGAAGTGTCAGAAAGGGTCCAGGCTACGACAGGGTGCCAGAGTATAGCCAAGAAGCTGGATGAGCCGTCCACATGGGCACTGAAGTTCCCGGGATGGTGGGAGACTTTGAGGAAGAGAGGAAGACCGAGCCTCACATCAGAGCCTCTGTGAGCTGTTAGGTCTGGACAGAGGTTATAAAAGAAGAGCAAGGAATGACCCTCACAGAAAAAGGACAGAAGAAGAGCAGAGATGTGGAGATAGAAATGAAGTGTGAGAAGAATGCCAGCCCCCCAATTCCTCCAAGGCCTGGGGCACATAGGTGGGAAAGGCTAAACCACCCTCAGGGCCGCAGGGAAGGCAGGGGCTCTCTGCAGGTTCAGTGGCGCCAGGGCTGGCGGAGGCTGCTGGTGACCCAGCCCAGGGCCCTCCTCACTACCCCTCCCCTCTGCCAGGTCTCACTGGCCCTGCCCTCACTACTCTCTGCCACCAGGGCCCTACCTGTGTAGTCGATGACGAAGCCAGCACTGCTCACGGACGCGTCACTGCGGAAGGCGAGGAAGAGGCTGTTGCTGCTGCTCTCAATGCGGGCCGGAAGCTGGGAGCCATAGAAGCTTCCTATGAGAGGGCTGAGGGAGTCCCGTCCATCGTAGATATGGAGGAAGTCATAGCCTGGCTCCAAGTTAAAGCTGGGGAACAAAAACATCCCACCCCCACCCCACTAAGGTCAAAAAAGGCTCATACTGTGCCTTAGGCTCTCAACCAAAGGATGGGGCCTCCCAGACAGTGAGCCCTTCACCCCACCGGCACCCAATTCCTGACACTTCCTGGCTAGGAGGAAAATGGTAAAGCCCCCTGATGGCCTCCCAGTCAGGCGAGGAGATGGAGAAGTCAGGCGTGGGGGCAGAGGAGACAGGTCCCAGAGCTGGTGTCTGGAAACCAGGAGCTGAAAATCTAGCAGCCTCTTTCTGCACGAATATTTTTAATTGGAATACACTTGACATACAATATTGTGTAAATTTAAGGAGTGTAACATGTCCACTGGCTACATTTATATGATGTAATATGATTGCCAAAGTAGTGACAATTAGTCCCTTCATCACGTCACATAGTTATCACTTCTTTCTAGTGGCTGGAATAATTAAGATCTAGTTTCTCAGCAAGTTTGATGACTGTAATACAATATTGTTGTCTGTATTCACTATGCTGTGCGCACAAGGGAAAATGAGTTACCAATTCTACATACCGAGTGGTCAGCTAGAGCAGTCCACTTATTTGCCTCTGATGTTCTCTGTAATGTGCTATCTGCACCTCCTTTTCCAAGAGCAAAGAGTCACCCAGGGAGCCATTCCCAGGCAGGAAGGGGTCCGTTCTCATGAAGAGCTCGGCTTCGCCCCCTTATCCCCAAGCCAGTTCTCAGCTCTCCTTGGGATTCGCAACCATCCCACTCTGGCACCCACGAGCATGCCTCTTTCTTGGCTATTTTGACTCTCGCATGGGAAAAAATCCATTTGAAAAAACTGTCTTAGTTTGGCAAATTGAATGTTAGAGTTCTTCAGTGTCATTGATCCCACCGGATTGGCCAGAGTGAAAATGATGGGAAATACCAAGACTGGAGAGAATGTGGAGCCACTGGCGCTCTCGGGCCCTGCTGGCAGGAGGTAAATTTGCTCAGCCACTTGGGAAAACTGTTTCACAACACCTACTAGATCTGAACATATGCCTGCCCTGTGATGCAGTCAGTCCAGTCTTAGGTACGTATGCAACAAAGCAATGGACACTAATCAGGTGTGCAAAGATGAAAATGACAGAATGTGAGTTGGGAACAGATTTCTGATGCAAACTTGTTTAGAGCTGAGCCACGGGCTGCGATACTCAGATATTCCTTTTGGCCCAGCTAAGAATGAAATAGCAGTTCTACTCTTTAGCTAAGACATGTGGCAGAGAGAGGGGACCGTGACATCTCTAGGACAAAGTGGGTTGGGCTGGCAGGGGGATGGGATGGGGATCCGAAAGTTACAGGGGGGTGGAGCCAGATGTGTATTGGCCTCCTTCCTCCATGGCACCTCGCACTGGGGTCAGTGGCAGGGTCACACCACCACTTCTAGGTGGTATGGTCTTCTTGCTCCCATAATTCAGCTTCCAGCCAATGTGCTTTTTCCCAAGTCACCAGGGGAGTGGTTTGAAGAGAGCCAGTCTTGGTCACAGATGATCTCTCTGCCACTTCCTAACTGCCTTCTGTCTGTCCCTGCCTTCCTTCCATCATTGTAGTTTAGCTGAGCAATCTCAATGTGCCGGGCACTGTGCAAGGTGCTCGGGACACAGGGATCTATCAGATTACACCCCTCCTTCAAGATGGCGATAGGGCCAAAGGAAGCGATGGATGGGAAGACAACTAAGCAAAGCATGAGGTCTGTACAGGCACATGGGATCACAACACAAAGTTCCTCGGGGAGGAGGAAGTGAAAGCTTTCGTGGAGGCCAAGCTGGAGGAAGTTTTGGGAGATGCAGAGACCCTTAGTAGTTGGACCAGGAGAGAAAAGGAAGTCGCCAAGAAAGGAGAAGCAGGGGTGAAGTCACAAGGGCAAGAAATAGTCTTGAAGCTGTGAGTAGTTCAGTCTGGCTGGAGCTCAGGGGTTAGAATGGGGTTGGGGTTGGGGGGGGTTACTGAATGGAGAGGTAGGCAGAGGCCAGATAGATGGGACTGAAAAGTCCAAAGTTTTTTTTTTTTTTTTTTTTTTTTTTTACAGCTTAATGATTTATTTTGAGATAGAGAGAGAGTGGGACCTGAGGAGGGGCAGAGACAGAGAGAATCTCAAGCAGGCTCCGCACCATCAGCGCAGAGCCCCATGTGGGGCTCAAACTCATGAACCATGAGATCACGACCTGAGCCGAAATCAAGAGTTGGATGCTTAAGAGACTGAGCCACCCAGGTGTCCTTCAACATTCTGATTTTATAGGATGGAGGTATAACCACTACAGGATTTTAAAATAAAAGACGTATCTGTTTGTGTCTTCGTTTTCAAGTCGAGGTATAACTCACACCCCATGAAATGATCAGCAATTAAGTATACCACCCTATCGGTTTTGACACATGCATGACAAGACCCAGGATGTTTCCAGCGTCCTGGAATGTTCCCCTTCCCAGTCAACCCTCCCTACCCTGAGAAGCCACCACCGAACAGAATTTTATCACCATAGACTTATTTTGCTGATCCTAAAATTTCATGTAAGTGGAATCATACATTATGTCTTTTTTTGAATCTGTTTTCTTTTGCTCAGCATGGTATTTTTGAGATTCAGCCATGTTGCCTGTATCAGTAGTTCATTCCTTTTTACTGCTGAGTCGCGCATTATCATATGTTCAAATGGAAAATGAGGTGGCTATTTTAGCATTTTCGCCAGACAAGGTCACTTTGACAGCCAGCTCGAGAAGAGGTTGGCATGGGAGGAAGATGGGGGCAGAGGAACCAGTCAGGAGAGACTACGGTAGTAATCTAGTTGAGAAATAATAAGGGTTTCAAGCAAGGCAGTAGCTGGGAGGCTGGAGAAGAGGGGAAAATGTGAGGAGAATTAAGGCCGCACAGGCTCCAAGCCTTGCTCACTAATGGAAGGAGCAGGGCAGGTGCATGACGGTGGCACTCCCTAGGGGTCAGAAGAGAGCTCTTCTGAGGGGAGAAGTCATATGCTTAGTTCTGTACGCGCTGCTGCGGGTACCAGACCTCCACCAGTTGGAAATGGGAGGCTGCAGCTCAGAAGACAGTCTGGGCAGTGGTTGCATGGAGTCTCCAGGTTACAAGAGGAGGGTGAAGCCATCGGAGCAGATGGGCTGGTCCAGGAAGGAAGTGTGGATGAGGAGGGGAGAGGCTGGAGATAGAGCCTGGCCGGGGAAGGGGGCCACGAAAAGGAAGCCACAGAGTCACAGAAACCTGGAGAACCAGAAGGGAGGAACTTCACAGAAACCAAGGAGAAAAAGCAGGGTAAGGATGGAGGGAGCGAGCCGGAAGTGCCATGGGCTAAAACATGGAAAGTTCCATTTTGTGCGGCGACCAGGAGTTCGCTGGTGTCTTTTATCAATGGAGTTGCTAGCGGGACCGTGGAGGCCGAACCCAGATTTCAGTGGTTGGAGAGTGAACAGGTTGGAGGAGGTCAGGACGGAGACACAAGCAGAGATGATCCTTTTGAAGGGTTTGCCTCTAGAGGGATGAAGGAGACCGTGCAGGAGCTGGATGGGGGAAAACCTGAGAAAAACTTGAGCCTGTTCCCCTCTAGGGAGCGTGATGGAAGGGGCCAGGTGGCAACAGAAGGGGAAAACACAGGAGAGCAGGGGAAAAAGGATCCAGCGAGGCCCTGCTTTCTGAATCTCAACACCTTCGGAGGTTTAAAAAAAAAAGATAGAATAATAGCTACTTCATCAATTATCATAAGGAGTAAATAAGATAGTATGTGTAAAACCACAGAGCACAGCTCAGGGCACATGGGAGACATCCAATAAATGCTAGTTTCCTTCCTTTGGACTCCTTCACCTTCCACGGAATGGAGAACTCTGCCCCTGGCACGCCTATGTGTACTCACCTGGACACCGGGGTCTAAAACCCCTAGTTGCTCTGAACCCCTCATCTCCCACCCGGGGGAAAGGTACATACATGTTAAATACCAGGGCGATGACGTAGTCCGGAGAGACGGTCACTTTCCAGTCACACTCTTTGCCTGGCGGGTAAGGTTCTGGGTAATTTGGTGACAGAATGACTCCTGATGGACCCGACAGGTCTCCCCCGCAGGGAGCTGGGGAGAGAGGAAGACAAGGGTCAGACTTTCCCCTCACCGGGTCACATTTTCTTGGGCACTGGTAAGGCACAGTGCAGGGGGGTTAAAACCTGGCTTGAGGGGCCAAGGGCAGGGTGGGATGGAATGGGTACAAGGTTGTACCCTGAAGTGACAGAAATGTTTTGGAACTAGCAGAGGTGGTGGTTGCACAACATTGCGAATGCACCAGATGGCACTGAATCATTTATTTTAACATAGGAAATTTTATGTTACGTGAATTTCACCTCAGGAAATTATTATTTAGTTTTTAGTGTTTATTTTTGATAGAGAGAGAGACAGAGAGTGAGTGGAGAAGGGGCAGAGAGAGAGGGAGACACAGAATCTGAAGCGGGCTCCAGGCTCTGAGCTGTCAGCACAGAGCCTGATGTGGGGCTTGAACTCACGAACTATGAGATCATGACCTGAGCTGAAGTCGGATGCTTAATCGACTGAGCCACCCAGGTGCCCCTCACCTCAGGAAATTATTAAAAACAAAGACAAAATATCTGGCTCTGCCACTTCCTGGCTATGTGACCTTAGGGAATTTACCTAACCTCTCTGGACCTCAGCATCCTTTCTCTATTGCAGGAAGACATTGTATTTCCCTTGGGGATGGTAGTAAAAATTTTGGAGAGGTGGTTAAAGCATTTGGCATACAGTAAGCAGTCAGTATTTGGAGCCCTTATTCATCTCTGAGACATTTGAAACACATGGTCTCCTTCCACCGCCTCACATCCAGTTTTCAGGTGAGCTTTGTGGGTGTTTATCCCGCGTTCCACGTCACTCGCTGCCAGGAGGAGCGAAAAACACAATCACGTTCACCCGCCAAGTGTGGCTGGCCTCCTGGCTGTCAGTGCTTTCGGCATCTGCTTGGGGATGCAGACACCTTCCAATTTTCCGGAAGACCTTGTCTGAGAGAATGTGTGCCCCTCAGTTGTATGGAGATATGACGGAGCTCCATGAGGCCATGGTGGTCCCCACCCCATCTGGCTTGAGATGACAGGCCTTTCAAGCAGGCGGGCAGCAGGAAATTGGCTGGCGATACAAGAAGTTGCTTGCCCAGAGCCCTGTGGGGGCATTTCCCAGATTCTGAATCAGGTTCTTCCCTGAATGGCTGGGTCACTGTGCTGTAGCAGTAGGGTGTGAGAAAGGGGAGGCTGGAAAGTATACGGGGTCACTAACAGGAAATCTGGCCGAGACTGTAAACATGGCCTGGTCTGAGAAGAAAACCACAGGGCACAACTGGAGGTTGAAGTACAGCAGGCCGGTAGTGAGCCCACCGGAGCCTGGAAAGCCATTCAAGGAGAGGCCAGAAAATCCAAGATGTGACACACAGGCAGGAGCCAAGGGTGTATCTAAGACTGAACCTAAGAGCAGCCAATTGCTTGTCACAGAGCTGAGTTTTATTGCCTCACGCTGTACCTTTCATTCAGGGTAAGGCTTAAAGCACTAGATCAATGCCCACAGGGCCTTTCAAAACAACAACAACAACAACAACAACAACAGTAGTCTTCAGGGCCATAAAAGCCCTAACATGGCTGAACATAAAACCTGAGTGGTCAAGAGTAGTGGGTATTTTTTCCCTCCCATGGAAAGTACATCCCAAGTATCAACTTGAATACCAAGAACACTCAAGTGGGCACCTGTTATATGTCAGACATGACGTATAGCATATTACATACATCATCTCATTTACATCTCGTAACAGCTCCATGAGCTATGGATTGTTCTTCCTCGTTTAGAAATGAGGAGGCTGGGACTCAGGGGGGTTAAGGACCTTGCCCAGAGTCACTCTGAGACTCGACCTTCATCTGTCTGGCTCCAAAGGATGCCCCTTTCCCATTTTATTCTGCTGGGAATTGCTGGCCGGGGAGCAGAGGAGTGCTCCTCCCTATAGGCTGGCAGGGGAGCAGCCCCAGCTGCAGGAACGCCTATGAACAAGGATGGTTCCTCTCATCAGGTCTGCTTTGTGTCTCATTCACTCCTCCCCTGCACTCTCTTAGAGAAGAGGGTTACATGAATGAGACGCACTGGAGGCCTGTGTGATCAGGATAAAATCTTGCACTTAACACAGCAGAACCCACTGCCTGGTCCTAAGAGTGGCCCTACCCATGGCCTAGAAACTGATGCAGGTCATGTGGGCAGTCTGAATTCCCAGGGGACCTTTTAAGGGGGCACAGTGATGCCTCCCATTAGAGCAAGGGCCACCAGGCATGAGACTCTTTTGTTGCACAGGGGTTTCCCCCTTAAGTTAGCCACAGGTTGGGGTGAGTCTGGGTGTTTCTGAACCTTCCTGTATTGTTCTTCTGCCAACCCCCAAAGTGCTCACAGTTTGTCTGGGTTCTAGGCCTCTGCTATGGCACAGTCGCCCTCCAGATGGTTCCCTGGCATCGGATGATCAGGCACCTGCTTCCCACTCAGGACCCCGATGTGGGCTTCACTGCCCTCTGCCATTTGTGTATCAAGGCCTGGCCAGGCTCCTAGCTGTTTCCTGTTTGCAGCTGATTGAGTAGTATGCCGAGGAAGGAAATGCCTTCCCTTTCCAGTCCCATTGGCAAGCCAGCAGGACAACTGAGCTGTTGCAGACTAAATGAGGCCTTGGCAACATCCTAGCATCGCCTGGTCCTTTTAGCAGGTGACCCACAGGGTTGGGAAGGCAGGCTGGAACTAGAAGCTGGGTCTTGCTCCCAATCCAGGGTGCCTGCCCCTCACCCACGGTCATGCCCTGCCCTCTCCCTACTGTGAGTCAGAAGCAGAAGGCAGGTTCTGGCCTGCAGACCCAGGCTCGAGCTTACAAACCATGGAAGCTCAGGAGGGAGTGGAAGCACGTGGTTGATCATCCCAGATGGCCAAGGAGTGGGCAGGCTGTACTGTGGGGCGAGAGTTGAGAAAAAGGCCACCGGACTTGCAGTTACACAGTCCTGGGTTCCAATTCTGATTGTCCCGCTTACTAGCTGTGAATTTGGGCAAGGTATCCCTTCTCTGGGCCTCCATTTCCCCACTTATAAAATTGAAAAAAAAAAAAAGAAAAGAAAAATGACGAGAATGGCTTCTAACATACACTGTGTTCACCATGAACCAGATGTGGTTCTAAGTGCTTTGTAGTATGACCTTACTTAATCCTCAAAACAACGTGATGAGGTAGGTGCTATCGTTGTCCCTATTTTACAGGAGAGGAAAATGAGGCACAGGGAGATTAAATAATTTGTCTAAGGCCACACAGCTTGCTGTGGTGAAGCCACCGGACTCGGTAGTTGGAATCCAGAACCTGAGCTCAAAACTTACCACCTGGTGATTCCATTTGCAAGAATGCAGCTAAAATGTCTAGCCCGGTGCCTATCATGGGGATGATGCTCAATAAATACTTGTTTTCCCCCCTTGCTTTTTCCCTATAATGAAGGGATATCAAGGCCAGCCAGACCGGTCATGGCAGACTGCCAAGGGAGCTGGAAATTAGGGGCTTGTCACTGGGATTTCCAGACTGTTTGAGCGAAGAGACAAAGACATTCATTTTGTTGCCTGAGGAACGTTTCCCCAAGCTGAGTACAGAAGAATGGGTAATGAAAGCTAAATTAACCTCTTTGCCCTGCTTGCTGCACATTTATTGCTCTCAACAGCTTAACACAGTGCAGCCCCCCTCCTCCACCTGGGACAGTCTTATCTCAGGACCTGCTTTTCTGTAAGAGAAGCCTAAGGAATCACAGCCCTGTAGAAAGCTAAATTTGGAAGGGGCCTCAGAGGTCATCTGATTCCCTTCTGGGCCTCACCAGAATTCCCCTTCCCAGATGGGATTCTGGCTCAGGGGAGGGAGGGGAGTCCTAAAACTGAAAAGAAGAAAACAGAGAAAGAAGGAAAGGAAAGAAGGAAGGAAGTTAGGAAGGAAGGAAAGAGAAAAGCAAGGAGGGAATTAGCATTTCTTGAGATTTGGGTTAGTTATGTCCTCACCCCACAATGCCAAGAGACGTATATCTACTCTCACTTTACAGAATAGGAAACTGAGGCTCAGAGATGGATTGATTCCCCATGGCCACTGAACTAGTCAATGGCACAGCCAGGATCTGAACCCCGATCTGTCTCCTTCAGTACCCCATATTCTTTCCTACATGGCTCCATGTAGCTGAGAATGGAGCTGTTCCTGGAACCCAGGTCTCAACTTCCTGTCTGCTGTATGTTCACCATGCTCCTACCATGTAACCTGGGTCGCTCCCAATTACTTGTGAGAGACGGGATTCAGTGTGTCTCCTTCTGTGCCAAGCCTCAGAGCTTGGCCGGCAAAGGCCAGTCCTTGGATGCCTGGACAGAGCCTCCCCTGGAGCCTCTGTGGAAAGAGGTGCCTGCAGGGCATTGGCCAGGTGGAAGCCGCTGGGCTGTGTCTCAGAAAGTCCCTGGGACCTGTCCCCGGCACAGTAGTCAGTGTGGGAGGTAGGAAATTGAAACGCTTTGCATTCAGACTGATGTGGGTGTGAATCTTGGCTCTGCCATACCCTAGCCCTGTGATTTGGGCAAGATATCCAAATTTGTCTAAGTTTCAGTTTCCTGAACTGTAAAATGAGGGAATGGTGCTCATTCTGGAGAGCTGTAGGGAAAGTCAAATGAGGCTGTGTACGAAAACATCCAGTATGGGGCTGGCACACAGCAAGGGGACTCAGGGACTATCGCTTCTCTTCTAACACCTGTCGTTGACACAGGAGATAAATGCATTCAGCACTTTGCCTGAGAAAAAGGGCCATGTGGCAGTAAGCACCTGGATGCTTCTATTTCTCTTTCCAGTCTTCTCCTCCTTTCAAGCTCCCTCCCCATCCCAGTCTCCAGTGGCTAGGGAGCACGATTATTCACACCCCAACTCTTACAAGCTCCCTGACCTTGGCAAGTCTCAGAGTTTCCATTTCTTCATGGGTCAAATGGGGAGATTTTTAAGACTAAGGACGTATCTGGAGATCTGACACCCAGGTAACCAATAATTTCCTTGAGCAGAGAAAGGGCAAACTTCTTTCCTTTATACCTGAGCCTATGGGTGCCCTTCCAGTGCTTTAGGTAATGGAAGGGGCATCTGGGAACCTGCTGACCTTCCTACCCGAGCTCACCCATCACCTTCCTCCCAACCTATATAGCCTGAGCCAGGGGAGAAAGGAGGCAGACATGCCTGGCTTAGCAATTTGGGGGCCCGTTTTGGGGAGGGAAGAATTTGTCGTGTATAGGGAGTGTGAGTGTGTGAATGTGAGGGGGTGTGTGTGCGCATATAAGCAGGGTAAACTGTGGGCTTTCTGCAACTTTCAGCTGCTCCAATGCTCCCGGCCAGCCTCTAGAGGCAGCTGCCACTTATGCCACAGGGTCTGGAACACACAACCGGTGGGACCAGAGGGCAGGACTCGCTCTGCAGCTGCTTTGTACCAATGCACGTTGGTGGGCTGGGCTGCCAGAAGAATCTGTTCTCGATCTTCACGCAGCTGATCTCCGCGCTCCCCTGTAGCGCATAGCCAGGGTCACACTGGAACACCGTGGAGTCTCCGGCTTCCCAACTGTCGCCGCTCCGGCTCCCGTTCTGCGGGACCCCAGGGTCGTTGCAGGACGTTGCTGTGGACACTGGGATGAGGGAACAGAAGAAGTGGGGTTGCCCAGATGTCTGCCGGACAATGAGGCTCCAGCTCATTACCCTCACTGCCATCACCACGCCCACCGCCAGGGCCACTGCCACAATCTGTCACCTCCCACCGGCATCGCTGGCTGCAGCAACAGTGCCACCGTTTCTGTTCTCACCCCATTTCCTGTCACCGCCTCCACCGCCACTGGGGACCACCAGCTATTTTACCAGTAGTACCTTCACCTGTCACGAGATACCACGACTTAGGTGTGATTACACAGCCACGATTGTAGGAGTGAGTTCAATTCGATTTAATGACACAAGCCTTGTTCCATAGATAAGCTTTGAATTTTGTGTACATCATGTTGCCAACAGGAGTGACAAGGCGATTAAGTCTAAACTCCACGTATTCAATCAGAAGGGTCTGCCAACGGGTTGGGAGCAGGTCTGCCTGAGCACTGAGCAGCGGGTGTGAAGGGGCAGGGAGAACTGGAGTCCGGTGAAGGCTGTGTCCTCCCTTGCATGGCAAATGCCCAACCACCCATCAGACTGAAACCAAAGGGAAGTCTGATGTTCGTAGCAAGTGATAAAGTAGAGTTCAAAATAGATATGTGTAGCTGAGAGGTATCAAATATTCAAAAATGTGGGAATGTGGGAGATGTTCCCAGGCTGGTAACCTAACTTCGCATACAACAGACCATGTATTTTAAAAGCGAATGTCAAATGAATGGCGGAGGGAAGGAATAAATAAATAAAAGGATGAACGAATGAGTGAATGAGTGAACAGACGCAGCATGAGAAGACACACCAAAGGACATGATGGAAGAAAAAGTCCAGAGAAAGAATCGGGGACAGCTGCAAGCTCCAGCTGCCTACACAGACCCCACCTGTGTCATTGTTCAGACTGTGGTCAGCCGGACCGAGGGACAGGAGGCTCTGGAGGCCACAGGATGCACAATGGTCATTTGCTTGGAGGGTCAGTTCCCCCCACCCCAAAATTTTGGGGAAAATAACATGCACAAAACGAAAGGAATTTATTGTGGAGTAGAACGTAGAATTCACATTAGTTCTTCAGCAAAAACGTGAAGCCTCAAAAAGATTTTAGCCTCTTAACAGCCTCCAGATCTGCAGGTGGATATACATGCACTCTGTTCTGCTCTTTTCAATGGAAAAGCTCGAGAAGCCCGCACCCAGGGCAGCTGTACACACCAATACCACCCATTATAAGATCTAGGACTGTGTGGATGAGCCTGGAGTTACAGTATCTGATACCTTATACCCAATAACAATACACAATAAACTAGGGCCCACAGTCAGATCTGGCTCTATGCCTGTTCTTGTAAATAAAGTCTTATTAGAATATGGGCATGCTCATTCGTTTACATATGCTATACTATATTCCAGCCACGTCTGTAAAATTTTCCAATACATCAAACTCAGTCCCCTCCCCACTTCTCCCCAGGACCTTTGCACCTGCTGGCCCTTCTGCCTAGAACGAAGGTGCCACAGAGTTTCCTGGGCCAGCTCCATCTTGTCACTCAGTTTTTAGCTCCCATATCACCTCCTCAGACAGGCCTCTTTGATCGCATTCTTCTGGGCTCAAATCTTGACCCCCTTCCACCAATTTTGTCACATTATCCTGTTTCATTTGTTTCATTGCACAATCTGTAATAATCTTGCTAATTCGTCTGTTTGCTTCTTTATTGTATATCACTTGTGCATCTCTGTGGGAACAGAAACCTCGGCTGGTTTGCTTCCAACTGTCTCCCCAGGGCCTAGAACATTACCCAGCACACAGCCATGCTCAGTAAATATTTGTTGAATGAATAAATAAATGAACAAATCATCACCATCTGACACTTACTGAATTTATTTATAAAGTCAAATAAGAATCAATCTTCTTCCTTCCCAATTAAAAACAGACTTAGCTTTCATCTCTAGCTCTACAGTGTGCTGTACACATGTAAATGATTCCCTGGAAGAAAAATAGCTCACTGTTCTGACCATATTCAGAAAGATTATTTATATGGGAGGCGACAGAGTGCAATGATTAAGAGCCTAGGTCTGGGAATCAGACACGGGGGTTTTGATCCAGTCTGTGCTGCTTATTAACTAGATGACCTTGTATGAGAAACCTCTCTGGGCCCCAGAGCCCATATCTGCAACATGGATTAATAATGGCCACCATATTCTAAGGTTTCCGTGAAAATTATTAGCAGAGCGCTTTAGCGTGGAGCCGGCTCAGTGGGTGGCAGTGACTATGCTTCCCTCTCCTTCAGGGTCTCCCTGACCTTCTTTGTTCCCACTTTCTCTCCTGAATGCTCCTGAATTCGAGCTGCTTGGCAAAGCCCCGGGGAAACGCTGGATCCACGTGGTTCAGACAGGATGTTAGATGTTACACAGTCATGTTTACTTAATAAAGCCAAGCCTGCACTAATCGTCTCTGGCATTTCTGTACAATCCCCCGTCAAACACACACTATAAAGTTAACATGGGGTGAGCCATTCTCCCTTCCCCGGAGTAGTCCTGGTATTTGCTCACTGATGGCAGCAACAGGGAAGGTGACCTTTCCTGAACCTCAGTTACACCCAGACCCTGGGCCAGGTGGTCTCAGCCTTTCTGGAGCCCAGGCTAGATAGCTTTGCCCACTCCCCTCTCTGCGGACCTACGCGAGGCTCCAGACAGCTTGCCTCAAGACACGCTTGCATTAGAGAAAACCAGCCATTCGTGTGTTAGGTGGTCACGTGGCTGTTAATTCAGGAAGCAGTGTGTGAGCACCTGTGGCCTACGCTGTGGGGGGGTCTGAAGGCAGGACCTGGCCCTGACTCTCGAAGAGCTGCCTGTGAAATGGCAAGTAGGTGGCCACCTCAAGCCAAGGCAGAGTGTCTGGAGTTGACAATGTGCTGAAGCAGCAGAAGTAAAGTGCTAGGGGTGCCACAGGCCACAGCAATTTATTCTGAATGGAGAGATTAGGAGGAAGTGGCACCTGACAGGAACCTTGAAGGGTGAATTTTATGTCTACGGGCTGGGAGTGGCATGAGGAAGCAGAGTGGGCTGCTGGGCGGAGGCACGGCTCACGAGAGTGCCCAGGGACTCTGTCCCATGTGCCCACACTGCACGTGCAGTGGAAGTCAGATCATGCAAATCTATGGGGGAATTTTCAGTGCAATTAAGAGGAGTTTTTTTTTTTTTTTCTTTTTCCCCCAGCCATAACCATTAGCTGGGGCACAGTCAGAGAAAAATACATGTCTGGTTTAATTATTCATGGTCCTCCTTTCCCCGGAGAGTGGACTGAGCTGTCTCTTTAGCGTTCTCTCCTCACTTCTGGGGGATTCTTTATAGCATATCCCAGCAGTCTCCAAAGTCTGTCCTGTAAAATGCTAGTCTCTTGAGATGGTCTAGGAAAAAGTCATCCATGGTGAAATATGTTTGGGAATTGTGACCCACTAGATAGATACCTTCTGAATTTACCTGCCTTAGCATACTAGAAGTTCTCAGGGGTCCCAAATTACAGATTGCCTCTTTAGGTCTGCCTTGACCGAAGCACCTTCTCAACGTTGCTTGATCATGCAAAGTTCTTTTTCCGGCAACGTCAATTAACAGTCCATGGAACTCCAGGGAACAGATGTTGGGAAATGCTGACCTAAAATGATTCCCTTGCTGCCCTGTGGTGGGAACCTAATCTCAGATGAGATCAGCGTTACTCCATGGTCCCCAGAGAGTCTCTGTGGTATTGACAAATGGGTGCCAGGATTTCAAGTAAGAAGACTCCCAATGAGCCCTGCAAGGAGCTATTCCTTGCTAGGCTGGACGCTTGCATGAGTGTTAATCGGGCAAGTTAATGAGTATAAAGGAACGTAATCCTGGAGACCCTCATCTCCCCTACAGACTGTTGAATGCTCATCTCCATGGAGAAAACAGATGCACACAAGAGCTGGAAGTAGGGTTTGTGACACCATTACAGCCTAACTGGTGCCAGAAATATACCTAACCACCCTTAGTCAGTATACCAACCAGGTGAGACTGTGGAGGCAAAGCCGTGGCAAGGGGTGCCACAAAGGCTTGCTCCGGAATCACCATGGAAACCACCCCCCCAACACACACACACAGTGGAGTAAGGAGATGGTAATGAAGACAGCTGCTGTATAATAAACATAAGCATAAACCGAGGCAGAGTCACTCGTGCAGGGAAATGAGTGACGGAAGAGGCACTTCAGAGGAGATGAGACGATGCATCACAGGGGGAGGCAGACCAATACATGAATTATCTAATACTGGGATTTGGATGTTGAGCATTGCCCATTTTTGGTAGCTCTTTGTTATGCTCCTCCATAATTGGCTACTATAGTACATAATTAATCGAATTTAGATCACTCATGTTTGGCTCCCAGTCCTTATGGAGATTTGCACTAGACTAAGAACCGGCGTGTGAGGCATGTCAGAATGGCTCTTCCATGATCGAGCCCCACATCGCCGTCACCTCGTGCCTGCCTGCCCCCTTCCACGCTCCCTTTGATTCAGCCTACATGTCTGGAAGCTGTTATCCTGCCTCTCTACTTGTGCACATGCTCTTGGCACCTAGGATGCCCTTTTCTCTCTTTTACATCTAACAGGGACCCACAGATGCCCCCAGGTCCTACTCCATGGCACCTCCAATTGCACATGATCATCGACTACCCCCTCCTTGAAACACTGCCTTTCCCTCATGCTTCTGGTCTGAGCTTGGACACTGTGTTTCCCGGAACATCTTCCTTGATGTTCCAAGGTGAGCATTATAGTTTATATTTCACCCTCCAGATACTCAACAATTTGCATGTTAGTGTCTCTTAGGCTGCCTGCCTGTCTTCGCCTGCCGAGTGAGCTCAGCACAGATACCTGAACTAGTGCTAACCGGGTCCCAGGCACATAGCACCTGCTCAATGAATATCTCCACACAGTGGGGGAGGGATGGAGGAAAGGAGGCACTGGAGAGGGGTTGGTGGGGGAGGCTGGAGTCGTGCTGCAGGACAGATGGAGAGGGATGGGCAGAAAGTGAGCACAGACCTGAGAAGTGAATGGCAAACCCCTGCTTGCTGGTGAAGAAGTCGGTGCTGAACTGCAGAACGACCGAGTTGAAGGTGCTGTGTAGGTCCTTGGGCAGGGCTGCACCGCTGAGCTCCTTCAGCAGAACCCCACTCTCCACAGGCCCGTCCCAGATGCGTAGCACGTCATGGACCTCCTCCGTGTCAAACACCAGGAAGTGGAGCCTGAACAGAGAGAAGAGGCAGGCAGTCACCCTGGGCCCAGCACCTTCTTCCCAGGGGCTTCTGGTCAGAGAAGGTCGTAAACCTAAGAAAGACTTGCAAGAAGGAAGAGAAAGCAGTGTCCGGCAGCACGGCTTCCATCCAGTCTGCTCCTCCCACTGCGGGTCCCTAACAGTGGGGCAGGAGTGGTGGGGTGTGGCTTTTGTGCAGCTTATTATTATGAGCTTCATGTTGCCACTGTCGAACCCCACCCGTCCCTCCACGGCACACAACAGTCCCCAGACATCACTCCTGAGTCCACATCCATTTCCCAGACTGTGAGGGAGATGCCGAGAAGGCCTAGATCCAATCAAAATCCCAAAAAGTCATTTTGTGGATATCGACAAACTGAGCCTGAAGTTTATATGGAGAGGTGAAAGACCCAGAACAGCTACACAATATCGAAGAAGAATGAAACTGGAGACTGACACTACTTGATGTCAAGACTTCCTACAAAGCTGCAGTAATCAAGGTGGTATGGTGTCAGTGAAGGAATAGATGAGTGGGTCAATGGAACAGAATAGAGAGCCCAGCAACAGACCCATGTAAATACAGTCAACTGATCTTTGACAGAGGAGCAAAGACAGTCTTTTCAACAAATGGTGTTGGAACAACTGGATGTCCACATGCAAAAAATGAATTTAGACTTGAAACCCTTCATAAAAATTAATTCAAAATGGATCACAGACTTAAATGTAAACATAAAACTATAAACTCCTATAAGACAACATAGGAGAAACCCTACATGACCTTGGGTGTGGGGATGACTTTTAAATAACATGCCAAAGGCATGATCCATGGAAAAAACCACTGATCAGCTCCACTTCCCTGAAATTAAAAACTTCTCTTCTGGAAAAGACAACATCAAGAAAATGAAGAAAATGAGCAGACAAGCCACAGACTGGGAGGAAATATTTTCAAAAGACATCATTTGACAAAGGACTGTTATCCAAAATACACAAGGAATTCTTTTCTTTTAAGTTTTACTTATTTTGAGAGAGACAGAGACAGTGTGAGCGGGGGAGGGGCAGAGAGAGGTAGGGAGAGAGAATCCCAAGCAGGCTCTGCACTGACAGTGTGGCTCCAACTCATGAATCGTTGAGATCATGACCTGAGCTGAAACCAAGTCAGATGCTCAACTGAGCCACTCAGATGCCCCAACATACAAAGAATTCTTAAAAGTCAACAATAAGAAAACAAATAACTCTGATTTAAAAATGAGCCAAAGACCTTACCAGACACCTCACCAAAGATACACAAAATGGGGAATAAGCATATGAAAAGATGCTCCACATCATGTTACCGGGGAAATGCAAATGAAAAGAGCAAAGGGATGCCACGGCAGACCTCTTAGAATGTCCCAAAGCCGGAACACCCAACAACACTAAGTGTTGAGGAGGAGGGAAACAGGAACCCTTACACATTGCTGGTGGGAATGCAAAATGGTACGGCCACTTTGGAAGATGGTCTGGACATTTCTGACAAAAGTAAACATACTCTTCCTACCGTACCATCCAGCCATCATGTTCCTTGGTGTTTACCCAAAGGAGTTGAAAACTTAGGTCTGTCCAAGGACCTGCACACAGACGTTTAGAGCACTTTTATTTGTAACTACCCAAACTTGGAGGCAACCAAGATCTCCTTTAGTAGGTGCACGGATAAACTGTGGCACATCCAGATGATGGAATAGTATTCAGTGCTAAAAATATATGAGCTCAAAAGGCATGAAAAGACATGGAGGCAACTTGAATGCATACTACTGAGTGAAAGAAGCCATTCTGAAAAAGCTTCACATTGTAGGATTCCACCTATATGACATTCTGGAAAAAACAAAACTATGGAAATGGTAAAATAAATAAATAAGTAAGTAAGTAAGTAAGTAAGTAAGTGCTTGCCAGGGGCCGGATGGCTGGGAGGGATGAATGAGTGGAGCACAAAGGATTTTTAGGGTGGTGGAAACACTCTTAGGGTACTATACTGGTGGATCCATTTCATGGTACATTTGTCCAAACCTATACAATGTACATCAGAGTGAACCCTAATGGAAACTACGGACTTTGAGTGATAATGATGTGCCAGTGTAGGCTCATCATTTGTGACAAATGTACTACTCTGGTGTGGGATGTTGACAGTGGGGGAGGTTGTGCATGTGTGGGGGCAGGAGGCAAATGGGAAATTTCCGTACCTTTGTCTCAATTTTACTGTGAAACTAAATCTGCTCTACAAAACTAAGTCTTAGGAAAAGAGGCGTATGTGTATGTGTGTGGGCGCGGGTAAAGGTAAGGGGTTGTTGGGGTGACAGAGCTGTGGTGGGGAGAGGGGTGAGCCTACTTCTTGGTCTCTAGGAACAGAACTCAGGATATTGGCTACACATAGGCTTGGTTTAGATAATCCCTAGGGATTCGAGGAGGCCAGGCAGGGGTTTCCATGTGGAGGGTGACTGCAGGCCACAGACAGAGCTCCCAGAGCAGGGTAGCTGAGTAGGAATCCTGAATTCTTCCAGGACAAAATGTTCTGCTTGCCAAAGCTACTTTGACTACTAGTCTGGGTGACTCTCTTCTCTCTCAATCTCTTTTATTATCAAGTTGTTATTTTGGAACAGTTTTAGACTTCTAGAAAAGTTGCAAAGATAATATGGAGAATTCCCATAGACCTCTCACTCTCTCTCCCATTGTTCATGTCTTACATTTCCCGGGTACATTTGTCACAACTAGGGAACCAAATCAGTGCATTATTACGAACTCAGCTCCAGACTTTATTTGGATTTCACCAGTGTTTCCACTGATGTCCTTTTTCTGTTCTAGGATCTAATCCATTTATCACTATCTCCTTTAAAAAATTTCTTTTTAACTTATAAAAATAAGACATGCTCAAGGCAGAAAAAGACAAACAATATATAGATGTACTGAATTTTTAAAAAGTCTCTTTCTTACACAAACCAATCTGTTCTCCAAAGCTTTTTACTTGATATTAGTCTTGGTGTATATCCTTCCAGACTTTCAGTGTTGCACACTTGCATTTTTCCCCCCAAATGGGACCATATTTTACATAATTTCATGTCACTTTTTTCACTTAAGACTCTTTTATGTACCTAATATGTACAGTTCATTTTTTTTCTCTACAAAAATGGACATGGTTATATTTTACTCTCTCACAAAAGACTGCAAGGAGTGCTCCTATCTTCAGGTAGCTTTGCACATTTCTGTTAATATTTCAGTTGATTGTAGCAAGAATTTTGGGGGGAAGATGGGTCATACTTAACAATTTTTGATAAATGCTGCTAAATTATTCTCTTCAGTGATCATATTGATTTATATTCCCACTAAACAGCATTCATAAGACTCTTCTCTCTAAACTTTACCTCATCAACATCAGATATTACAATGTTGTAAATATATTCTATATTAAATACTTGCCCATCTGCTAAGCCAAAATGGAATCTCACTGGTGTTTTAAGTTTAGATAATTTAGTTAGGGTGCATATCTTTGCATATATTCATTGGCCATTTGTATGTCTTCACAAACTTTACCCATCTTAATTGAGTTACTTGTCTTTTAAAATTCTATTTACAGTTAACTGTAACTCTAGTATAATTTTTATTTATTATTTTTATACTTTTTGATTTGTTTTTCATACATTGCTAATATTTTCTCCTAGCGTCTGGTATCTCTTTGCCCTTTAAATTTTGTCCACAGTGTCTATTTCGGTGTAGGGGTTATTCATTTTATATAATCAAGTGTGGTAATCTTTTTCTTTAAGGATACTGGGGGTCATGTTATGCTTGGGCAAATCCACTCCTTCCCACAATGATTGGACAGCAAAACTTTAATATTTCCCCAGACTTTGTTAGTTCTATTTTTTGAGGTTTTCAGGTTCATTATGTTTCCAAATGGACACTCAACTGTCCCACTACCACCCATGTTTTGACTATTAAAATGCTCTGTTTACTTCCTCCTATTTATTATAGTCCGTGCTTAGTTTATTCATTTGTTTACTACCTGTCTCCCCAACTAGAAGACCGTTTTCATGAGTGTGAGAGCAGGTATTACTCACGACGGTAGGCCCCAGTGCCTAGGATGTGCCCGACAACTTTGGATGGTGCTCATGAATACCTGGGGAAGGAGGACACTTGTCGCTGAATAATCCAGGCTCCCCCCATGGGTTTGAAATGCTATAAGTTTGGTCATGAGTCCGATTCTAGACGCTCTCCTTAGTTCCAGGGTCTTCCTCCTTTGTCTATATGGATGCTACTTGTGGTACTATGAACATGCCTCCTCAACTTACTTCTGTTTTCTTATTTCATATTTTGATATTATGTTTTTAAAGTTATTCTGGTTGTTTTTATTTTTCAAAAAATTTTTTTTCAACGTTTTTTTATTTATTTTTGGGACAGAGAGAGACAGAGCATGATCGGGGGAGGGGCAGAGAGAGAGGGAGACACAGAATCGGAAACAGGCTCCAGGCTCTGAGCCATCAGCCCAGAGCCTGACGCGGGGCTCGAACTCATGGACCGCGAGATCGTGACCTGGCTGAAGTCGGACACTTAACCGACTGTGCCACCTAGGCGCCCCCGGTTGTTTTTAAATACTATTTTTAATGTTTATTTATTTTTGAGAGAGACAGAGCATGAGCAGGGGACGGGCACAGAGAGAGGGAGACACAGAATCCGAAGCAGGCTCCAGGATCTGAGCTGCCAGCACACAGACCGATGTGGGGCTCAAACTCAAGAACTGTGAGATCATGACCTGGGCCAAAGTCAGATGCTCAACGGACTGAGACACCCAAGTGCCCCATCATATTTTGATATTCTTACAGGGCAAGTCCCTCTTCATATTCCAGTCTCCCTCCCAAATTTTTTAGCTATTTTCGCAAACTTATCCTTTGACACGAACATTACAGTTATCAAGTTCCAAAAAAATCCCACTGATACTTTGATTGGAATTGCACACATGTGTTGATTAATTTGGGCAAACTGATAAATTTATGCTATTTTCCCCAGCCAGGAACACTGTAGATAACTTATTTAGGGCTTAGCTCATTTACCTTGGTAAAGTTTCATGGTTTTCTTCTTTGTCATGTTTTTCTTTTGCATACTTTGTATTAAATTCTTTTTTGAAATATTTATTTTTGAGAGAGAGAGAGCGTGGGGGAGAGGCAGAGAGAGAGAGGGAGAGAGTATCCCAAGCAGGCTCCACGCTGTCAGCATAGAGCCTAACACGGGGCCTGATCTCACCAACTGTGAGATCGTGACCGGAGCTGAAATCAAGAGTTGGACGTTTAACCGATGAAGCCACCCAGGCACCTCTGAATTAATTTTTAAAAACTCCATTGTGAATGAGATTTAATCGTTAGTTACATATTTCTTATTGAATGTGTGTGTTTCTTATTTTCAGCTATCAGTTAGTTCTAACAGGATTCAAATGAATCTCCCGGATTTCCTGAGCAAACCCTTTTACAGATCTGGGTGGAGGTCCTCCACACCACAGGCTGTGTGGGCTCTAGTTCCTCTGGCAGGCAACCCCTCTGAGGGTTTCTGGCAGAGTAAAGACAGATGGGCTTCCCTTCAGGGCGTTCAGCAGGAACCAGACTGGAAGCCTGGGGCCCCCGCACTTGACTGGAAAGAGGAAGAAGGAGCTCCCCAGGAAGCTGAGCAAACCGGTGTACTCCCTGCTGTGCCAACTGCCCCCTTCCTTGTCTGCTTTCTCTATGTTTCTCGACGCACTGTAAAATTGACCCCAACCACAGGAGCAGACCAGGGGGTTGGCGGTGCGGGCTGCTGTGCATGCTCGAGGGAAAGAGAGGTGCTCTGGGCCGGACTTGTCGGGGAAGGAAGGAGTTGATGAGGCTTGAAGTCTGTACAGCATGAAAGGGAGTGTGTTTTCTTTGGATTAATAGCATGAGACAAGACCCGGAGGCAGAGGGAGGTCAAGGGGCTGGGAAGAGAGGCAACTCCCACACTGGAGTTCAAGTGGCGTCAGGATGTCCTAGGAAACAGAGCTGGGCTGAGAGAGTAAAGATAATGAGGCTCCGGAATTAGCTAGAGGAACTTGTGCTTTGTCCTCTTTGAGTTAGAGGCCCACTGAGCTCCCTGAGGGCGAATTACTGAATGGCTGAATGAATCCATGAATGAATGAATGAAATCCCAGGGGGAGCCATCTGATAGGAGGCTGAGCAGAGAGAATATGGAGACGAGGTGGAAATGAAAGAAAACGAGGTTGTTCATATAACAACCACCGTGTACAAAGCACTTTTGCATGTGCTTAGCCCACACAACCATCTTTATCTTGTAAAGATGGCTTCATTCCCATCTTTAAAAATGAGAATACAGAGGTTTAGAGAGGTTGAGTAACTTGCCCAAGGTCAAGGGCTGGTTTGAGAGTGAGCCAGTATTACATTATATAATTATAGTCCGGGTCCAACTTTGGTGCTCCCACTCTTCTCCCTGGTAATGCTGCCCGCGCCTCCGGAAGGGAGAGGCTGTGGCCGGGAGCCAGGCATGGGCTGGAGAGGCCCTATTAGTAATCAATAGTTTACAGGTGAATCATACACAAGGCTAAAGGGCTGATCTTTGAGACCATGAATTAGAAAGGCCAGCGCTCTGCATTCAGCTTAGCCGATCTGATCATCAGATAAAGTCAAGGGCTTGGCATTGAAGAGGTCTGGAGAAGTGGGAGCAGGAGGCAAGAGGAGGGAGCCCGAGGTCCTTTGCCTGCAGAAACAATGCAATTCAGCAGTCAAAAGGATAGAGGCTGAAGGTGCAGACCTCTTACTGCATTCATTTATTTAAACACCTCCCATGAGCTGGGTGCGGGGAGATAATGGTGAAGATGACAGACAGAGTGTCATTTTCCAGTTGTTTCTGGAGATGGGCAATACTCCCACATACACAAACCCATTAAAAGATTATCAGCTGTGGCAAATGCGGTGAAGGAGGCAGCGTGCTGAGACAGAGTACCCGCTTTCAAGAGAGTGGCTGGAGAGGTGATATGGAATCAAGAGGAGAGGCTCATAGGTGCCAGCCCTGGGAAGAGCAGGGCAGAGAAGGAGGCAGGAGGACGCTTCCTATCGTAAAGGCAGCGTGTGCAAAGGCCCCCGAAGGCAACCAGCCTGGAGTGTTCGAGTAACAGAAAGGTCGCTGAAGCTGTTGCTGGCCCAAGACAAGGCAGGCAGAGGCCAGGTCGGGTGGGGCCCTGAGGGTCTGGGAAAAGTTTGGGTTTCATTGAGAGATTCTTCAGCTGAGGCCTGGCAGGATCCGATTTCCACTTTAAGGTCACTCTTGCTGCCCAGATGAGAATAGTGGCAGGGGCAAGAGCAGGTGCAGGGCAGGTAGCTGGGGGCTGTAGCAGGGGGCCGGGGACCTCTTGTATTAGAAATCCTTGATGAGAGCCAGGTAAGACTTGCTTTGCGAAACTGACCACATTTATTAAGACTCTTACTGAAGACTTTTTCTCATCTTATAGAAATCAAAGTCTATAAAATGCTAATCAGAGGTTGTGATCGATAGGGCTAATTCCAGGCCAAAGCAGACTATAGGCTTGCCTGAGCGGCTCCTGTGCAGGTGAATATCAGTCTTCTTTGGCTTTTGAAATACTGGAAACAATTTGAGGACCCTGTTCCCATGGTGCCCCCAGGTGGGAAGGGAGGGAGAGAGGTGAAAAGTAGTCCTTCCTAGAGATACCTTGCTCCTGGGGCACCAGAGATTTCCCTCACCAAGTCTTCCGGGAGCCCCAACTGCCATCCTCCAAGCCTCTCTAGTCTTCACCCATTTTCTTCTTATCTTCTTGCTTCAGAGACTTCTCTCTGCCTGGAATGTTCCTACCCCCATGCACCCTCACACCACCTGCCATGGTTGAGTTGTCTCCACCAAAAAGATATGCTCAGGTTCTAGCCCCTCTACCTGTCAATGTGACCTTAACTGGAAATAAATGCATTGTTGCAGATATAATCAAATTAAGATGAGGTCATGCTGGATTAGGGTGGGCCCTAAATTCAATGGCTGATGTCTTCATAAGAGAAAGGAGAGGGAGACTATATGCAGAGATACAGAGGGGACATCGGGGAGAAGACCAGGTGAAAACAGAGGTAGAGACTGGAGTGACACATCTGTGAGGCAAGGAATGCTAAGGGTTGCTGGCAACTACCAGAAGCCAGAAGAAGGACAGATTGCTCCCTGGAGTCTTCAGAGGGAGCACAGCTACACTGACACCTTGATTCTGGACTTCTAAGCTTTAGAACTGTGAGCAAGTAAATGTCTGTTCTTGTTTTAAGCCATTCTGCTTGTTACAGCAGCCCCAGTGAACGAATACACCACCATACTGCTGTGTACCAGTCGGTGCCCCTCACCCGGTGGGGAGCTTTTCCTGGGCTTCCCCATATCCCCCTCATGGCCCCAGTCTGGAGAGATGCTCCCTCTATGTGCTCCTGCTGTATCAGAGCCATCCATTGACTTACCTATCTTACCGAGCTCCTTGACTGCTATGTTTGTGACTCATTCATCTTTGTATCTCTGGTACCCAACACAAGGCCTGGCCTAAACTAAGCTCTTGGTCTGGTTGAATTGATGAATGAATGAACCGTTCGCCATCTTTCAGGAACACCCATAGTTCAACCAAACTCACCCAGGTCAAGTGCCTGTCATGTGGCAAGAGGCAATTTAAATCCTATGTGCTAAGGGAGATACCCCTAGATTGCTGGGGGTTCTGACACCTCTCTTTACTGCCCACCTCCAGCTCCTTGGATCTTACAACTGTACAGTTGGTGCTCTATCACCACCAAAGAGATAGGATCTAGCCGCACAGACTCCAGGCCAGAGCTAGCAGCCTGGTCCAAACCCAGGAGATGTGGGGAGGCTGCAACCACGGTCTTCACTCACTAAGTCCAGCCTTGTGGGTTCTCTGAACCCATACAGACACTGAAAGTCACACATTCAATCAAGAGATAGCAAGTATTAGATGCAGACAGCATACCAGGCACTGGTGACACTGATGGGAATATGGCATAGCCCTACCCCTAAATGCGGTGTGATGGGGATTATGGTGAAGGTGCATACAGAGAAGGCCCCTACCTCACGCAGATGGGGTGAGGCAAGGCCCCCGGGAGAAGGGAACAATGGAGCTGAGTCTCGCCAGATGAACAGGATGCGTCCAGATGAACGGGGTGGATGAGGAGTGTGAGAAGAAAAGGGAATGCCAGGGAGGGAAGAGAGCCTGCATGAGGACATGAATGGCTAGAGAGATGGGCACCCCAGGAAAGAAGTGGTTCTTCAGGAGGACAAAAGCATGGGGTGCCGGTGGGTGGGTCTGGACAAGCATGCCCAACGCCCAGCGTGAGATGTGCACAGAGAAGCGAGTTCTGGAGGACACTGGCTTTGGGGATGAGCAGGGGAAGAGAAGTCCATGGAAACTAAGACTAAGACTTAGAAGGAAAAGCAGAAACAGGCGCAGCCCTAGAAGTCAAGAGAGAAGACAGTCTCAGAGGAATGGCAATGATGACAATATCGTTCAAGCTGTGCAGAACACAAGGCTGGTGTGGCCCCTGTGATTCTAGTGACAGCAGTTTCCATGGTGATGGGGCAGGACTGGGGAGAGGGGCGGGGAGCCCAGTTCCCACCAAAGGAGGGGCCCGAGTTGGTCTCAGGGTCTTAAGTCTGGTATCTGGTTTTCCGGGGGGTACAGCCTGGGTGTCTGCTTCTTTCTCCTACTCCCCTGGGGGCTGCCCTGAAACTCGGCTCTCTCTGGAGCTGGGTCTTCATTGCACAGCTGGCTGCCACCTGCTTCAACTACAGGGCACCCTCAACTGTGGGGTTGTCCCTGTTCCAGGATCTCCATACACCTTTTTGTTGTGGTGTTTCTGCAGAGTCCCACCGCAGTCTCCCTGTAGCAGGTGCCCCGGGGAGGGCCTCTTCCACCCGGCCCTTGTTCCCTGACCTCTTCCCACCAGCCCGCCACTGAGAGCCCGCCAGACTTTGCTGGTAAGGCAGTACGGTTCATTGATACTCGGCCTCAACGACAGGAAGAAGTTTTCTACCAGAGTCTCCATCTGAAAAGCTAGGAGAACCTCGATTTCCACTACAGGCGCCTGTACTTCGCAGGCAAATCCTGCTTCTGGGATTTGGTCCCCAGTTCTCTCAGTCCCAAGGAAATGTGGACACATTGGGGTTTTTTTTTTTTTTTTTTTGGATACCGCATGCCCTGCTGCTTACAGGTGGTTCATCTGTATCTGTTGCACATTAGAAAGATACACAAAAACATCTTGACATGTTGATTTCACCTGCCTTCTGACTGGCCCCCGAATGTGAAAGGGCCTTGGGTACTCCCAAACAACTGTTCACTCCATGAACAAATGGATGCTGCACAGATACGAGTCCTAACTGCGGATCTTTTTACAACAAGAGAAAACAGCACACAAACGAACAGCTGCTACGGGGGGGAAGGGGGTCAGAAATCATTCCTGCCCCCAAATGAGAAGGCAACCTAAATTATCCTCAGTGACATTGGAAACGACAATAAGAAAATAATACTTGTTTTATAAAATGCCCCCTTCTGAGCCACGAAGCTGCAAACCAACAATTAAACCATGATCATAATAGCAGACAATAATAATTAAATCATCCCGCCAACCAAAGAGCAAAAGCGGAGAAGACAGACCAAAGCCCAAAGCAAGCATTGGTGTCTAGAGCGAAATGAAAGGCTCTTCTTTCCTGGGGCCAGCTGGTATTCAATAGAAAAGTGATTCTTTTGTTACTTCTGCGAGCAAGAGAATAAACCTGAGCTTCTGGTCACTGAAGAAACCACAGTTTCCACGCGGCCACAGTTTCCATTCTGGGGCAAGCATACAGATGCAGGACTTGGGCTATTCCTTGTGTCTCACCATTCCTTGCTGGCTGACCTTGCACTGGTTTCCATCTCGTCATCAGCACCTTGTAAACGAAGGCTCCATGACTGTCATTAGCCAGAACCTGCCCTGGAGGTGTCAGGGGATTCTGTGAGGGGCAGATGTGTCTTTATCCTTCTTGGAAGAAGTGTTTTCCATAAAATGAAAGGTTCATGCTTCCTGAAGAGGCTGTGTAATACAGTGGAAAAGAAACAGTGGCTAGGGAGCCAAAGATATAGCTTCAAATCTAGTTCTATGACAGCTACTCAGGTGAACTTGCACAGCCTCAGTTTACTTGTCTGTACAATGGCAGTAACTGGGCATCTGTCCAGCAGTGTTGCTAGGAGAATTATTGTAGATGAAATCACATATAAAGGTACCTGGCACTGAGCCTGATACATAGTGTAAAATCAATAAGTGGTAAAATCACCTAAAACAAATTCTGTTTTTGTTCTCTTTATTTTTATTGAAGTGTGACTAATATACAATATTATATTCGTTTCAGGTGTACAAAATTTTTTTATACTTACTTAAGAGATGTGTTAAAGTCCTCTATGATTGTCAATTTCTTGTATTTACGACAGATTTCATTTTATGTTTCCTTGTTAGGTTACATAAAGATCCATGACTGTTGGCCTTATTATGGCATAGACACTATTCCCATGAAATAATTCTCTCTGTCCCTGGTGGCTGTTGGCATTCCTTAGCTTGGGGCTCCATCGTTCCAGTCTCTGTGTCTGTCTTCTCCTCTGTGTGTATAAAATCTCCCCCTGCTTCCCTCTTATAAAGATCCATGTGATTGCATTTAGGGCCCACCTGGAGAGAATCCAGGCTCACCTCCTCATCTCAAGGGCCCGGATTTAATCACAGCTGCAAAGATCCTTTTTCCAAGTAAGCTAATGTTTACAGGCTCCAGTCATTAAAACCTGATATCTTTGGGGGCCATCATACAGCCTGCTGCAATGTCTTTGCAAGCTTTTCAAGAAGCCTGAGTGTCAATTTTCTGTGTCTTCTGTGCATATTATATCCTGGCTGGATCAATGGTTCTTGGGTCTCACAACACCACTGGCTTCGGCCTTTGATGTTAAGGGGAAGCGATTTTAGAAGGACTGGATTCTCTGTGGTGGTGGCTTTTTGTAAATGACTGTTTATCTGAGGGGGATTGATGGTGTGCTTACCTGTGTGGGTGTGTTTTCCCAAAGGCTTTCCGGGAGTTCATTATTCTTGGAACTGTTTGATTTGTTCATCAAGTTGTATCTAATTAGTTTTGCCTGGAACTCAGTGAGTCCATTCAATTCACCAGGATGCTTTAGCCCTGGTCCATCGTCTGCCCCTTCTCAGAGGACTTTGCTCACAGCTTGTATTTTATTACCCCTTTCTCCATTTGCTCCTCGTTCTTCTCCACATGTGCCGCCTGGTTGGTACTCTGTCCTTTGCATTTGGCAACTCCTCTTTCATTTATTTTCACATTCTTGTAGTTTTTCTCTGCAATCTCAGATCCTCCAGCTTGTCTCTTACTTGAATGCTTTTATTTTTTACAAGGCAAATGCTGCTCTTGTGGATTTTGGTTCCTGTGTATTTAGCTTCTTTTTCATTCTTTGCTTGCCTCTATCACTGTCCTTCTATCTCAGGATCTCCCTTACCCCACTGCATCATCCAATCTTCTGCTACTGATCATCCCTACTTCTCATATGTCAATGAGAATATTATCCATAAATCCGTTTACGTTTTCTTTCGTTTACTATAGTAAAATTTTTTCAGAAAATATGTTTCCATTTTTAAAAAATTTTTTAATGTTTATTTATGTTTGAGACAGAGAGAGAGAGAGAGAGCATGGGAGGGGCAGAGACAGAAGGAGACACAGAATCTGAAACAGGCTCCCTGCTCTGAGTTGTCAGCACAGAGCCCAACATGGGGCTCGAACTCACTAACCGTGAGATCATGACCTGAGCCAAAGTCAGAGGCTTAACCGACTGAACCACCTAGGCGCACCTATGTTTCTATTTCTTTAGGGAAATGATTCTTTTTCAAGAATGGTATGTGTTAAGTGGCATCATACAAGTTCATTTTATTTATTTTTTTGCTGGTTTCCTTATCTTTTGAGGGGGGGAGATCTATACTGATCCAATGAAGTCTACGTTTCTTCAGTTGAATGGAATCCCCCCTCTAAGAAATCCTGGAATTCATTTTTTGGGATGGTAAACTGGCAGTCAGTTTGATGTCTACAGGCCAATTCAACTATCCAGTGTAGCCCAGCTGGATTATTATTCTTGGATGATTTGAAGTAATTTGTGTTTCTTTTTTCTAGAGGTGATCCATGAAAACTAAATTGCCGGAGAGCATCGCCACACTTACATCTACATTTACACCTACGGGGTTATCCATACCCTCTCCTTCAAAAAACTTCTGAGCTCCTTTTGGCGATTTCCTGATTTGTTGAAACCTTAAGCCTGACAAAGGAACACCCTGCCGGGTATGTGCTTATCTGTTCAGCTCCTTCAGGAGGTCAGCTCTTGTAGTGCAAGTACATGGACCTTCTCTGTTGAAGGTTTAACTAGTGCCATGGCTCAAAAACAAACCTTCTGGAAGCAGCTAAACCTGCGGCCACGATTCCTGGCAAGAGCTACGAACAGAAGCTTCACTTCTGGTGCCTTCTGCCTCCTCTGGGCCAGCTGCCCACTTGCTGTTGAAGGGGAACGACAGTGACCGCAGTGGGGGATTGCTGCCCCATGATTGATACGCAACCGCAGGCAGGGAGTCCGGATTTCCGGTGCAGCCAGATGTTTTGTCTAGTTCAGGCTCCTCCCAGGAAGACAAGCTCCACTGGGTAGGGGTTCTGGTTCATCAAAACTGTGCCTCCCTCCCACCCCTCGGTAATCCTACTGCTTGGTGACCAACAGCCAAGAATGGAGTTTCCAGGTCACCCTTTGCATTAATCATTAAAAAGCATCCCTACAGTTAAAAATCAACAAACTATCCTCATTAGCCAAATATGAGCATTAAGAGCAGAAATTGAAGCTTCCAGAACAACATTTCCACCCTCCATGGGCCCCAGATCTCTTTAGGGAAAGCACACCTGGAGAAGACTGTCTCTTCTCCCTTCCCCCCTTTCCCCTCCATGTAGCCCCTCACATATAGCTTGTAAGCCTAGCCAGATTTGTACTCAGAAACAAGGCGCAGTTCTTCTGAATATAGCAAGGGCCTCTCAAACAGTTATCTTAGACTCCTCCCTGGTTTCCCAGTCAATTTCTCCTTGGCATTGCCACCAGTGACCTTCTTTTAGGAATGGAGATACCATCATGTCACATCAGACAATGGGTTCCTCCAGAAGCAGTTCTGCACATTCACCCCTTCCTCCCTTTCATGTTACCTCCACCCTGCATGGCGAACTACTACTATGCTTTCAAATGCACCTAGAATAGCTCCTCTTCTAACACCCTGCCCCCAACTGCTACCTGGGATTAGGAACTATCCTTGCAAATGCTTTTCAGTTGTGCTTTGTACAAACTTCTACTACAGCATTTATCGCATTATATTAGAATCTGTAGCAGACCCTGTAGGACGGTCTATCTGCACTCCATTTCCAAAAACTCGTCTATCTCTACTAGTGAAACTGTAACAGCGAAACAAAATTGATTTCTTGCTTTCCCAGCCGGGCATCCATGGCGAGTTCTGATGAATAAAGTGTAGGAAGACGTCTGTAAGGATGGTGATTCTTCCTGAAGAAATACACAAACCATCCCAAGGAGAAAGATCTGTGCCCTGTCCTCTCCCCTCTTCTTTTAGACTGCGACACAGACACAAGGTGTGGAGCCGCAGCAGCTAACCAGGCGAGCGTGAGGGTACAGCCGAGGGCAGTGCAGCAAGAAGAAAGGCAACAGCATCCTGAGCGGCCGCCCTGGGTCTAGACGGGACCTTCAGATCCTCGTTCCAAGAGAAAAGTGAACCTCCATCTGTTGAAGCCAGCTTTAGTCGGTTTTTCTACTTCCATTCCTAACTGATGAAATTTCTACCCATACGACTGAGACTTTCAAGGGAAAAGACTGTTTCTTATTTATATTTATACCCTCAGTACCTGGCAGAACGCCTGGCACTGAGTAAATGCTCCAAGTATTTTAATTGAACTGAATGTCGTTACTGTCTTCAAAATATTCCAATGGCTTCTCATTATACTGAAAAATCCATTTAGAGTCCTCATCTTAGCCTGCAGGGTCCTGCGGAGAGCCCTCTTTACCCGAGCAACCTCATCTCCCCCATGCGGTCCCCAGCCACGTCAAGGGAGCACTCTTTTGTGGATAGACGCTACATTTTGCCCTGTGTTCGTGCCTTCGCTCTCTTTCCCCTCAGTTGGAATGCTCGCCTCTACACCTCCAGGCAGGCCTTCTCTCTCTCTCTTTTCCATTGCTGAACTTGGCTTGCACCTGCTTACAGTCTCTGCTTTGTCTTGGAGGGACCTGTTCGTTTGACTATTTCCTCCCACGGAATGTGAGCCCTTGGAAGACAAAGACTGGCCTTAGTGTAATTGTTGTGCTTCCCACTGCACAGTGTCTGGTGCAGAGAAAGTGTTCAATGTGTGTTTTGTTCAGTGGAACTAAACCAGGGTCAGAACGACAGACTGGGGAGAGAAGAGTTTGGAGCTAGACAGAAAGGGTCTGAAACCCACATCACTGGGTAATTGTGAGATATTCACCCTTTCTGGGCCTCGACAGTCTCATCTGTAAAATGGGGACAGTAATAACTGATCAAGAATGTGGTACGAGGTACGTGTTTGATAAATGTTAGGTAGAGGGCAGGACCAAGAGCAGACGGCTTTGCTTCCCTCTCTTCAATTTTTCTCTGAGCTGGTCCACTGATTATAACAGGGAAAACTCTAACCCAACACTGGAAACTGAGAAGGCATCTCATCCATAGGGGATGAAATTCCACGTTCTACAGACTGACCACACGAGGAAGAGTGACATGGAGGGTGCAGCACAGTCTGCTCTCCTGCTGTTGGTTGTCAGGCCTGGATGGAGTTCACTGGTCAGCCTGTCCGATTCTTGGCACTCAGGGGAAAACACACCTACCAAATGCTGGAGACGCCCCTGGGTTCCAGGGCAGAATCTGACTGCCAGCCTATGCTTGTCCTGCACACCCAAGGGCCCATTTTCCTGCCGGGACCCCACCCAGGACTGAGGGCCATCCCTGCAGGTACCCACTGTCCTTCCTTGCCCGGCTTGCTGGGGTGAGGTTGACCACAGATCCCTCTGATCATCTCCAGTGCTCGGCTGGGGCCAAGGGCAGGCTGAGGAGAGGTGTCTGCAGGCCTTCTGCTGTCTGTGCCCCGGGGGATGGTCCCTTGGATTGGCCTGTGGGCTTTCCCACATTGTGTCCCATCTGGGACACCAAGGGGAAGCCCGCCTGACACCTGTTCCCAATAGCAGCATGGCACCCACCACCTGGGACTCTCAGGGGTGAACTACAACCTGCTTTGCCGAGGGGCCCCATCTGAGTAAAATGAACCGCCTTCCCAGTTCCAGGAGGGGTTTCTCGTCACTTGGGAATTACATGCCAGGCACTGTTCCAAGTGCTTAGATATGTTAACTCACTTAACCTCATCGTAACCTTAGGTGATGGGTACTGTCTTAAATCACCATTTTACAGCTTAGAGAACAGAGGCCCAGAGTGCCTGCTTAAAGACCTTCCCAAGCTACACGGCTCATCAGAGTGGTGGGCAGTCTGGTGCCAGAGTCCAGCTCTGAGCTGCAACTCGATGTTGAATGAACAACAAAACCCCTGGGGATGTAAAGAGAATTGGCTCCTCAGAGGAATCCAGCTGATTAATCAGATTAAATGGTCCAACTGAAAGATGCAGTTAATGCAGGAAAAAATAGGAGGCATTGTAAAACAGAACATAAACAGTATTTTCAGGGAGGTGCAAGACGGTAATACATAGAAATAACAAAAGTAAGCTGTCAAGGGCAATGTGAAAACAAAAAAGAATAGCTTCCTTAAAATAAAAATGAAAACAACAAGATTCCCAAAATAAAGGAGAGCAAGATGAATAGTGTTGAAAACAGAATTAATGAAAACACAAGATCGCTGGCAGAATAAAAAAAAAATAGGATACAGAACTTTCAAATCACTAGAGGAAAAACAAAGCCAATTAAATCAAATCAGCTGACAATAGGAAGAGTTAAAAATGAAAGAAAACAATAAGGACGCATCATCTGTTTTGTTTGAAAAAGAGCATAATACGTTTGATGGAAAAGAGAAATATATATACGTATATATGTATATATAGGCACCTGGGTGGCTCAGTCGGTTAAGCGTACGACTCTTGGTTTCGGCACAGGTCATGATCTCCCAGTTTGTGAGTTCGAGCCCCACAGCCGGCCCTGTGCTGGCAGTGTGGAGCCTGCTTGGGATTCTCTCTCCCTCTCTCTGCCCCTTCCCTGCTCGCACTGTCTCTGTCTCTCTCCAAATAAATAAATTAATTAAAAAAAAAAAGAAATATACAAAAACCCTGTGCTCTTTTCACTTTCTTCGAGTATACATGGAACATAACACAAAAGTTCAAAGAGTAAAAAGGGTGCAATGCAGTAAAAATAACAAGTAAATCACATGAAATACATAACCACTAAGTTAAAAAACTTTTTAAATGTTTATTTATTTTTGAAGGAAAGAGAGAGCGTGAGTGGGGGAGGGGCAGAGAGGGAGAGGGAGACACAGAACTCGAAGCAGGCTCCAGGCTCTGAGCTGTCAGCACAGAGCCCGACATGGGGCTCTAACTCACGGAGATCATGACCTGAGCCCAAGTCGGACGCTTAACCGACTGAGCCACCCAGGCACCCCACCACTTAGTAAGTTTTAAGAACATTTTAAATAGGGATTAAAAAGAATTCTACACTGAAATTATACACTATTTAAAAATCAACCCAGTTGAGTCCTCTGTAGGAAAAGAAAAAAAACCTCCCCCAAGGAAAAATATACCGAGAACGGGAAGCAGCCAACACAGTTAGATATCATTTTGTCTGTCAAACTGAGAAACACAGACAGGATTGACAGCAGCTAGTGATGCTGTGCAGGGAGGCAGACTTTTGGTGGATGCCTAAATTGCCACAGTGACCAGAGGGAAATGTGAGATCATGTATTAAAATTTGCCTTCTAAGAATATATCCTAAGGAAATAATTGGACAACTGTTCAAAGATTCATGCGTAAGGATATTCACTGGGGTGAAAAACTGAAAATATTTACTTTATTAATAGGGGAGTAGAAAAATAAATTATAGTTGTGCCTCCAACAGAATTCTCTGTGGCCATCAAATGGGATGAGGCTGATCTCTATATATTGACATAATAATATGATGATACAGGATTAAACAGTAAATCAAAAGCGAGTCACTGAGCCATGCATGGAGATTATCTTGTTTTAGAAACCACGTTTGCTGCATTTGCCTTATGCATCTATCGGCATACAAACTAAAAGAATTACCAGAACAAACTGATCTCAATGGTTCTCTTCTGTGGGGGGCCGTGTGGAGGAGAACAGAGTCAGATTCAGGGGACTTTTGCTCTCTACAAATTTCTTTATTGTCTGCATTTTGAATTTTTCAAAACAAGTGTCTATTTTTTATATAGAAAAATCCTATACAGATATTCCCACTTTAAAAATAACAACCAGGGGTGCCTGGGTGGCTCAGTTGGTTAAGCATCAGGATCTCACGGTGTGTGGGTTCGAGCCCCGTGTTGGACTCCGTGCTGACAGCTCAGAGCCTGGAGTCTGCTTCGAGTTCTGTTGTCTCCCTCTCTCTCTGCCCTTCCCCCACTTGCATGCTGCCTCTCTCTCAAAAATAAATAAACATTAAAAAAATAAACGTAGTAGCTAGATCTTATTCTGAATAAGGACTCAAACACAAACAGGGCTTTTTGTGTTTGTCTTCATTAGGGTCTAATCATGAATTCCCTTCACTTTGCTGCTGGTTAGTCAGGTGAAGGGCTTGTGTGGGGCACTGAGGGAGAGGAGGTAAGAGGGGGACAAAGAGAGAGAAAGAGGGAAGAGGGGGAGGGAGACAGAAGAGAGAGAGAAAACAGGCACGAGCACAGATGTGTGTGTGGACGTCACATGCACTGTCAGGAAAAGACAAGCTGGGTGGGGGACTGAACGAGAAAGGGAAAGGCGTCCTGTCTCTCATCTCCATCTTTTGGCTGCTCTCAGTGCAGCCGGGAGCCCTCCTCTGCTCCTTGGGCATCAGCTCCCTCGAGGCTGTGGGATGCCCAGAAGCTCTCTAGAGGGTGGACCAAAGCTACCTTCACCTTCTCCCTGCTGTTCCCCATCGCAGGGGCCTCACACACACATTTAGCACACCCCTATGACTTTATAGTCCTTGCTATGTCACCCTGCAGAGGACATTCCGTGTCCTTGTCTTGATCTTCTCTTCCTGAGGGTCAGGAAGGGGTCCTCCTGTCTCCCCTCCAGCCCACCCCGTGCCCACTATTCCTGTAGGTAACAACGGTCCTCACCCTTGCCCAGAATTCCATCATTGATTTCTTGTGCTCACCTGTCAGCTGCTCCTAGGGCCCTCTGTTCTCCTCCAGCCCTTGTTCTAAACCTTCCTTCCTGGGGATCACGCTGCCTGTCTTGGGTCTGCTAATGCCGCCGCGTCATGGAGATGCACACCCTCCACTTTAGGAGATGTGTGCTCAAGTATTTAGGAATGAAGTACCGTGATGTCCACAATGTACTCTCGAGTGATTCAGCAAAACGGGGATAAAGGCAAAAACAAAGAGAACGCCAATATGGGAGAGTCTCCACAGTGGCTGAGCCTGGGTGGCAGGCATGCGGGTGCTCACGGGCTGGTCTTTCCACTTCTCTGTGTATTTTACGTATCGTATGTTATGCAACAAAACACAGGGGAACAGAAGAAACCACACTTCCCATATTTCCTGACGAGAGTGAGACCAGCTGGTGTGAACACTTCAACGTTTCCTGAATGCGTCCCTTCTTCTCCACCCCCCACTGCCACTGCCAGGGTTCAGGCTTCTCATCCCGACCACGATCTGGGACAGCCTCCTCACTGGGCTCCCAGCCCCAGGTCACTCCATTCTCCATAAGGATGCCAGGACAAGTCCAAACACAGCCTCATGGCCTCCAAGGTCCTCCAAGCTTGGGCGGCAGCCTGCTCCACCAGCTTTATTGCCCACCACTGCCTCCTGCCACAAAATTGCAGCTGATGCTCCAGCCCTTGCGCCTGACCACATCATGTCACTTCCTCTGTCTAGAAGGCCCTTCCCCTCCCACCAGCTTTCCTCCCTGGCTACCTGGCAACTTCCTCTCCATCCTTCAGCTTTTTCACCTTTTCCAGGATAGCATCTCTTGTCTGTCCTGTCTTTCACTCCCTATCCCTCCCTATCTTTCCGTCTCACTGTGCATACACATGTCTCCTCTTTGCCAACAGTGTCCGGGTCTCATTCACATATGCAATGCCAGCACCCTGCCCAGACAATGCCATGTGATAAACAGACAGACAGCTGTTACATGAATAAATGAATAAATGAATGAATGACGTTCCGGGGTAGGAAAGTGTTCTGATTTGCACACATGTACACTAAAGTAAAAGTCATCACACTCCTCATTCACTCATTGTGCACTTAACATTTACTGAGGGACTCTTGTGGATCTACTAGTCATACGATTCCCTTTGTACCTGACTCCTGCTTCCTTCCTTCCTTCCTTCCTTCCTTCCTTCCTTCCTTCCTTCCTTCCTTCCTTCCTTCCCTCATTCATCACTTGACACTTATGGATCCAGGTGCTGGGGGCACCGTGCTGAGAGCTGGGAGACTTGTAGAAATGAATCAGGCAGAGACCGCAGCTCTGGCTGGGAAGGTAAGGCAGGAGCACAAATATAGCACAAAGTGGTCAGTGTCAAGGAAAACGTGGGCTGCAGGCAATGAGAGTTCAAAAGAGGGAGACGTGACTCCCAGGAGTCCAAGAGAGGGGATTGGGAAGACTTCCTGGGTGAGCAGACACATGTACTTGACTTTGAGGGATGGGGAATTTCAGACATAAGCCTTTGGAGCAAGGGGGGCATTCCAGGGAGGCCAGAGTGGAAACAGAGGCACAGAGCGAGGCCATGAGCATAGATATGCACAGGAGCCACCAGTTGTTTGGCTTTGCCGGGATGTCACTGAAGGGAAAGGGAGGGAAATAAGGTTGGGGAGGTAGGTTGAGGTCATGAAGACCTTGAAAACCAGGATAAGATGTTTAGCTTCTGTGAACGTGGGTGCCACGGAAGGTCTCTGGTTAGCAGCTGAGCTGACCAGGTGTGCTTCCAGAAGCTTCTTCTAGCAGAAATGTGCAAGATGAATTTGTACATTTAACTTGTGCCCCTAATAGTGCAAAACCCCTAAGAGCTCTTCTGACCTTGTTTTGCACAGGGCTTAGCTCAAAAACTTGCACATAGCAAACAATGCACTTCTTTAATTTTAATTGAATGGAGTCTAAGGACCTATGTACATCAGCAAATACACAAGTATCTGTATGTACCTCTTGCAGCAACATATCCGTTCAGCCAGTTCCCCTTGACTGAAGACTCTCTAAGGCAGGATTGTCTCTAGCTATGCTTCTTCTTGCCTTGATTCCCCACTATTGCACGTCTTCAACCCTTCATTCCTGGGTCACTACAATAGACTCCTGACTGTTTTTCTTTCTTCTTCTTTTTTTAAAAAAAATTTAATGTTTATTTATTTTTGAGAGAGAAGAGACAGAGCATGAGCAGGGGAGGGGCAGACACACACACATACACACACACACACACACACACACACACACACACACACACACACAGAATCCAAAGCAGGCTCCAGGCTCTGAGCTGTCCGCACAGAGCCCGACACCAGGCTTGAACTCACAAACCATGAGATCATGGCCTGAGCCGAAGTCGGACGCTTAACTGAGTGAGCCACCCAGGTGCCCCTCTCCTGACTGGTTTTCTTCCCGTGAGTTCTCTCCACTGGAAAAGGCCCCGGTGGGACAAGCCTGCTTAAGAACCTACCATAGCTCCCTCTTGTCTACTGGCATTTAAGATCTTCCATGACCAGGCCATGCTCCAACCCTCTCCACGCTCTATTCCTTGTCCACATGTTTCCCCCTCTTCAGCCAGCTGTCTTGTCAGTCCTCCTTCCAGACCTCTGCTCATCCTGCACTTCTAACCGGCTCCTCTCCGCACAGCTCATCTGAACCATAGCTTAAGGCCAGCTGGGCCAGCAGTGTGAATAGTGTAAAGATTCGGAAAAACCCAGGTTCACATCCCAGCTTTCTGAGTCACTGTGCATTCTCTTGGGATCTCAGTGTTTTTGTTTATAAAATGTGAATGAGAACTATGTCCATTCATTATTAGGACTTACCATCAGTACTAACAGGGCTATTGTGGAGAATTGATAAGACAATATACGTGCCAGGTCCCGTGCTGGGTAAATGGTAACGTTCCTTTCTTCTCTGATTCTTTGGAACTCCCAGGAGTAACTCCTGCTGGTCAGATGCTTGTATGGAAAGGAAGTTCTATTCTGAGGGCGTACATATGAACTACCAGACACTGTGCTGGGCTTTTGTAATGACTCCCTCTACAACCCTAAAACACCAGCATTTTTGTCCTCATTTTACAGATGAGGAAACGCAGACCGAGAACAGCAAGCAATCTGGGATCACACAGCTCTGCGCCGACACTACTGTCTGAGAAGTAACCACAGAAGCGTTATTAAATATTTAGTATGTTTCAAGGACTATGCTGGGCGCACTGCATGTGCTGTCTCCTTTAAGTGCCTTATCCTGACGCTCTGCTACTGTAACCGATACAGCACAGGAGATAGCAGGACCCAGAGGGAATAAAGGCTGTGCCCAAAGTCCTGCAAACAGCAAGTGGCAGGGCTGGGATTCACGCTGGGGTTTGTATGACCTCCAGTTCTGCCCTCAGCTACTCTGCTGGAACTGTGCCATCGAGGCCAGAGAGTTATCTGAACTTGAACTGCAGTCCTGGGAGGCTGAGACTGGCCTTTCCAGGTTTTCCATAGGCCTCAGCCTAAGCCTGGGGGCACTGCAACCACCACTGATCGCAAGGGCCTCTGGGGCAGGCCCAGCTACCAGCTGAGTGGCCTGGTGATGATGCTGGTGAGGACCGTCCTGAGCCATAGGCAGGGGTTAGTTCACCAGCCTAGACACTTACCCGATGGTGCAACCAGCATCAGCCTCGATGGTCCAGATGCAGTTGAGATTGTGTTCGTAGGGAGCCGGATACCCGGGTGACAGCACCTGGCCCGACACCTCTCCTTTCACTGTCCCTCCACACTCAGCTGAAAGAAATCCCAAAAAAGTGAGCTTTATAGGGTGGCCTGCACTGCCAGCAGTGACTCAGTGGCTCCTCTTGTCAGTGTGCCCAAGTCCCTCTTGTGCCCTGCAGGTGACTGAGCACAGCATACAGAAAGGTCCCTGGATGCGATTTATATTCACAATCTACAAAGAACCCTTACAACTTAGCGATGAGAAGAAAAACAGCCCAGACAATGGGCAAAATGTCTGAACAGACATTTCTTTGAAGAAGGTGTGCACACTGCCAGGAAGCCCAGGAAGAGATGGTCAACATCACTAGTCATCAGGGAAATGCAGATGAAAACCACAATGAGCTATAGCATCTCACATCCACAAGGATGGCTGTAATCGAAAGGCCAGACACGAAAAAGTGTCGGTGAGGATGTGGAGGAATTGGAACCCTCGCGCATTGCTGGTGCGGCTGCAACATGGTGCAGCTGCTTTGGGAAGCGGTTTCCTAGTTTCTCAAAATGTTGAGCGTAGTCACCATATGACCCTGCAATCCCACTACCAAGCATAGACGCAAGAGAAATGAAAACATACGTTCACACAAAAATGCGCACAGCAGCATTATTCATAATAGCTAAAAGACTGAAACAGCCCAAATGTCCATCAGCTGATGGACGGATACACAAATACGGTGTCATCCATATGGTGGAATATTATTTGATCATAAAAAAAAGAATGAAGGATCGATACCTGCTACAACATGGATGGACTTTGAAAACAGTGTGCTATGTGACAGAAGCCAGGCTCAAAAGGCCACATGTTATGTGATTCTGATTATATAAAATGTCTAGAACAGAAAAATCTATAGAGACAGAAAGTATGCTGGTGGTTGCCTGGGCCTGGGGGGAGTGTGCAGGGGGCAGTGACTGCCGATGGGTACAGGGCTTCTCCCGGGTGGACAAAATGTTCAAAAATCAGATGGTGGTGATGGGTGCAGAACCCTGTGAACAGATAAAAAGCATTGGGCTTCAAGTATATGGTATGTGAATTACATCTCAATAGAGCCATTTAAAAAAAGGTCCTTGGGTGGAGGGCTGACAGCTTACTCTGCGGCCAAACTCCTTAAAGCCTCCTCGATGATGCATACACTTGAACCTGTGCCTTGCCAGCAATGGGGCTGCGTGGGGTGCCAGGAGCACAGAGGAAAACAAGCGTCCCAAGGGCCAATGGTCTAGAGGAGGAGACAGCCACAGTGTGCCCCAACAGAAGTGCATTTGTGGCAGACGACAGCTCAGAGGAGAGGCGGCTACTTCCCCTAGCTTGGGGCAGGAGGAGTCGTGAGGAGGAGCAGCGGTGGAGTGGGCGGGGGGAGGAACATCAGGGAGAGGATGCTGCAGATGGAAAAGAGAAAGGGCAAACGTCGTGGAGGTGGGCCATGGTGTGGCAGGCTGAGGGGACAGGGGACAACAGGGGAGACAAGGCCGCAGAGCTGGTCAAGCGTCAGACATCCAAGGACGCCATGCATGAGGCTGGGGACTCTCCGGGGGAAGAACCAGTCACCTTACATGCCAGTGAACTTTACACACTAGGAAGTATACTCTGGTGGCAGTCTTTGGGGCACGAAGGGTGGAGCTGGACTCAGGGGATCAGGTCTACACTCCCCGTCGGAGCACCTAGTCCCCCAGGTCAGAAGCTGGTGGTCCTCTGGCCTTCTTCCTCCCCACATCTGATCTGCCTCTGAGACCCAGCCCCTGAACCCCTGGGGTGTTCGTCACATGGACCTCCCTCGGCCTTGTTGCTAGAGTCCTGGCCGAGGCTCTGGCCATTTCTGGGTGGCACAGTTGCCCACCCCCAGCAGTGCCACCTGAGGGACCTTTCTAGAATGCAAACTGACCGGGTCACTGCTTGCTTCAAACCTTCCTTCCCAGAATGAAGTCCAAGCCCCAGAGGGGCTCCTTTTGGCTTCTTGGGCCCCTCCCAACACCGCTTGGTCTAGCCAAGCCTCATGAACACTAGGAGCCAGGACAATGAGGCTTCTTCACGCCTTCATGTGGACTGACAATGTGAAAACATCTTTCTCGGGGGACCTTTGTGACCTGTCCCCTCCCAGGTATAGTTGCCACTGTCCTCCTTTGTGTCTCCATTTTAACAGGAGCAGATTTTTTAAAATCACAACCATGTTACAGTCACATCTGTCTCCTTCACAAGACCAAACACCTTGGCAGCAGGGACCTTGTCTTACTTGTATTTGTGCATCCAGTGCCGCTATAGTGCCTGGCATGTTACAGATGTTTTAGTAAGTGTTTACTGAATGGAAAGATCCATGGATGATCAAATGAATGAGGACGCTTACTGCTTTCCAGGAAAATTACTACAAGGGTCAGAGTCAAGGGAGCATGAGTGACAATGAAGAGGAGAATTATTGCAAGAGTGTTTTAGGAAAGGGAATGACTGACTATGCAAAATCCTAGAAGAAACAGGAGAAGATAGGACCCAGGTTGCAGATAGAAGACTGGCCTTCACCTTCATTAAGTATTTCATGGGCCCCTTGGCTTCACTCGGGGCCACCATGGCATGGTCAGGGAGGAGGCGCTCTGCCAGTAAGCCTGCTCACGAGACTGGATCCTTTGCACGCGCCTTGCTGTGAGTACCCCCTCGCCCCCCCCCCCCATGTGCTGTTGGGACGGGAAGTGCTTGAAGGACGCAGGGCTGAATGGGCCCTATTGGGGAGTGGGTGTGGGCAACAGGACAGACAGTGAGCTGTGGGGAGGAAGACTGTCTGGCCCCACAAACGGGGGAGGTAGTGGAGAGGTGGCAGGACCTTATCCATGCCCTTGGCTAGAGCTTCCTTCCATATTCCAGATGGAGAAGCCCTTCCTGTGTTTGGAGGCAGCAGCAGTGGGGGCTCTTCCTCACGGACGCAACATCTGGGAGGAGCCAAGAGGCCGGCATGCTGCAGATCCATTGACAAGACCATGAGACTCTACTCTTTCTGGTTGTCACCCTTCTTCCCATCCTTAGAGCCTTGGCTGCCTCATGTGGGCTGTAGCACCCACTCATCGACAAAGAAAGCCTCTGCGATGTCTTAAACTACAGTGGTCATTTCTGCTAGACCGTGATAAAGTCCACCACAACATGACGTGTGTAAACATATATACCCACAACCCCAAATACATAGCCTCACTCCTCTGTGTGGGGCCTGAGGGAGTCTCCATGGGGAAAACCTCCGAGATTCAAAGTTTAAGTACTCTTCCCAGCACTGCTTGAGTGGATCCACTAAGTTCAGCCCAACCAGCACATCTGACATTCAAAAGAACCTTACAGTGAATCCTTTCTGCAAAGCAACTGTCTTGTAACGTGAATCATCTCCTTTCACATTTCGCCTGCTCTAGCTTGCCTGTGGCATCATACTGTCATCCATTTATGCATATGTCCCGCCCTCGCTAGCCGGGGATCTGCCCTCCTCAGAGTTCCTAGTGCCCAGCATAGGACCTGGCACATGAAGGAAAGAAGGGGACAAAAACAGGATGCAGGGAGAAAGGGATGGGGCATGACTGCAGACTGGGTCAACCTTAGAGGGCAAAGGGAGAGGCTATTTAGAGGTCGCCATGCTGGTCTGTCCACTGTCAGGCTTAACATCTTCTCTTTTAGACCCTCTGTTGTACAACAGTGCTGAAATCCTGTTAAAATGAAGCTGTCTAGGGGAAAAATATTGGCCATTACCGTTGTCCACCACGCTGGTTCAAACCCTCAGCACTCACACATGCTAGGCCAGAAGCCCAACCCTCACCCCACCCTCCTCCTGCTGGTGAATTCTTACCCATCCTTTTGAGTCTGTGCAAAACTTCCTTGTATCTCCTCAACACTTTGCCCTAACTCTTTGCACAGTGCTTATCTTGTATTATAATTATCTGTTTATGTGTCTATTTGCCTTGCTAGGCTATGGGCTTCCCAAGGGTAGGGAAAAATACTTTATTCTTTCTTTGTTTACTTCTCTGCCTCTGCACATACCCAAACATATAGCTGCACCAATTCTGGTGTGTGGCTCTTGGTACGGACTTAAGTGTTTTCCCAGTGGATGTCTTGTTCTTATAGGATTGACCAGCACTGCACAGACATGCCGAGGTTGTGGCACAAGGGGAAGGGGATGGGGGAGAGGCCCGGTGTTTGGGGGTGGGGAAGCAGGACAAAGCAGTGGGGTGGGAATCTTGTTCAGCAGGGAGGAGAACAGGTGCAGTGAGGTAGGTGGTGAGAAATGAAAAGGCCACATGGACCGAACGATAGGTTCTGCCTACTTCATACTTCTGCCCTGGACCAGACTGCTCTTATCTTATGACACATGAAGAAAGCTTAGAGGGAGCCTCTGCTGACATTCTGGAAGCACCAGAGGCTTAAGAAAGTGCTGGTTCACTATTATATGCTTCCTCAAGAATGAGGTAGGTGCTAGCTCATTTTCTTACTCTTTCTTCCAACTTTCTCCAGGAAAGGGAGCATAAACCCCATTTTGCCTATGGGGAAACTGAGGCCCAGAGTGAGTCAGAGACTCGTTTGAGTCTGAGTGTTGCAAGAACCCTGGGAACCCCGGCAAAAGCTCCACCTCTTCTTAACTGACTCTCCCAACTTTCCTCTGTTGCCAGCATTACAATTCTGAGGGCATGGCTTGGCTGTGGTCCCACTTGGCTAAATGTGTGACAATGGTGGCTTGCCACCCGCCTGACTGAGCTGCTGCAACACGGGTGTAATGAGGTGTGAAAGTGAGGGAACAGAGAAGTGGGGGCAGGGTAAGCGAGGACTCCCGTGAACAGGAGGATTCAGTCCAGTTAGGCAGTCCCAAAGTGCTGGAGTGTGGGGTCCGACGGGACAGCTTTCATGAGACCAGAGCTGGGAGCATGGGGTTGGGAGGGGACCCGAGGAGTCACTTAAAGAGCAAGAGGCCTCCTACCGACACAGGTGGGGAGAGGTCGGTCCCAGGTCCTGCGCTCCCCACTCAGACACAGCAGCTCCTCACTGCCCCGCAGGCTGTATCCAGGGTCACAGCTGAAGGACACAGAGCTTCCTGCAAAATGGCCTCCATCATGAACCTTGTAGCCAAATTGCGGGGTTCCTGGATCCTCACACTTGATGAGTTCAAAACCTGCCGACGAGAGGAGAGATGGGGTAAGCAAGACCCGGCGTGGCAGAAACCACATTCCCTTCCTTCCCTCAATTTGAAGCCTGCGTCCTCAAGGAAGCCACCAGGCACGTGCCTCTGGCCTCTGGCAGTCTCACTGCTCTGGGGCCACCACACTGCTGTGCTCAGCAGAGGTGATGCTACACCTGCCCCGGCACGTGAATGGTTTCAGTTATTTCTCCCAGGACAGCCTTTATAATAGTTTTCAGACATAAGGTCTGGGTTTCCTATTTCCTTTGTTTGACCCCCAGAGCATTTTGTTAGCAAGGCTGCTCTTTCCATCTTGCTCACTGAGACATTCTGATGGGATAGTGTAATATGGAAACTTCCCTTCAAATGCATATTTCAAAGTTCAATTATGTCCTGCTTAAATACGCTTTATTGAGAGAGGCTAGAGAAGGCTTACGCAGAGCGTTTCTACAAAGCGCCTACTATTTGGCAATTTACTTGTGCTGGCTCTCATTTGTTACCCACAGGAGTCTTACAGGGAGGTATAAGTATCTGCATTTTACAACTGAGAACATGACCTGGTTCAATAAGTGGTGCCAAAGTCACACATTCTCAGATGACAGAGATGGAATTCGCACGTGACTCTATTTTAAATTCTCTTCCACTGATGTGCCTGCTGTAACAGGCATAGACCCCTATGCCAGATGGCCTAAAGCCGAGGCGAGAGGAATCTTGAGTGGACTCACTGAGTTTTGGTTTTTTTTTTTCCTAGCAGCTTTATTGAGATATAATTCACATACTGAACATTCACCCATCTGAAGTGTTCGGTCTTTTAGTATATTCTCAGGGTTGTGTAACTCTCATCACAATCCACTTGCGGATTTTTCATCGCTTCTGGAGGAGCCCTGTCCACATTTCTGCCCCCCAACTTTCTTAGTCCTCGGCAACCATCGATTTCCTTTCCATCTCTATGGATTTGCCTGTTCTGGACAGTTCATATAAACAGTCCATACAACATGCAGCCTTCTGTGACTGGCTGCTTTCACTTGGTTTTCAAGGCTCATCCATGGTGTAGCATGGACCGGTGCTTTATTCCTTTGTAACAGTTAAATAACATTCCATTGTATGGACAGACCTATCACATTGTGTTCATCCATTATCAGCTAATGGATAATCATTGGATTTTAAAATAAGTCCTAAAAGCACATTTCTTTGTATCTACTGGGAAGGTCCAGGAGCTCAAATAAATTAATACGATGGCTGTGAAGCCAAAGTGTGGGGATGTAATCCCAAGTACTACGGGCCTGCATACAAACCTGGGGGCTTTCTGTCTTTGACACTCTGGGAGTAAAAGACAAAGCAAAAATCATGCAAAAGGGAAAGAAGCAAGATTCGACTCTTCAGGGAGTAGTGAAAAATAACATAATTGTACATTAACGTTCACACTTTTTACATCTGGCTGCAGCTGAACCTTATTTTATAAATGCCACGATTAGGAAAGGCTTGGTTTGGTTGCTTTAGTTAAAAGCCTTGGCGTTCATATTTTTCAAGTATTAGTCAGTAACAGGTATGCTGTGACCCTCAGTTAACCACAGAGTTAAACCTTAGAGCTGTATGCCAAGGGGGCAGCTTACTCAAAGCACAGGCACAATGTCTTAGAGGAAATAGTCCGCTAAGCATGAGCCAGAGAAAACCAAACCTGCAAAATGATGGTGATGCCCCAGAGACAGACCTCCCCATCTGCGGAACTAGGGAAAGCCCGATTTCATCGTGCACTCTGATGCAACAGAGACTTACTGGAGAATTGCAGCTCAAAGCCCTTGCTGGTGTTCTCGGCATCGGTGATGAAGTCAAGCCACAGACTACTAGACGTGCTGTTCAAAGTCACCCCCATCATCTCAGAACGGCTGAACACCCCCAGCAAACGGGCGGACTTGTTGTTGCCGTCATAGACCTGGATGCAGGAGAGACCCCCACCTGATGTCAGCATGGCCTTATTTTGAACAACAGTTTCTCATCCCACGGCCTATATCCCCAGAGTTTAGCACCAACGATGTCTGTTAGAGGGGCAGTGAGGCATCAGATGCAAGGCAGACGGCATAGTGAGCCAGTAACAGGGTGAGTGATCAGCCCCTCTTGTCTCTCCTAGGTGCCAGTTCTGTGCCCAGCCCATCTCAGTGCGAATCTGGTCTGTAGGAACCGGTAGCTGTTCTAACCTTTCCAGTGGAGCTCTGCTTTGTCCCTCCAAACCCCATATGGCACCAGCTTACTCTTCAGCAGCCTGGGGAGGCAAGGAGGGGGCTGCCTGAAGGCCCAAGCCATCTGTTTCTGCACACAGGCACACTGGAAGCACCCGACGTCTCTGCATTGCTAAATAATCCTGTCCTTCCAGATGAGATAGCAGTCCTCCCGCCTGACCCCACCCCACCGTGGCAGTGGCCTGTCTTGACTACTCTTCTAGTCATGGCCCCTGGGATGCAGCAGCATGGAATTAAAATGACCAGTGTGTCACGGTGCCTTTCCTTTCCCCAAGCTCAGCCTCTGCCCCTTCCCTCCTAAAATGAGGGCTCCAGCGAGGGCCTGCTGGGCTTGCCATGGGTGGAATCGCGCAGGCATCTGGCTTCCCTCACTCCCATCTGTCCCCTGAACTTCTGAGCACCAGCAAAGACAACAGTCATCAGAATAATGAACTGGCTCCCCAGGTTCTGAGGTTGCTGCTCCTTTCCAGATAATTGTACAAATAACAACAGAAGTTGTGATTGAGTGAAGGACCCCCCTAGTGCTTTGGTAAATATCAAAGATGGGATCTATGGGTGGGTGATGAATATTTGCGCCTGGCACCGGATGTGGTGCCAGCTGCCAGCAAATTGGAACAATATTTCCATTCTACTATTTATGAAGCAAAGCTTTCTAAAAGAAGCCATCCTTTAAGCGAACAGTGCTGTATATTACAGAGATTTGTTTAGGCCCCTGGGAGCCTCAAGTCTGTTTCCAGATTCCTTGTACAGCACCACTGATAGATTGAGGGAATTCTGGAGTTCCAACAGACATAGAGATGACACCAGTTCACCAGTGCTCACTGCAGCACCCAAGCTGTTAAAAATATTTTTACCCACTAAAACATACTGGAATTAACTGATCAAGGCATTGATCGTCAATACTTGCTAACATCACAGTAACAGAAACAAGCAGATATCATGAACACCACTACTTACTTATGGAATCATTTTGCTAAAGAAAAAAAAAAAAAAATCAAACCTGAGTCACATCAAGTCACTGGATCCAATTTCTAACTTATAGGAAGTACAGAGGATGCAGGAATATATGAAATGATACTCTAGGAATATGTTCAGCAAACCTAGAATATGAAAAGTCCCACTGGAAAAATTACCTGACCTCCTCAACAAATAAATTACAAGGGATGGAGGAAAAAAAAAAGATGGAGGCAGAAACCCATTGATTAAAAACCATATGAGACAACCAATCCAATGTCTGGGCCTTATTTGGGTCCTGATTCAAATAAACTGTAAATTAAGAAAAAATATTAGGACATTTATGAGATAATTGGAAACTTGAATATTCACTGGATATATGATGATATTAAGAAATTGTTGTTAATTAATAAAAGTGTAATGGGAACAGGATTATTTCCTTAATTTCTAAGCATAATTCATTCTAACTCATTAAGGACAAAAATGTTCATAATGTGTCATTATGATAAAATATTCATTGCAGAAAACTTATAAAACAGAAGAACACACAGAAGATAACTCTCAACACTCACAACATTTTGGAGATGATCTTTCTATGCTTTGTTCTATGCATGCCTTTCCTTATATATACTTATTTCCTTAATTTTCAATAAAAACAAGATCAAACTATAGATACTATATGGTAACCTACTCTTCCACTTAATATAATGTGCATATTTTTTGAATCATTACATATTTTTCCCCAACAGCATTTAAATAACTGTAGGACTTTCCATCATACAATTAAACCAACCCATACTATCCTTATTCACACATCATTGTCTGGAATGTGTGGCCTGGCATGGAAGAGGCATTCAATAAATGTATGATAAATAAATAAACCAATGTTTTCTTCTAGTACTCTTGTCCTCAAATCCACCTGGAATTTATTTTGGCATAAAATAGGAGATAAGATTCTACTTTTTCTCCTTGGTTGATAAGCCATTTAACCCAACACTATAAATATTACATCCACCACCAATTTTAAATCTACCTTTGTCACATAGACTGTTGTATAAATTTGGCTTTGTCTGTCAACTTTCTATTCTCTTCTATTTCTACTACGCTACCTATTTGTCTTTTCCTGTTCATGACCCATACTGTTTCAGTTACCATAGTTTTATAAGATACTCAAATATTTAGTAGGGCAAGTCCTCTCTTGTCTTTTTTTAACTTAAAAAATTATTCTCCCATGTTTATTCTTCTCGATAAACTCAAGATGAGCTTTCTTAAATTAAAAAAAAAAAAAGACCTCTGGCTCCATCCTCCAAAACTCCCCAACGTGTGTAATTCTGACTGATTAAAATAAAATGTATGGATTAATAAGAGAAAAAGTCCATCTATATGATATTGAATCTTCCTATCCATATACATGGCATCTGGCTTCATTTAATCAAGTTGTTTTGTATGTCTCTCAGTAAAAATCTGTACTTATTTTTGGGTGTTTTCATACTTTTTATTACAATTGGGATACATCTGGGCCTTTGTATACATTTATTCTCTAACATAATATTGTTTGTTTATAAGAATGCTTTGATGGTCCAGTTCATCATCATATACAGGTGATGGATTTGTCTCTGAGTAATCAGAGAGAACCCATACACATCCACTATACCTAACCTTTCCCTTTTCTTTCTCGAGTAGATGTTTTTATTTTCTTCACCTTTGTTGTGGTATAATTGGCAAATAAAAATTGCAGATAATTAAAATGTACCACTTAATATTTTCAGGGACCCATACCATTACATCTAATACGACAGCTCAGCAAGATGGCTGGCTTAAACATAACCACACTACGTGGGCAGCTTTGTACATACAGTTACAAACAATGTGGACACTCCTAGGGACACTACTGTACGTCTGCCTGCACACGTGCTCAAGTTTCTCTAGGGCATACGCCTAGAATGGAGATGCTGGTTGCTGGGAAGGCACATTTTCAGCTTTGTTAGATATTGCCAGATTGCTCTCCAAAGAGTAATACAAATTTAATCCCTCTGACATCGTATGACAGCTTTCATTGCTTTGTATCTTCGCCAACACTTGGTATTTTCAGGCATTCTAATTTTTTCCAATTTGATGGGTGTGAAATGCTATCTTATTTCAATTTGTATGTCTTTGATTATCCCTGAGGGTGAGGATCTTTTCATGTGTTTACCCATAATTCCACTTTCCTCTTATGTGAATTGCTTGTCCATATCCTTTGTTCATCCATGAGTGTGAAACCTCCTTGCATTTATTTCAATTGTATGTCCTTCCAAATAAAGTTTTATAATTTTCTCAGTAAAGATGATGCACATATTTTAGACTTATTCCTAGGTGTTTTATAGTTTTTGCTTCCATTAGGAATGAGCTCTTTTTTTTTCTGATTATATTTTAGTTTATGTTTAGTTTATGTTTTCAGCCACTTTGCTCAATTGTCTTATTGGTTCTGATGTTTTATCCATTGAGTCTTTCATATTTTCTAAATAGAAGAGAGATAATTTTATATATTCTTTTCTAATTTTTATAGTTTCTTTGTTCTTTCTCTGATCTGATTGTAGTGGTTTCGATCTGCAGCAAAATGTTGAATACTAGTGGTGATAACAGAGCTCATGTCTTGCTCCTGGCTTCACTGGAAATCCTTAGGAAGTTTTGTCATTAAGAAAAATGTTTGCCATAGGTGTCAGTAGGAACTTTTTATCAGATTAATAAAGTTTTCTTCATAGTTTTGAGGTATTTTTTAAGAATCATGAATGAATACTGAATTTCATCATGTGATGTTTTGAGGTGACTGGCAGGATCACATACTTTTGCCTTCTAATCTGTTTAGGATATTAGGTTGAATCACATGAAGTTGCCAATATGTGACTGGTTTTGACCTACGAAGACAGCAATTTCATAGGGTTTGTCTAGTACATAATATCATGAGCTTTTCTAATATTGACACATCCTCACATTCCTGGAATAAATCCCACTTGGTCATTTTTGCTTTCAGACACAGCTAGATTCAATATGACATTGTATGTATGTAGGGTGTTTAGATCTATGATAAGTGACTAGTCCAATAGTTTGTTCTTCTATGGCCCTCACTCAGTTTGCTATCAATATTTCTACTTGGCTCATTTAAATAAAATGAATTAGGATATGGATGCTAATTTTTCTCTTTTCTGAGTCAGTCTGATTATTGCAGGATTAGTTATTCCTCGAACTTTTGTCGGTTTACCTGCAAAATAGTCTACGCCTGGGGCCTGTGAGACAGGATATGGGCAGGATCCAGTTTTATTCTTTTTAATGTTTTATTTATATTTGAGAGAGAGGGAGAGAGAGAGACAGACAGACAGACAGACAGTGCATGGGGGCAGGGAGGGACAGAGAGAGATGGAGATAGAATCCGAAGCAGGCTCCAGGCTCTGAACCGTCAGCACAGAGCCCAATGCGGGGCTGGAACCCATGAACTGTGAGATCATGACCTTAGCCGAAGTCGGACACTTAACTGATTGAGCCACCCAGGTGCCTGAGGATCCAGTTTTTTAAGTAATTATTGGTTTATTCAGGTTTTTATTTTTTTCTTTTTTAAGTTTATTTATTTATTTTGAGAGTGTGACAGCAGGGGAGGGGCAGATGGGGAGACGGAGAGAGAGAGAATCCCAAGCAACCTCCACACAAGTGCAGAGGCTGAGGTGGGGCTCGAACTCATGAAGAACTCACAAACCGTGAGATCATAACCTGAGCCAAAATCAAGAGTCAGAGGCTTAACCAGCTGAGACACCCAGGCACCCTTATTTTTTCTTGATATTAGTACTTTTTATCTGTCAATATTTCCCATTTTACCTGAGCTTTCAGATTTCTTAGCTTAGGGTTGTTCCTAAATATTTTCTGATTGTTTCATAATCTCTACCTCATCTGTGACTGTTCCTTTTTCTGTTCCTAAAATTCTGTACCTGTGGCTTCTTTATTCTTTGATCAGTCCTGCAAGGTTTGTGTCTCTTATTAGTTATTTTTCAAGGAACCAGTTGGTTTTGCTGACAATTGCTCCTGTATTTTTAGCTGTATTTATTCTGTCATTTTTGACTTTAAGAAGTCTCTCTCTCCTACTTTCTTTGGAATTATTGTTATATTATCCAAGCTACCTAGATCCTTATTTATTTTTAACCTAGGTGATGTGTCAGAGACTAACAGAGATATATTAAAATCTTCCACCCTGACTTTAACTTTATTTTTGTTTTTTACCTTTCTAGCAGTTTTTATTTAATTTATTCGTGCTATGTTATTTGGCACATAAAGTTTTACTGTGGATTGATTGTACATTTTATTAACATAAAAGAATCCTCTTTTAAATTTCCTTATGAGACTTGAGAGAAATTCTTAAATTTATAACAAACTGATTTCATTTTTCTGTGCTTTACCATTTTTGTTCCTGGCCTCCATTCCATTTTTTAATTGGGTGATCCTGTTTTTCATCTCGATTTAATCTTTCCTCATCTTGGATTGCTCAGTTTTCATTATTGCCTATTTTTGTGTCATAAATATGATATTCTCTCAAATCCTGTTAAGAATACAAATTAGGAGCTTTTAAAGTTTTACTTCTTTGTTGCTTACAGAGGGGCAATTAGCTCACACTCTTCAGACCGGTCCCCTTCTTCTGATCTCTGGAATATTTATACATATCCCGTTAATTTTCTTGTTAGCACACCATCACAGAGGGAGAATAAAATAGGAGAATGGAAATGCCCAGTGGTGTCTAAAGGGGAACGGAGGAATTAGTGAGAAAAGGGCATAGCAGGAGTTCTCCTGCTCCTGGTGCTAAAGTATGCATGTGTGATTGTGGCAGCCTCTTTTCTGATGAGCCTGACCACTTTTGTTAGGCGCCAACCACGGCATTGCCCTACTTTATCTGACTTGCTGACAGAAGCCAAGTCAAGCCCAGCGCGTCCTGCTGAGAGGGAATCGTGGCTCTGTGTGGCCTCTCACACCTAGCACACTTCTGGAAGAGCTAGTGGTATTGAGATCTGGTCCAGGCCAACAGTACATGGCATGTCCTTGGCTCTAGGCTCTGCTGTTCTGACTTAGATGTGATTTCCTTAAGGGTTTTGGCACTGAGTCCATGGGCAGGATTCACTTCAGGTACATGAATCATACTTTGATTAGGCCCTTTCTCAACGTGGGTTCTTTTTTGGATATTCCATTTGGCGAAAATTCTTTTAAGCTATATGTGAAATGTGCCCTTGCCTAATTTCCATGGGTGAGGGCACTTTCCCCTGCATTTGTATCCTTTTAGTCATTTCAGTGGGGACCTGTGCAGGATGGTTTCATATACATATATACACATGTGTTTCATTTGCCATCTTCAGCTGGAGGGTATCTTTCCATACCATTGCAATTCAGAGGCCCTTCCTATCTTACTGAGGTCAGAGCAAAATTTTGGTGGGGGCCAAAATAAAAGGAAATCGGGTAATTAGGGGAGACAAGCTGAAGTATGTATAGGGGCGTGGTTTAAGGGATTTTCGGTAATTAAAGGTAAGACACAGATCAGGGGTCACAAATGCAAGTCAAGAGTCACTCCATGGGTCAGGATTACAAGACTATATGGAAAGATTGGAAGGTTGATCAGATGTATGATATATTGTATCTTGGGCAATAAATAAGGTGTGGAGGAGGTGACAGGTCAGGAGTTCCTTGGTGCGCACCGGGATTTCTTTGCAGGGAAAGGTAAGGCCTCAGGGTGAGGAATTTGCCAGTGTTCCGGCAGATGGGTGAGTTCCAGCACAGCAAGGACAAGGTGTTCTTGGAGCTGACTGGTATGCTGGGCTCCTCCTGCACACGTTCCTGTCGAGGACGACCAGAGTCACAGGCTGGCACAGCAGTGCCGCTACGGCTGACACGGGTGCACGGCCATTCTGGAGACTATTTGGGAAACCAAACTGTGGGTTTCTTTTAGTTCTGAAACAGTTTTGTACCTGTTCATGTCCCAGGTTCTCCCTCAGGAGGACCAGGATCTGAGGAAAAGAGAGCAGGAAGGGATGACACGAAGCCATCCCATCCCCCTTGGTGCCTTGCCCTCCCTTACCCAGGTTCCATTCTATAAGAGTTATGGGGGGCACAGGGTCCCATGAGTGGCCTTTGTGCCATGTCAGAGCCATAGCCCAGCCTTCTGAGGGGGACACTCAGGAGGCCTGGGCACAGCAGGAAGAAGGTCATCGGCAAGAAGGTGGAGCCCACTATTAGAAGGCTGGGTGGCAGGACCAGCTGGGCAGATGGCTCTAAGACAAAGTCTGAAGACTGGGAACATCCCCCAATAAAAAACGGGAATTCATCCTTCTCTCTCCACAACCCTGCAGGACTACCTGGGGTCCTGCATCCTATACAAGTCCTCCCTGACCTCTGACCTGGGTTTTATGGCCTGTGTCTCTCCCTTCTTACCCTGAGTGTCTCAAAAAGTCTCTCTTCTCTCATTTGAGCTGCTCACCTAGACACCACATGGACAGGGTAATTGGGTGTGCACACCTGTTGACCATGTCTTAGGTGCTTCTTTGAATTTAGACCACCCTGGTGAAGAGGCTCAGGTAGCCGCCACACTCCATGTGACCTCCGGCAGCCAAGGAGTCCTTCTGCTGATCCTATCAGGCCACACGCACAGAACTGCTGCTATATTCCCTTTAAAACCTGAAAATTATGTCTCCAGAATTCTTTTCACTGCAGGGTTGGCAATGACCTTCATGCAAGAAGGGCTCTGCATTTCACCAATTCCATCTGCAGCTCTGAAGAGAAGAAATCACCTTGGCCTTGCTGACCCCGGTTATATCCTCTGAAGATCTGGTGTTGATGATGAACAAATGGATGGAGAGAGGTGAGGTCTGGGGGATGCCTGAAGACATGGCCCTTGGAAGTTATAAAGTCTTGTATATTGCTCACTTAAAAGGAGATGCACCGTTTTTCTGCCTGGGGAGCTCAGAGGTTGCAAAGTAGAGCTTAAGAAGCCAGTGACTGGGGTGGGGGCACCTGGGTGGCTTGGTCAGTTAAGCATCCGACTTCAGCTCAGGTCATGATCTCATAGTTTGTGGGTTCAAGCCCTGCGTTGGGCTCTGTGCTGATAGCTCGGAGCCTGGAGCCTGCTTCGGATTCTGTGTCTTCCTGTCTCTCTGCCCCTCCCTTGCTCATGCTGTCTCTCTCCGTCTCTCAAAAATAAATAAATGTTAAAAAAAAAAAAAAAAAAAAAAGAAGCCAGTGACTGGGCCCTGATCCCCCTGGGCTGCTTCACATGTTTTATTTCAGGCATTCCTGGTCCCAACTGGTCACTTCATGGGTTCAAGGACAATCAGTTTAGAGTGAGAAACACCCTCCAAATGCATGTGCACACCCACACCCACACCCACTCACGTACCCCAGCAAACACATGCCCTAGAGAATGAGTCAAGAATATCATCTCTGCTTAAAAAGCACAGTACATTCATCATATCCAGAGAGAATCCTAAGGGATGGGGATCACTTAATGGTTGCTCTTTGGATTTTTCAGAGTAGTGACCTCTGATTGTTTCTAATGTCAAGACTTCTCTGGCTATGGGGAATAAAACTGTATTAGGATAAGCTAAAAAAGTTTCTTGGCATTGGATGAAAATGGACAATTCTGTGTGAGGTTTTCCTTATAATCCATTTTAATAAGGCAGTTCTTTGACAAATTCTCCAGAGTCCATGCTTTGATTACACACATACTCACACACCATACATTACTGGAGATACACATTAATCACATACACACAAAGAAATACAAATTGTACGTATGCTCAGTGTCATAACAAGCCATAATCAAGCACCGTCACTTCTTTAAATCCACTTTGTTTAACGCTGCTGCCACACATGGGCCAGCACCATGGCATACTGAGCTGCTGAAACAGCCCTGCTAGTCTACAGAAACATATCCTCAAGACATACCCAGAAGCACATGCACAAAATACACTGAGACAAGTCTGCACAAACACTGGTCCCTTGAACCAAGCAAACACATAGACTCAGATTCATACACACGTGGAAATGTATATATGAAGGATCTACATCCACAAACACATATCTACACAAATGCACATGCACATACACACGCACACGTGCACAATCTATGAGCTCTTCACTATCCAGCATGATGGTCAGAGTCACGATGAAAAACCTAACCCAATGGCCACTCCAACTGAATTTATTATTATTATTATTTATCATGCAGTCAACCCATACTCCACCACCTATGTATTTGAGAACAGTCAAGTCCTAAGCAAACTCTAAAGTCACATTCTTAGACCTTCACGGACCGTTCTGTTTTGGGTTCTCACTTTCTCCCAGACAAGTGAGGACAATATCCTGGAACTCAGGAGGGAAGAAGAAAGCTTGGGTCATTCACACAGAGAGAAACAAGTAGGTGCTGAGCACACTTTTGTATACCGTAACTCACATCCTCTATGAAATCTATCAGTTTTACCTTGAGCACATCTCCTTCAGACAGTTCAAATGTCCTGGCTTTCAGCTGAATGCCCTTCCCCGGCTGGGTCTGGATGGAGTAGATGCATTCATGGTTGTTATTGTAGTTCACAGGAAAGTTGGGGGACAGCAATGTACCCTGAGTGCCCGTGACTGAATTCCCACACTCAGCTGGAAAGAGAATCACAATAATCACAGATTAACCCCCATCAGCCACATGTGGAAAACAACTTACAGCGCTGGAGAACCTCACAAAGATGGCACGTTGTTTGCCTGTCTATCTGCCCGAATGCCTGTTGCTCTGTCCATTTGTCTGCCGGCCTATAGGACTGCATATCAAAGTTTTTTTAAAAGTATCTGCCCATCTGTAGGCATTTTAAAGAAATTCTGCCCAATTTCTTTCTCTGTCTTATTCTGTGTGTCTCTTTCTCATTGGCAAGAATAGAGATTACCCCACCAGGCATCCTGTACTTTCTTAGTGGCATGAGGCAGCCCTTCTCCACACCTGTTCATACAGTATCACAGCAGCAGAATGATTGAGGAGGATGGCAGGGAGGATGGGGGTGGTCAAGTGAGGAGAGACGGCAGGATAGAAACTCAGAGAGGTGAAAACTGAGTAAGTATTGCTAGCATTCTGAAACTTTACAAGGATTATTTCAATCATTAGTCACAACAACCAACCCCATAAGGTGGGCATAATTATCATCCCTGTTTTAAAAATAAAGGAGCTGGTACTTAACCATTTAGATCAATTCTCTCCATTCACCGAGAGGAGGGGGCTGAGAGCCCAACCCTCCTGGTCCTGGAATTTAAGGCTGCTGAGGCTTTGGAAAAGGTTTTAGCATAGACCCACTGAAACCCTGTTTCATTTGACAGCTAATGAATTCACACCTTCCTCTTGAAGTCTTTTCCTCCTCCTCCAGAATGAGTCATTCTTTCCCCATTACTCCCATATCTTTATTTATAGCAGTCACCACATTTTACTTCACCTATTTGTTAACATTTCCGTCTCCTCCACTGTCGATCCTCTGGGATGTGGTCACATTTCTCTATGCCCAACACCCACTCAGTGCCAGGGTAGGGCAGGCATGAGCAGATGAAAGGGGAGGTAGCTCGGTGGCAGGGCAGAGCTGCAGAACCCTGCAATTATCTCTCTCGGATGTTTAATAGATCCTCTCCCTGTGCTTCCCTATATCAGAGTGCCTACCATATTGCACCCTGATTGCTTCTTACTTGCCGGCATCTTCCACCTAAACTGTGAGTTACTTGAGGGCTCGGGTCATGCTTAATGAATCTATGAACTTCCAAGGCTCAGCCCAGATTGTCTGTAAAATAAATATTTGCCAAATGAATGAATGAATGAATATGGAGGACACTGACCTCAGAAGATGTACCATCCTAAAAATAATTAGGTTCCAGAAGGATGTAAATACAAGTCCAGATGGCAGGCACATTATTTGTCTGGACATATGGAGAATTTGGAGCATGTCTTGAATCTCTGGGGTTGACAGTAGCAAGTCTGCTTTCTCCAAACTATCCCTCAGTATCCCTATTTTAGGCACAGTATTTGCTGGAAGGGCTCCGAGGTCAATCAATGGGCCACCGACCAATGCACCACCTAGTTAACCCTAATTGTCCTAAGCCTGAAGTGTACTGGGCCAAGGCAGTGTAGATGGAACTTGTGATACAGAGTTGAGCCTCTTGTGGTCTTGGTTTATATTCTTGTGTCCCTCAGGCTGCTCCTTAGACCTTTGAAGACCATGTCTGTGTTCTACAACAGGCCCTTAGTTTTTCAATGGACCCTACTCCCTGGGCTCTGTCCAGTTCAGGACAGCTTCAGTTTCCTAGTTTACATAAGCCATTACTATGAATTAAATGTTCACAATCCTGTGCTAAATCCGTATGTTGAAGCCTTAATCTATAATGTGATGGTATTTGGAGGTGTGGCCCTTGGCATGTGATTGGGATTAGTGACCGTATAAGCTGAAGAGCTGACCAGAGCCCTGTCTCTGCCTTGTAAGGATACAGCAAAAAGGTTGCCTCCCGCAAGCTAGGAGAGGACCTTCACTAGACATTGAATCTCCTGGCACCTTCCATCTTGGGTGGCTTGGGCTCCAGAACCATGAGAAATAAATATTTAGTGTTTAAGCCACCCATGGCATTTTCCTTATAGCAGCCTGAACTGACCAAGACAGCCACCATTTGTCTTAGAGCCTGTTTGCAAAGTGTCCAAATATGCACAATGAATGTGCTGAGCTGGGGCAAAAAACTAAAGCAATAGCAGTGGACAGGCACCCATGTACATTTTCTGGGTGCCCTGAGATGAGGGCAGGGATTTGGGGAGGGGGTGCTGAAGGCTTTTAGCCATGTTATTATTACTCAGTCATATCACATGGGCAGCACTCTTAAGCAGCTCTCCATTGTTTCTGGGGTGAAGCATTATTCCCCTCCATCTAGGGAGAGGCCTGTGGAGCAGTGAGATGAGCATGAACAGCCAAGTTATATCAACACTCTGAACCTCGCTCTCTTCATCTGCCTTCATCTGGGCAATAATAGCATCTGTATAAGACTATAGAGAATAAATACATGAGATTTTATGATAAAATAAGTGACCATATGAGGATTGGTCAGCATATAGAAGGCCCTCAACAAGCGTTATTCCTCCTCTCTTTCCCCATCTATCCCAGGTGAATCTACGTGGCTTACCTGATTCCATCTGGAGCCTTAACTGCCTGTGCTCTGGGACTGGCAGACAGCCCAAGAAGCTTCTTGGGAAGTGTGCATTAGCTGCCCAGTGTTCACGGCACCCTCGCTATTCCTGATGCCTCTTGCCCTCTGCCTAGTTCCTAAATTTGGCTTCCCTTAAGCATGGGCTTTGGCATGTTATGGGACACCTTTCCTGGTCTTGGCTTCCAGCACAACTGCTCTGTGCTCATCTCTGCCTCAGCATGCCCCTCTCCTCTTGCCCACCACCCAACACCTTTATGAGGAGGGACACAGAGCTGGTAACCTCAGATGGGGCCAGTCCTTGGCTGACCACCAGAGCCTGACTCCCTGCCAGGGCTTTTGTCTTGGGCACCGGGGAGGGTACAGGAAGGTAAAGGGACAAGACATTTGCTTCTGGGAGAATTTCCAAAGTAACAGGGGAGGTGAGCAGATGCACTGAAAAGCCAAACACAAGTATAAATGGAAACAAACTGTGCCGGAGAAACAAACAGTCATATGCACAGGAAAGTCCTGCCACTGACTGTGGCATCTGCGACTTCTGTCGTCCCCATCAGGAGAGGTCTCATTAAGGGCAGGGGCTGTGTCTTATCCATCAGTCTGGGGCTCTGGAGACAGAGGGTTTGCTCTTCTCCATCACACCAGGGCTCCCAAGGACAGAGACATGTCTCCTGCTGCAGATTGGGTCCCCTGGAGTCAGGGCTGTCTCTTCCACATCAAGTTCAAGGGTCCCTGAGGTCAGGGGCTGTGTCACCCTATCACACCATGAATTAGAGCCCAGAGCTGTTCATCTCCTTCACAGCTGGGAATGTCTCCTGGTAACACTGTGTGGGTTAAGTTATCCAATTTACACCCACAGTGCATGTAGCAACTGGGAGCATCCCCAGGGTGGGCTTTCCCATGATACCTCCAGCCTGAGGCTCTGTTGCAGGGCTGGTGGTAATTAGAGGTGATTATAATTGCCGTGCATTATTAATAACACACGAAACAGAAGACAAATGTAATAATGAAAATATTGTGAGGTGTCATGAACAAACAGTAATTGGAATAATAAGTTAAAGAATGAGTTTATGTAATGAGATCAATGAGGCAAGAGCTTAAGGAGTGTGTGCATCTGTGGTCCTGAATAATCCCATTCAAGAAAGATTTCCCCCAGAATTACTTAGCTGAGGATGTTTTCCTGGAGAAGGAATGAGTTTCTGGTAGCTGGAGAAAAATTGAATGTACATGGGGGAATGTGTAGGTCTAAATGTGTGTGCTTCAATGTGTGTCCGGGTCAGGGTGCATGGATGCTGTTGGTCAGGCGGGGGGGGGGGGGGGGGGGGGGGAGGGGTAGTTACAGGAGAAAGGATAAACTCTGGGATTATTTAATGGATCCAAATGGAATTTTGCATCCATGTGTCTTCAGGTTTGCTCTCTGAGATTGTGAGAGGTTCTTGGTTATTGATAGATAACAATAAAAAGGTTATTGGCAGAATGATGATAATTATACAGCACCCCATTGGGTTTATGTAAATTATGTCATCTAAACTGGCATAAAGCCTGTGAGTTGAACATTGTTATCTCTGTTTTAGAAATGAGGAAGCTGAGGCTGAGGGGGTTTGGTGGCCTGCCTAAGATCTAACAGCTGGGAAGTGGCTGAGCAGAGACCCGACCTTGAACCTGTGTGACCATACAGGCCCAGCCAGGCCCATCTTGCCAGCCTGTTGACAATTGTCCTCTGCAGAGCCCCAGGCTCCACGGGGATGTCTCAGGCAAGGCTGACCTCAGGGCTCCTGTTTCAGTCAGTCACTGCTGCTTCCAGCTACGGGGTATATTGGGGTTTCATGCGAGATTTCACGGGATGCATGGGTTCTATGCTAACAGCTAGCATGGTAAGCACTCCACTATCTAGCCTGTGTTCCATCCAGCCCTGTGTGGCAAGTGCTGAGCAAGCAGAGCCATCAACTTTATAAACGAGGGCCAGCCAGCAATTGTCCCTGCTCCCTGGGCTATCACCCTACTTCTCCCCACCCCTGGAGCCTGGAGCTCTGAACAGCCTCCAGAGACTGGCAAGGAGGTCAGGCCTCCCACCCAACGCCCCACTGCAGGCAAGAGTGTGTGCTCAGGCAGTCCTCAAACCCAGGCCTATTGGCCTTTTGGCCCATATGTGTTTCGCTACCTCATACCAATCGACTAAAGTTTGGCCCACCCCATTAGTGAAGCAAAATGAAAGCACGTGACCACCTACCAACACACCTTGGCAGAGGCGAACTCCACAGGCGCCGTCTGCCCCCCAGGCACGTGATGCGGGCTGTGCCCTCCAGACGGTACCCGGGGAAGCAGGAGAAGGTCAAGGTGTCGCCTACGCCAAACTGTAAGCCCTTCCGGATGCTGTAGGCTGGGACCTCAGGCTCTTCGCAGGGCTCCAAGTCATATTCTGGAAAAGCAGCAGGAGAGCTGGGGTCAGACACAGAATATGGAAACATATAGACACAAACACTGGGGAGTAAGGAGCCAGAGATAAAGACAGAGGTACAGAATATATGCACAGTGACCCACAAAAGGTAAAGAGAAAAGAAGAGAGACCCCAAGATGAACAGGGGTGAGAGAGACATACAGTGAGGTGAGGAACACAGTGCTTTGGGCTGTGGGGATGCCTCATACTGCAAGCAGAGAGAGGACACAGTGTTTCCGGAAACATGCTTCCTGGGAGTATTTATGAGGTTCCTCATGACTTGACCCTTCCCTCCTCTGTCCCTTCATCTCCATATTAACCCCAGGCCTCAGGGCTTGAAGACTTTCCAGCCTCTCTCTCCCTAGGCACTGACCCAGATAAATTCAATCTGCTTGGTTCTAGAGGGTCAGAATGTATGACCCAGCCGAAGGCAACTTACACCCGGAGAAAGAATCCAAATGCTTCACTCAAAGCTATGTCGGTAACACTGACACTTGAGGCAGATGGCAAGCATGATGGGGTGGCATTTATCAGCCAGGGATCTGCCCAATACTTCTAGTGGTGGCACAGAAGTGACAATTTCAATTGTTCCCCAAGGGTATCTCCCTCTGGGACACAGTCCCTGGGGCTCTATTTGGTAAAGAGAAGGAGGGTCTCTTAGATGGGAGGAGACACAGTGGCTGGATATGTCCCACTGGCCAGACTGGCCCAGGCACATGGCAGGTGGCTTCTGCTGGAGGGACAGCATGGGATTAAGCTGGCCATGTCCCAGTTCCTAGAGACCATATATCTCTTTCCTGTCCTGGGGAAATCCATGTGATGAGAAGGGGGTTCTGGGAGGCAATGGCACAAGAGTGGTGGGAGTAATTGGGACAAGAAGAATGAAGGGTCCTCTTTTCTCCCTGAATACTAAATTAAAGAGCTTTCTTTTCAGGGTTCCTAAACACAGAGATAAATATCTATTGCTACTAAATTAGCATTGGTGAAGAAGTCCCCAAACGATACTCAAATACTCCAATATGTTAATTTCAAATCCCCTTACTTTTTTTTTTTAATTGCTGGGATTGTGAAACAGTGGAAGTGAAATCAGGAGAAGAATCAGGAGTTACTAGGGTAGGAAGGGACCTCTTAGTCCAACCAGTTGGGTAGGTGATTTTCAGAGTGAATCTTAAACACCTTCAGAGAAGGTGAGTCTCCCAAAAACCCGCTTCCCAGCCCATTACAGGGAGGTCTGTCCTTGTGTCTAACCCAGCTATCTTTTGCTGCAGCAGTGAGGTCATTCTCCCAGAGATTGGAAAGTGGATTGATATCCATGGGCTGGGAAGACCAGAGGCTGGCAGCAGAGGGAGAGGCAGAATGTTCTGCCATCATTTCCCCCAGGGGACCTGACATGCTTTACCTGCAAAGGTGATGTTGAATCCTTCATAGGACATGGAGAAATCGGAGATGAAGCGGACCTGGGCAGTGAAGTTGCCATAGAGTCCAGCGCTGATGGGGGCTGGCAACCTTGAGCCGGTCAGCTGCCTCAGGGGCTGGGAGAAGCTGCCATTCTCAGTGATGAGGAGGTAGTCGTGGCCACTCTCCAGGTGGAAGGTGTGGAATGTGAAGAACACACCTGCCAAGAGACCGGAAGGGTCCGGGTGACAAAGTGAGATGGCTGAAGCAGCCCAGATGCAAGACAGGATCTGCACAAACATTTGTGAACCTGTATCAGTGAGTAGGACTGCGAGCATGTACTGATCGATACATACGGGTGAACAGGAATGATTGCACCCAAATGAACCAGAACATGCCGCTGTCCATAAGTCAGGGAGAAGGACAACTGCTTTATGGCCATCAAATTTGAAAGGGAGACTTATGGCTAGATCCATGAGAATGCCTCATAGCCTTTTTTCATTCACTGATTCACTCACTAATTTTCAACAAGTATTTGTATATTTGATGGGTGCTTCCTATGGGCTGGGATCCAGGGTCAGGTAGGTGCAAGGGGATATGATACACAAGACATTAAACAAGTAGCTAGGGGTTAAGCTACTTGTAGCTACTTCTAAACTACTAAGCTACTAAGTAGCTCAGTTGGTTAAGTGTCTGACTTTGGCTCAGGTCATGATCTCACAGTTCGTGAGTTCGAGCCGTGTGTCAGGATCTGTGCTGACAACTCAGAGCCTGGAGCCTGCTTTGGATTCTGTGTCTCCCTCTCTCTGCCCCTCCCCTTCTTGTGCTCAGTCTCTCTATCAAAAATAAATAAACATTAAAAAAAATAAGCTACAGTTCAGAGTGACATGCTATATTGAACATAGTTCAGAATGTGCTAGGGGCAGACTGGAAAGCACTAAAGAAAAACAATAATATTCACTAACGTTTCAGCACTAAGTATCTGTGTGTCACCAAGCCGTGTGTTTTAGTTGCCCTGTAGCTGGTCCCTATCAATTGGAAGAGAAGATATGAAACCCAGTTAATCCCACCAATGACATAAGTATGATTATTTTTGTCTCCATTTGACACCCAAGGAAACTGAAGCACAAAGAGATAAAGTCACTTGTCCAGGGTCAGCCAGCTGGCAGGTGGCAGAGCTGGGATCTGAAGTGCAGTTTGGCTGTAGGGGTTGACCGAGAAGGTTTTAGCTTCTCAAGCTATAGAGAGAGAGCAGGCAGTAACAGTGGCCAGGTGGTGAGGCAGGTCAGGTGGTGAGAAAGATGGGGTGGCAGGATCTTAACACCCAAAGCAACTCTTGAACTCATCCAGGTGGCAGTTGTGTGTGGGTGGGCGTGTGTGTACATGCATGCCCACCCACATGTCAGCATGCCTATGGGAATACATGCCTTGGATGTGCTAAGCGAAGGTGCTTGGGTAGACTAGGGGGGCTGGGTCCACCTGCTATTAAAAGTCCATGGACCAGTAGCATGGGCATCGCCCAAAAGCTTGTTAGAAATGCAGAATCTCAATCTCTACCACAGACCTTCCGAATCAGAATGTGCATGCTAACAAGATGCCCAAGAGATTTGTAGGCACATAAAAGTTTGAGGAATACTTCTCTAGATAATTACTGACAGGCTTTTGATAAATGATGGTTGGATCCAAGCTCTTCATTCTAAAACAGTTTAGATGTTTTCATATTTTTGCTTCTCTGTTGACAGGAGCTGGTGACCCCAGAGTATTTGGGATTCTATGGGGGTGCGTGGGCAGGGGAAACAGAGCCCCACAGAGGTGGTAGAGCCAGGCATGCAGCTTGTAATGCCCTGTGCCCAGACAACTGAGATGCATCTATTTATTTCCTCAAAGAAGCAGATCCTAAGCACATACTAAGTGCCAGGCCTGAGCTAAGCCCTGAGAAAAATCTCCCAGTTTAGTGGAGGAGACAGACACATCAATAGTGAGAGTCCAGAATGGGGGCATAGAAGAAGAGTGGCAATTACGCCTGGAGGGTTGGGAAGACTTCTTTGGCATGAGGGATGTGAGCGTTTTGGAGACACACAGGTATGTGTGCCCACGTGTATCCTATACTCTCAATACATTAACATGTGTGCACATGAGAAACCATTCTCAGTCTACAGAGTTTGGGAAAAGGCTTGGTGGAATGTATGTCCTTTCCTCTGGGCTAGAGCACGGGTTGGGTGGAGAGTGGGTCAGACACAGTAGAGGGAGTCAAGAGTTGATTAAGCCCTAAGCCCCACGCTCTGTTCTTTAGCGTGCACACACAGCTCCTCCATAGGAATAAACATTTGGCTGGCATTCTAAGGATGAGTAAACAACTGAGAAGGAGCCCCTAGGTCTCCCAGCTGTGCTGATTGCTTGGGGCTCTTTTGGCCATTGTGAGGAAATGAAGACATTGTCACAGGGACAGAGAGGCCCCATGTTGGGGCTTGAATCCAGATTTGGTGTGATGGATGCACACACAAACCAATACTTGACCGGAGTCACCATGCAGGAGCCTATGACAGATGTGGATACCATGCCGAAGCACACATTCAGAGCTATGGAAAAGGCATGGGCTTTGAGGGGGCGGTGGCGACAGACCTAGATCAACAGCCCGTCCACCAGCTAGAGGGTCTGGGCCAGTTGTTCAGCACGTCCTGAGTTCTAGTCTCCTCCACTCTAACATGCGGGTGATAGCATCTCCTCATAGATGACATTTAATTCTCAGAGCGAGGCATGACTGGACTAGCAGATGCAAAGCCCACAGCATGGTGCCTGGCACATAGTAGGTGCTCTCTTTGCTCAACTCATCTCTCAGGCAGCTTTAATGGTTAAAAAAAATGTCAGTTCCAGGGTCTCAGCAAGGGCACGTTCTTTGGACTCCTGAATTGGCCGTTCCCTTTGGCTGGGAAATCAAATAATTCTGAATTTCACACAGGTTAGAGTTTCCCCAGCTGTTCCTCTGTCTGCTGAAGATCAATCAGTCAGTGACCTAATGGATCTGTTAACCTGAGACACTCTTACAGGCACTGCCCTCTGGAGAAGGGTCTTGGTTCAGTTTAATTCAATTCATATAAATATTTCTTGAGTTCCTGATGTGCCAGGCATAGAGCCAGAACCTGGGGAAGCTGCAGGAAACAAGGAAGGCAGATATGTCTCTCAAAGATCTGAGAGTCTTCAGGGGGAGACAGAAAATGGAGCTGCAAGTTGTGCACTGCGCGGCAAAGTATGAGAGCTGGGAAGTACAGCATCATGCGGGAGCCCATGGAGGGGAACCCAACTCACACTCAGGGCTGGAGAAAGGGGGTCAGGAAGGCTCATTAAAGGAAGTGAGTTCAGAAGATGAAGAGCTGGCCACACAAGAGGGTTGGTGGAGACGGTGCAGGGGGAGAAAGTGTTCCAGAGAGAAGAAAATCATTTCAATGCACAAAGCTCTAGAGGACAATGAAAGCCTGGGAAGCTTCAGGAACTGAAAGAGTTTCGGTGTAGCTAGAATGTAGTGTCTACAGGGCTCTGAAGGAGGCTGAGAGAGGTGAGCAAGGGCTATAGGATCATGCCAGCTATTTTACAATTTAGAGCTCCATGCTAAGGGTTTGGTGAAGGCTTTAAATGCTTCTAAGATAGAAGTGACCTTGCCATACATCAGTGACCCCTTGTTGATTCTCTGCTTGGAACGCCTTTCATCCTGGCTGATTTTTGCTCATCCTTGAAGACTGGCCTAAGTCTCAACCCCAGGACGCCTACCTAACCAAGCTCTAGGCTGGCCTCTGGATGTTTCCCACCCCTATCTGCTCTTGGCCATGGTACATTAGACTGTCTGTTTCTACCACTAGACTATAACCTTCGTGAAGGCAGCAAAGCCAGAGTGGCTTGTTCTTCTGGGTTTTGCTAGCACCCAGTGTAAGTTCAAGTATAAAATAAGCATTTATTAAATATTTGTTTAATTGCATTGACTTCTAGGCAAAGACACACATAGAAAGCCAAGGGGAAACACACAGCCCTATAAATTACAGGGGGTTGTTCCTCTAGGGATCACGAGGGGCTGCCTTTCTTTCCCTCTTGATACCATGGAGGAGCTCCTGGCTCCTGCAGTGGCCAATGCTGGCCCAGACCTGGTGGAAACAGCTCTGCAGGATGAACAAGGACTCTGTTCCTCTCCTCAGGAACAATACTGTGGGGAGAAGGGGACAACGGGCCCTCTGACTGCCCTGACTGCCTGGAGGTTCCTGTCTTCCCAAGAAGCCCCATGTCATCCTAACCCCAGCTAGGTCAGGCCTATTAAAGGCAAGAGTGAAAGAAAGCACTTAAGTACACATGGTGGGACTTTACTTTTCTTTCAAATTTTCTTTCTTTATGCAAATAGTATAGTTTACATGTAATACATGTTTATTGCTCAAAACTAGAAAAAATGAGAAGATAAAAATAAGAGAGTAATAGCACTAACATCTTGGGATAGATCTTTTCAGACAGTTTTCTATGCACATATCCTTGTTTATTTTTTATAAACTGAATATATTCTTTTGGGAAACATCTCTTTCGACTTAACAACATATTGCAACTACCTCTGTGGGTCTTTAAATATTCTTTCACATTATGCCTTTTAGAGGCTGCACATATAATGCAATAATTATATACAGGTACCCTATGTTTATTTAACATTTCCTTATTGATGGACATTTGAGTAGCTAACTAATCTTCCAAGTAACAAAGTGTTTTAGGAGGTGTCCTTGTAGCTGAATCTTGATGTACTGTTGTACTTATTTTTTTTCCATATAAATTCCAAAAGAGGAATTGCTGGGTCCAAAGGCATGTATATTTTGAAGGCTTTCGATTCACATCACGGAACCATTATCCAGAAAGTGTCAACCATTTCACACAATGTCAGCATTGAAGAAGAGTAGTTTTGTCTCTACAACGTCTCCCACACTGTTATGATTTTCTCTGCTGACTTGAAAAAAGACATGGTGTTTAATTACTCGTTCAGTTTTCTTTTCTTTAATTATGAGCGGGGTCAATGTCCTCTCATTTGTCTTTCTTCTATCATGAAGCACTTATCGCTTTGCTTATTTTACAGGTGTAGGGACCAGGTATATTATTCTCCTTAAAGATTTTTAGGAGCTCTTTGATGCATCAGGTTGGTAATCTTTGATTATACACGTTGAAACTAATTTTGTCCACTTACTTTCTGAATTTTTTATGGCTTATTTTTACATAAATCCATTTAAAGTTTTATTTAATCAAATATTACACAGTGTTTGCATTTATGGATTCTGCTTTCAGTGTTACTCTTTATAGTACATCTCTACCTGAGGTTAGATTTTCATGTTCTTCTAGTACTGGAATTCATGTGGTTAAATGTATGAGGTCTGTTTGCTTCTTTCCTTTTTTTCCCCAAGTGTTTAAGCCTACTGTTTTAAAACCATTTATTAAATAATCCATCCTCTCTTCAATGGATTGGAAATGACACTTTAATTATATACTACAAACTGTCTCTTTCTCACACACACACAGGACTGTGCGTGTGTGTACATGCACAAACTCTCTCACACACACTCACTCACACACATACACAAAGGAATCTACTTCTGGACCTTTATACTCCCCCATTGATATGTGTGTCCACGCCAATACTCATACCACATCATTAAAATTATTTTAGCCGATAACAACACTTTAATATCTGGAAGAGTTACTCTTCTTTTAAAAAATTTTCTTGGCTTTTCTACATGTTAACTCTTCCGGACAGAGGTTCTTATTCAACAGCATGCATCAGAATTACTAGTGAAGTGTTCTGAAATCAAAGATGCTTATTTTCCACCTCCAATGTAGAGAATCAAAATCTCCAGGGTGCAGTCTAAGCATTAATATATTTGCTGAAGTGCAGAGGGGTTAAGAACCATGACTCTGGATGAACTTCAGAACAAGCTCTGAGGGTAGAAGCCATGTCTGCCTGGTTACTGCTTATTCCCAGCCCCAGTGTCTGCAACATGGGTGGCATTTCATCAATATTTGTTGAATCAAAGACTATATTATTTACTGTTTATTTTTAACCAGAACCCCTAATTTGAACATGGGTTTCCAAAGATCATTCATGGTAGGGAAGTTGAGGTAACACTCCAGCCTGGTGAGGAATATGAAAACATGGCACCTGAGGAACAGTTGAGCAATGTAAGAAAAGGGTCACTGGGTCCAGTTTTTGAAGGGTGGACATGGGGAAAGGGAGCAGGTGTATCCTATGTTCCTCTAGGACACAGAACAAGGAAAAATTTTCAGGAATACCTAAAAAGCTATTAGGAGGGGTCAGACCCATCAAAAAATGACAGCAGGTGCCCATCTGCTAAATGGGTTGGCCACCTTCCCACCACTGGGGGTGTTTAGGCAGACGGTGTGGTGCCATCTTGTAGAAGGCAACTCAAGAAGATTCCTGCATTAGGTAGGCTGATCTCTATGATCTCTTCTGGCATGGGGATTTCAGATTCTTAAAAATATTTATGGAATGAATTCTGTTGATTCAAAGAGATATGAAGCTTCTGGGAGTTTCCTTGCTGATGAGAAAAATTCAGACTAAGCCCTGTGGTCACTACATAGGGAGATCCCCATGGAAGTCACATCGACCTGGGGAACATGGGGCCCTGACCAGGTCACATCCCAATACTTGCTATAGGCCTAACCACTCACCCTTGCCATGTGATGTTTCGATAATCCAGGTGCAGTTCAAGTTGTTGGGGTAGAAGTCGGGAAACCCCGGTGACAAGATGGTCCCACTGGAGCCTTGAATGAAGCCACCACAGAGTGCTACGAGAGTGAAGAAGGTGGTCAAAGACTGGAGTGGCTTGGGGAGCTCCCCCACCCCAACCAATCTTCCTGGGAACTTGGGAGCCATCTCCTCTCCACCCCCAGCCCTCACTGATGGAGTGGGAGAGTCAGTGCCCCTGCCAGCTCCTTTTTTTCATGGCAGGAAAGGAATCCACTACCTAAGCACCCCCATACAGTGTATCTCACCTTCACAGCTGGGCAGGGCCCGGCTCCACTGGAAGTTAGGCTCACACTCCAGGGGCTCCCCATCACTTAATGTGTAGCCTGAGTCACAGCTGAAGGTCACCAGAGCACCCACATAGAAGTCATTTCCATGGCGCTGCCCATTTACAGGGATCCCTGGATCCAGACAATGGTCTGACTGCAGTGTTATAGCTGGAAAAGAGAGCCCACAGCTGGAACAGACAGCTCACCATCACCATAGAGAGACCCCAGCTGGCTCACAAAGGGAAGGAGGAGAGAGCCCTGATTTACAGAAAGTTGAAGCTGCTATTTACCCATGCATCAAGCGTGGCTGTCAATATCTGCTGAGAGGGTATTTAAAGACCTGTCTGTCAGAGAAAACAAGTTGGTTCTATTATTTGTTCATTCATTCATTCATTCATTCATTCATTTAATTAACAGAAGTTGAGTGTCCACTATGGTTTAGACACCACACTAAGTCTTAGGGATACAAACATGAGTAAGAAAATAAGGCTTTCCTCATGGCGCTCTCAATCGTGACTTTCTATGTTGGTCTACAAAGAATGGAAGGGACATCCATCTTCTTCAACTGAGGCGCCAGAGATGGATGCAGAAGGTGATGAGGGAGGGTGAGGGTGAGCAGGAGATGCCATCACCTTTTAATCTCACGATCCTCAAACACTCTGTCCCCAGAGAGCCCGGCACAGTGGCACCCAACCACCTGCTCGCAGAGGAAGCCTTGTGGTGTGTAGATCATCAGCTTTCATTGTTTCCAAAGGCTCCCCTCTAAGCTCCCATGGGCTCTGACAGAGGCTGAGAGCAAGGGAGTGCCCCCTCCCCTAGGAGCACAGCCTAACTGAGAAAGCCATGGGGATGGGGCTAAGCTGGAGGCCCGCTGCTGGAACAGTCCTGGGTCCTTTCACCCACTGGAGACCACCTTGTCATCTGCTTCCCTGCCAAGACTCACTTTCATAGCGGAGCTGGAAGCCGATGTCTGAGTGACTCTTGTCGGTAGAGAAGAGGAGGTAGAGGTAGTTGCTGGTGCTGATGAGGAACTGGGGAACCTGGGTCCCATGGTAAACCCCGATCAAGGGCGCTGAGTATGTCCGTCCATCTCGAACTTCCAGAGTATCATAGTTGACCTCGGTTTTAAATCTGCCAAAGATGGAAATGTAGACTTCTTGAGAAACTCGAGGTTTATTAATTTGCAAATGACAAAAGGCCCTGCCTGACCCAGGGCTTCAGAACAACCAGCTTTTGGCTGGCTGGGACATTTAAACACAATAGTGATACAGAAGGGCCTTCTCTACTGCATTTAGCCCCTCCCCCTCCTCCCACGGCTAGGCAGCTCTCTTAGTCCTCCTTGTGGCCTGGACCAAGACTACTTATCTTAAGACCTAGAGGTGCAATGACTAGACTCATGGGGGTCAGAAGGATCTAGGCCAGAATTCAGTAAACTATAGCCCAGGGCCAAATCTGTTCTCTAGCCTATTTTTGGACGGCCTAAGAGCTAAGAATGGTTTTTAACATTTATATAGAGGTATGTTTTTAAAAATCAAAAAATATGCAACAGATAACCACAAATGGCCTACAAAACCTAAAATATTTACTATCGGGCTCTCACGGAAAAGTCTGAGCACTGCTGTTCTAGGCTGGGGATGCTCTGTACAGAAGAAGTTTGTCTTCAAACCTGGGTGACTACTTTCTCTACCCAAGGGAAGCACCTGGGGTGGAAGGGGGAAGTGGGGGCATCTGAGCAGGATTTGGGTCAGAGGTCAGGAAGGCTGCCCTCCCATATTGCAAATTTCAGAGTTCTGCTCTTCAGATGCCAATGACTGCTTCAATGACTGGTGGGTCTATCTCCCATTCTCCCTCCTTGGGGGTAAGGGAGCCAGAGAGGCTCTGACATCCCAAGTGATACCCCCACCTTCTGCTCACCCCTCTGGTCATAAACAGCACAAACCCCACTACTGAGGTGGGACCAAGGCCAAGGGCAAAGCCAGTGTGGTCTGTCCCCACTCCCCAGGGCAATTTGCTCCAGTGTTCTCTGGCTTGGCTGACATTTCAGCATCGGTGCTGGTCCTTGTCCCTCAACCCCAGGTTCCCTCCCACACCACTCCTTAGAAGACCCCCTTGCTGCTGCCTCCAAGGTTGTGGGTGCAGGTACCTGTCGAAGGTGATTTTGATGGGGTAGCCTGGCTGGGCTTCGATCACCCAGGCACAGCTCAGAGCATCCTTGTAGAAGCCAGGCCAGCCTGGAGATAGGATGGTACCACTGGGTGAAGTCAGATGACCACCGCAGGGGGCTGGGGGACAGAAGGGAGAGAAGGAGTTTTCTTGAGGGGACAAGTGAACAAACAGATAAAAACTCTCTCTATAAAACATATCTGCCAACAAGTATTGTTTTTGTTTTTATGGAGACTTACGTAAACTATATAAGCTGTGAGTTCTGTCTATTGGGATCTTTATAGATACGGCCCACTTACATCATTTGGACTTTTATTAAAGGCCGGAGGGGAGAAATAAAAATAATCCTTTAAACAAAGTCCTCTGCCATTCTGGAGGGGCTGAAGTACAGCTGATATTTGGGTCACACTGGTTTTTCACTTTGTTCCTCGCTCAATCAGCAGGCTTGTGGCAAAGGCAGAGACCAGGCAATCTCCTCATGCCTGGTGTGGCCTGGCACTGGGCAATGGGCAGACCCCGATGCTAGGCTTGGAGCACCAGCACAACCTGTTCTACTATAAGCTCCGTGAGGGCAGGGACCTTATTAATGGCCTAATACAAGTTGGGATCCCCAGCATTTAGCCTAGAGCTTGGCACACAGTTATCAGTGATTGCTGCTTGAATGAATGAATGAATGGATGGAAGGTTCATGGCAGGTGGCTCCACAAGACACTGCGTGGTCCAGACACGCCTCTGATCCTGCCACGCCTGTTATCTCAGTCCTTTGGTCTCTCTCTGCCCATCCCTCAGCGTCCCGTCCCCATCCGCCTCACCACTGCCTCTCCTGCCTCCAGACTCTTGGTCCTTGTGGTGCTCCTTAGAGCTACTCCAGTCCTCCTCCTTCAGGCACGTGGTCAGCTTTCGTCACCCACCCCTTTTCAAGCTATGCTAGGCCATGCGACTGCTTTGCCCAATAAAGTGAGGACAGAAGCAGCACGTGTCATGCCCACGGGGAACCTTTAGGAACTGGTGCACAGTTTGCAGTTTCCTGCCTCAGTGACTGTGAGAGCGTGTCAAGATGGAAGTCCCTCCAAGCTGGGCCTTTAAGCGACTCTGAGGAGTAGAGCCACTGATGACCAGTGTCAAACATGCAGCTCAGGCAGTCTGTGTGAGATATAAACTCCTGTTTTCAAGCCACTGAGATTTAGAGGTTGTCTGTCAGTGCAGTCTAACCTAGCCCACCCAGACTAATACACATGCCTCCCCAGGACTACAACTAACACCCACGCTGTGGGCCACTGTCGCCACCACTGCCACTCATGGGCTCACACGGACAGTCACGTTCATTCCTCATAAAACACAAACCCTGTAAGGGTGGCGCTATTATCCTCTGCATTTTACAGCTAAGAAAGGGTTATGGATGTTAAGCAACCAGCCCTGTGTTAGCAAGTACTAGGGCCTGGATTCAGACCTAGGAAGACAGCATAAATCCAGAGATCCTAAACTAAGCAGGCTCCCAGTTTTAAAAGAACCTCTGTTTCCCTTGGAATCCCTTGCTATGAAGCTATCAGATGCCAAAAATGCCCTGAACAGGACCAGGAAGGAAATAAAAAGCTATCCACGCTTGTATCTCTGCAATATTGTATATGTTTATCTTTAGGTAATCAGTCTCATAAAACATGGTCAAATATACACCTTTCCTTCTCTCAATTCTATAAACTTCTTGGAAACATCTAAAAATAATTGTCAAGAACTCTTCATAGAATGTTACATTAGGAAGTTTAATTAACATGAGATATAATAACAATAATAATCGCACTAGAAGTAGAAACCCATGCCAATGACTTACGATGCTACTTTATGTGTATTATCTCATTGAAAGGCACACGACATTTACACTGTTATTATGCCTGTTTTACAGAGGAGAAAACTAAGGCTAAGCAGGCTAAAAGATGAGATCAAGAACTAATGGAGTCGGAGCTGGGATTTCACTTTAAGACCTCTGTCTCTAAATCCCCCTGCGGCACGTAATGGTAGACAGCTGTTAAGTGGCAGGAATGAGCTCACAGGGACTGAGAGTTTATTGTGTGTCAGGGCTTAACGTGGATTATTCTTGTGACAACTGCAACACTAAAAGACAGATACTACTGTTATCCTCATTTTATAGGTGGGGATTATCACCCCATTTTCAGTTAAGTTGAGGCTTGGAGAAACTTAAGTAGGAATATAGCATTTATACCAAATACCAAGAAAGTAAAGTGCAACGTGAGGATTGTCACTTCTTGGGTAATCCCAGTTTTCCGGATCCATCCTTGCACTACCCTGAACCTGCGAATGTGTTCCCCTGTTTCTCCGATGGACACATGAGACCTTGGAGGTGGAGGGGAGTGGGCCTACTGTTCCATCCCTGGGGTCTCCATGCAGGTATTAGCCTCAGCAGAACCTGGGACTCTCTCTTGGCTTCAATTCAGCAAGGGCCCTGCCTCTTGGGTTGTGGACTGTAATATCCTCACTTACTCTCCAGAAAGCTGTAGCTCACACAGCCAATTCGGGGCACAAATCTCAACAAAACCCTATCTGAAACAGGGAAACCCAGATCCTGCCTTTGCTAGTCACCACTTTGTGTTTCTCCGCTGTGTTGTTTCAGTGCTTTGGCTGGTTCACCTCTTCTTCTGCCCATGTGATGCTCAGATGACCTCTCTGTGCATTCAGTCCTTCACACCCGCTGGTTCATTTTCACATGCCAGGGTGACAGGTGCCAGGCACAGAGGAGGCGGGGGAGGGCTCCTGAATGCAATGTGTCTTTAACATTTGAAAAGACGCTCAGTCTCACTCTAACAAAATAGATACTAAAACTACAATGAGAAATGACTTCTCATCCATACGATAGGCAAAACCCAAATTTAATGACATGTGAGGCTAAGGGAAACCTGGTACTCTAGCACCTTGCTGGTGGAAATGCAAAATAGCACAACCCCTGGGAAGTGAAATTTGGGAATGTCTAGCAAAACTCTTATGTGTTCGCTCTCTGACCCAGCAGTTCTCCTAGAACTCTATCCCAAAGATACCCTTGCAAAACTATGACGTGTATACATACAAGGGCTATACAAGGCAGCACTATCTGTGATAGCAAAGGAGTGGAAAGGGCCCAAATGTTCAGCAACGGGGAGCAGACTGAATGAACTGGGGTATCAACAAGATGTACGATGCAGCTGTGAGCAAGCATGAGGAATATTCTATATAATGCCAGGGAGTGGTCCCCAGAATATATTAGCAAGTGAATAAAAAGCAAGGTAAAGAGGTAAAAAGTAATTGTATGATTCCATTTAGCTAAGAGAGGGGAGGGACACACACACACACACACACACACACACACACACTCACTCATGTTAACAATCGATAAAGAGTACGCCAAAAACTCACGATTATCTATGGAGAGGAGGAGGAAAGGGGGTAGAGAAGAAAGGGGTAAAAGCTAGATTTTCTCAGAACATACCTTCTTTTAGGGGTTTAACTTTGGAACTGTGTAACTTTTTTCACCACTAAAAAGAAAGACTTAAAGTTGGTAAGTGGTTTCTCAAAACTCAACAACAGAGTAAACGAAATGAATACGGTACGGGGTCACTTGCTAGCACCATCACGCATGGAGAAACAGCGAAAGAGATTTTAGAGCACTGTCCATCCCTAGTAGGATCCCGGGATGAGAGGAATTGCAAGTAAAGCAACTTAAACCATCTGCAGTGATCACATTGCTGTTGCCAGTGGTGGTAGTTCAATTCCGAGACTCTTGAGTATGTGTTAGGGAATGAGAAATGACGCTGGTGTTGTAGGGAGCCGGAATTTTCAGCAGGAATGAGAGCAGGTCCTGATATGACATCAAGAAAGTGAAAAAGTAAGTGTTCTTACATCTGAAATGAAATGAGCCCATTATGCATTTTATGTTTAAAAAATGATTCTTTAGCTCTGTTCATTGAAAAGCCTTAGAGACAAGGGCCTACTCAATAGTAATAATTATGCCTGGTGCCCAGACTCTTAAGTATCATTTTCCACTAAAAAAGGGACCAGGGCTCCTTGGAGAAATGGCTGATTCCAGGTCAGGGACAGAAAATGTTCAAGATGAGGTTGGGCCACTTTCAAAAGGCTCCCACTGGCCGATGGGACAATTTGAGCATCGGTTAGAATAATAATTGCAGTGGATTTAAATGCATAAAATATGTTCAAATCCACTGGACTGTAATGACATTTAAAAATGTTCAACTTTAGAAGATGTCAGGGAATCAGCTCATTGATATAAAAACTGCTAAAAAGAGGAAAATAATTAAGTTTTTCTCCTGCCTTTCCTTTATGAACTGTATCTCAGGGTAACCAAATAGTTGATGAGGGTGAGTTTTCTTTAAGTATTCCAGCTTATAAAAGATGAAATGATAGCATGTAGGCATTCTGCACTCCCCAGGCAAGGGCCACTGATGGCTCCTAACATCCTCAAATGAGAGACAACCAGGCATTTGCGCCTCTGATGGTGGCACAGAGCCCTGCCCGTAAAATATTCCGGTCAAAAAATGGAACCTAAATCTGATTAGGTTTGTAAGTCCTACTGCCAACTAAAGGAAATAGAAGAGAGACAGGATCATGTTAAAGAACCTCCCAGGGACATAATTGTCAAAATTCAGAGTGCAGGAGACACCTCAGGATAAATGACCTGGCTTCTTCAACAAAAAAAATCGCAAGGGGTGGGGGTAGACATCCACAGATTAAGACAGGTAAAACACACATGCTAACTATAATGTATGAACCTAAGGAGGATTCTGATTTTTTAAAAATATTTTAAAAATAAAGTGTTAGAGGGCCGCCGGGGTGGCTCAGTTCGTTAAGCGTCCAACTTTGGCTCAGGTCACACGATCTCACGGTTTGTGGGTTTGAGCCCCGCATTGGGCTCTGTGCTGACAGCTCGGAGCCTGGAGCCTGCCTTGGATTCTGTGTCTCCATCTCTGTCTCTGCTCCTCCTCTGCTCATGCTCTGTCTCTGTCTCTCTCTCAAAAATAAACATTAAAAAATTAAAAATAAAGTGTTAAATAATCATGGAAGTTTGATTGTATTAATTGATTAATAGGGGGCCTTAAACAGGTAGTCGTTCAGGCTAAATACAATCGTCAGGGTGGGGCCCTGATCCAAGAGGACTGGTGTCCTTATAAGAGGAGGAAGAGTCACCAGGGATGTGCACACAGAGAAAAGGCCACATGAGGACACAGTGAGAGGGTGGCCATGTGCAAGCCAAGGAAGAAGAGGCTTCAGGGGGAACTAAACCTGCCAGCACCTTGATCTTGGGCTTACGGCTTCAGAACGGAGAGAAAACAAATTTCTGTTGTTTAAGCTGCCCAGGCTGTGGTGTTTTGTTACAATGACATGAGATGACCAATACACTGGGCTTCTGGTGAGGAGCTGGTGGTCCCCACTGAGGGACGGCCCACCTCTCCTGACCTCTGAGGTTAAAGCTGTGCCAGGCAAGGAGCAATCGGGAATAGTGACAGAGCACAAGAGTATGACGAGCTAGTCCTCAGGGAGCCTCACAAGGTGCTGGACACCGATCTACATGTGCTGTTTCTTTTCCTGTATGTTTTACCTTCATAGCAACCCATAACGAGGGTACTGGTATTAGCCTCATATCAAGGTTGAGGAAACAGTTACAGGGAGGGTAGGTAACTGAAGCACACAGCCAGGAAGTGGCAGAGACAGGATTCAAACCCGGGTGGTCTGGTTCCAGAAATTTTAAGTGGTTGCTAACCACGTGGGAATGCCCACCCTCATACTGCCCTCAGAGGGGTTTTAGGTGACTAGGTGTCGAGTGTGAATGACAAGAAGTAGTGTAAGCCTTGCCCTGGGGTCTGCTAACTCCACCATTTTATGGCAGAATAAAAGGAGAATGAACTCTGGGGTCAGACAGACCTCATTTGGTGATTAAGAGTGGTGGTTCTGGAATCAAGAGTCCTTGGGTTGGAATCTTGACTCTCCCATTCATTTAGCTGTGTGATCTTGAGCAAGTTACTTAGCTACTCTGTGCTTCAGTTTTTCTCATCTGTGAAATGAGGACACTAACAGGACTTACTTCCTAGGATTGTCATGAGGATTCGATAGGACAATGCATGCAAAGCACTTGGCCTAGTATCTAACACTCAGTAAATGCTCAAATGTTACTGGCCAGGGGGATCTCAGGCAAGTCAATTCACCTCACTGATTTGTAGCTTTCTCGTGCTTACAGCATGATCGCATCTTTTTCACAAGAGTGACCAGAAGATTAAGTGAGATCACGTTAGAGACCCAATAACTCCTCTTACTTCTTCCTCGGAGGCCTAAATGAGCTACAGCTACCACTTTGATTCCTCTTGTGGGAATGGGGAGGACTGGCCTTCTGTCTTTTTTACAGGACTTTTTAATTTTCTGATTATAAAAGTAACACATCTGGCAGACATACAGAGAAAAACAATGTGGACGTGTTTACACCGAGCTGTCAAACCATTTTCCTCTAGGGAGTGGGACTGGGAAATGAGAATTTTCACTTTGAACTTTATCTCACGTATTGTTTAAGTTTTTTACAACCACCAAGAATTACTGTAAAAATGAGAATCAATTTATCTCCTTTTTCCCCCAGTGTATTTCTTATAAGTAGCATATTTTTTTAAGCCCAGTTTGAGATTCTTTGTCTTTTAATAAGGAGTTTAATTACCTTTACTGCCATAACTGATATGTTTGTCTTACAGCTGTCATTTTGTTTTATGCTGTCAATTTCTGATGCTTCCATGTGGTGTCCTGCCTTTTGCAACAGGCAATATGTTTCCTTTTGTTTTATTTTTCTACTGGGATAGGAGTAGAAAAGTTGCTTTTCATCCTATTTGTGGCTACTTTGAAGTCTTTCATAAACAGGGTGGAAATTATATTCTCTGTAGTGAAATAATTCAAGACAAATACAGAAACAGTGGAGCCAAGAGTCTGGGTTTGAACTCTGGCTCCACTACTTACAAGCTGGGAGGACCCCGGGCAAGTGACTTAACCTCTCTGCACCCCAGTGGGGACAACAATTATACCTACTTCCTGCCTGATGCAAGGCTGAGATGAGGTGACACCTGTAAAATACTTATCCCCATGGGGTATGGTTACTTGGTTCTTCTGGAAAAAAGACGAGGAAGAGGTGAATGTGGGGGACAGACAACCGGGCAAGCCTGTGTAGACGCCTTTACTGCCTGGAAGGCTTTTTTAGTACATTTCTGGCTTTAAACATACGGATCCCCTATGTCCTCAGTTCTCTAGATAAGGGGTCAGCAAACTGCAGCCTGGGGGCCAAATCTGGCCCATCCACTTAAGCACTGTCTAAGGCTGTGTCTGTGTAACGATGCCAGAGTCGAGTAGAGACCCATATGGCCCACAAAACCAAAGATACCTCCTCGCTGGCCCTTTAAGAAAGTTTGCCGACTTGCGTTTTAGAGCAACCAGACGATCATCCTTCTTTCTAAATTTAGGAGAAGACGCCATTTTCTCCCTTGTCCCATTATAGCCTCTCAAAAGCTAAGTGGCTCTTAGCATATATTAAAAGATTTTTTAAAAGACCATTAGCTTCTGCATTTAATTGTCCACAAGGTGGGGATACTTAATCAAAAACAAAACTAGAAAAAATGGAAAAGACAAAAGATGCTGATTACAAAGCGGGGTTCTCCTGAGGCTGGGATGTTGAGGGAAAGGAGCCACGGAGAGGCCAGGTCCCAGGGGCTCCTCCACCCCATCTGCTCCACTGGTTTAAGTCTGGGATTGGCCACCTGAGTTGGGGTCCCTCACGTGCCCCTCTGCTATGTCGCTCCCTAGGTCCCCGAAAACCAGTTTGGCAGCAAATGCTCACCACCCTGAGGAAACTGAGCAGGCTCTCCCCTGGGCCAAGTTCAGAGTCTCTCCAACGGGCTGCCCCCTATTTCTGGCTGCTTGCTGACCACGAACGCCCGGGTCCCCCATCCTCCCAAGGGAATGGATGAGATTTAATTTCAAAATTAGGACTGTGCCTATGAAACAGTGAATCCAATTCTCCCATGCATTCATACGTGGTCTCGAGTATTCCACTGCACTGGTGGAGCTAGGGTCTAGAAGCACCCGATTCAGGAGGGTGGGCAAGGAAGTGGATTCTGCCTCCTCAGAGGGGGCCAGCTCCACTGAGACCAAGTTGCCACAGGCTTTTGGGACCCTGGGAGACTGGGCTTCTGCCCAGAAGAGAATCTAGGTGGGGAGACAGGACCAAAGGCCACGGAACTGGTAAAGAAAAATGATATGGTGTTGAGACCAAGTGTCCAATAGAGTGGTCCAGCAGTGGCCCAAGGCAAACAAAAGGAATTAGGAAAAGGGAGGGAGACAGCGGGGAAGAGTGAGAGACAGCGGGGAAGATGCCTCGGATGAGATGGGCCAAGACGAGGACAACCAAAGAAGTCAGAGGACAGAATGAGGGAGAATAAGGGGCAATCTTACGGAGCTTACAAACCAGTGACAGCACAGCTAACAGTTTGGGGTACTTACTTTATGCCAGGAACTACCCTTTATATATGTATCTTATTATTATCTCCTCCCTTTTGTTTTTGCTGGAAGAAGCAGAGGCTAAGAGGGAAAAGGTGATTTGCCAGGATTCCAGCCTACACCCCAAGGACTCGAAAGCCCACTGTAAACCCAGACCCTCTGCCACAAGCACTGAGTGGTCAGTGGTCTCTCCTGTCCTCTCCCCTCCCCCACCCGTCACCTCTCGGGCAGTGCTTTCTCTAAGGACCCCTTTTGTTCTCCTGTTCTTCCCAGGGTGCTCCTGTTCTGGCCAGGGTGCTCAGATTTGGGCCTGGGGACTGGGTACGTAAAGAGGTCAGTTAGGTCTCCAACTCTGTCCATCATGTGAAATGACAGGAAGAAGCTTTCTGCTCCCGAAAGGAGAGGACTACAGCCCCTACCTCCACGGCCCCCGTCAAGGGGGGCCTCCAAGGGGCCCGTGGATACTCACCTTTCATCCATCATTATCAGGGGCCTGTTCTGTGCCAGGCACAGTGCTTGGTATGCACATCCGATATGATTCCTGCCCTTGAGAAGCTTAATCTGTGTTTTAAATGCCTGCAGCTTGGTAGAACGGACGGCTGGTCTCTGCAACTAAGTCAAAACCTGTTCTGTGCAGCGAGGCAGGATCGAGGGGATGCCATAGTAACCCCGTGCTTGCTTCCAGCTGTGTTCCTTCTGGCTGGTCTGCCCGTAGCCTTCTGAAGGCTGACCCCAAGGGTACGAAGGCAGCACTTAACAGGAGCACAAAGGCCAGGGCTGAGAGATGTCCCGGGGAACCGGGGAAGATGAGCACGTGGAGGAGAGAGAGGCAAGCAGCCGGAAAGACCCAAAGTTCCATGGCATTGCCAATGCTTTGGGCTCATGGAGCTCCCCTGGGCAGGAGCTGGAAGCAGGGCTCCTAAGAGCTGTGGTACTGAGAGAGCTCCCAGTTGAAAGAAGAAGTGTTTTTGATGTCTGAACATCTGAACCCAGAATTTCTCCAGTTTAATCTCTGGTTACAATTCAAATTTCTACACGAAGTAGTTCTGTAAAGCCCCTGCCATCCCAGTGTGAGGGTGAGAGGGTGGCCTGGGTCCTGAAAGAAGAGGAAGGACCCTCTCTGGCTGACAGCCACAGTCCCCAGCCCTGGCAGGCACGTACCTTCACATCGCAGCACGGCGCTGTTCCAGACCACGCTGCCCTCCTTCAGGATGCAGGTGATGGTCTCCGAGCCCTGAGTCCCGAGGAAGCCTTCGTCACAGAGGAAGGAGATGGAGCTTCCCAGCTGGAGGCTGTCACCAAACCGTTTGCCATTTACCGGAACGCCAGGATCTGGGCACTCGTTGTGTCGGAAGGCTGTGGGGACGGGGGTCAAGGACGTGATTAGGTAGAGCTGGTGTGCAGAGGGACCCCCAAAGAAAACAAGCTCCATTATGATAGTCAACCCTAGACCTCCACCACTTCCACGAGAACCTGCCACACTGGAGAGAGAGCCAGACGCTCTAGAGGCAGGTACCCCAGAACCAATGAGCCACACTGCGCATGAAGTGGGTGGTTGTTAGACTTGATCTCCTGCCTTCCTGAGCACTGAATCCAATTTCATCCTAAGAAACATATATTGATCAGGCAGTGGATTAAGTATTTCTCATGTAGTTCATTTACATCATATGATTCCGGGAAGTAGACACGATCACCCCAGTTTACAAATGAGGAAACTGAGGTTCAATGTGGCTTAGGAGCAGGGCTGCCTCCTCCTGTCACATCCATTCGATGCGTCCCTAACTTCAGACAGTATGAGATCATTTATGTTGCAGATGAGCTGGACTCCAAGTCCTGTGACACGAAGAGACACTAAGCATTATAAAGTAGGTGCCCTGGACTCAACCCTGTCTGAAGCCATTTCCTTCATTTCCTTGTGTGTTGTCAGGCTGCCTTTCACTCTGGGTAACTGATACCACAGCGGGGATGGGGCAGAGGAAAGAGAGCACTTGCCGGTTTGATTGAGCTTTGCTTCTTGTTAGTTACATGGGTCTGGGCAACTTACATAATCTAGCTGAACCTTCATTTCCTGACCTATAAAATGGAGACAGTACTACACTGGCAGGGTCATTCTGGGATAGAAATAATAGGGAAGTTGGTATGAATTTGAAAGTGGAGAATGTCCGGGACTGCACCTGACAGATGGTAAGTACTCCTTGAGTATGAGTCCCCTTCCTTCTTCCCCACTGGGTCTCCACTGAGCTCATTCCCAGCCTGCCTTGATTAGGGGTGCCGTGGTTCTCATACTCCGGTCTCTGAGCCACACCCCATCTGCATCCCTGCTGTTGTGAGCGTGGCGCTTTCCAGGCGAGACCAGGCTCCATGGCTGCGCAGGCACATGCCCCCTTAAATTAAGAACTCAATCTGCAAGCCTCTGAAATTCCCTAGCGATTGAAACATTTGCACAACCAGAAACAGAAGGGCCCCGGGGGCTGCGGGATCTTGCTGGAGGCAAGAGACCTGAAAAGCTAGGGATCCTTCCTACTGATGGGGAGTTGCGGGAGCATGCGATGTGGAGACGACTGTGATGATCCCTTGCAGTCTTGCGGATGCCCCAACACTCTTCCCACTGAATTGCTAAGCCCAGCTCAGCCCAGACTTAGTCTCCCCACCTTCCTTCATTAGCAATGGTGACCGTGAGGTTGCTTTGATATTCAGAAAGATGGTGTGGGAAGAAGAGTGGTGCTCGAGGCCCAGAAGTCTGGACACACATGTCTCTTCAAAACCCAATCAGTCACACGTGCGCACGCTCACATGTGCACGCACACAGGGACGCACACATGCAGGGATATGAAGCTACTTCCAACATCTGGGCGCAAAGGTTCTAAATCAAGGATTTACATACTGCTCAGTTCTACCTGTGCACTTTTTCAAGCCTCAGTTTCCTGGCATGTAGAAGGGGTAGAAAGAGCTTAGCTACTGAAGTTTCTGCTGAGCAGCTGGTGGTGATGGCCACGGAGGCACTTAAACAGCAGGTGCTCAGGAGACAGCAGCTACCATCTACATTGTTCAAAATGCCCCACAGAAGGATTAGCTCTGAGGAGCGCTGGGGATGAAAATGGGATCACTGATCCTTGTTACCGGATCAAACTTCAAGCCAGCACAAGGGGAACCTCCCAGGGTTCTCTTGCTATGGGGAAGCTACCTGGGAGGTGAGCTCCCTGACACTGGGCAGATTAAAGCTCAGCCTAGATGATCATCTGCATGTGACCGAGGAGCTTGATGTCCGAGTCCCCAAACACTTGTCCATGGACTATTGTTGCACCAGCTACAGCAGAATCACATCAGAAGCCTGTAAAAATGTAGATTATAGGGCTTCGTCCCCTTAGGGATTCTGATTCAGCAATGGGGCCTGGATTTAAAACAATTACTTCTATTTATCCATCCAACTATCTGTATAAATGCACAGAAAAATATCTGATGTCTGCAATAATGTTTACTGGCAAGAATCATTTCTGGGTGAGGGGATTTTAGGGTCGTAGTTAGTAGTTTCTCTTTGATCTGCTCCATTTGTTGAGTATTTATGTGTTAGATGCATGTCATTTTTCTAGTGGTAGAGAAGCCTTGGAGAGGAATGCTAGGTAATAGCTCGATCCTCACTCAGGTCAGATCCGCTGCCTTTTGCCTCTCCCCCCACCCCTGGGGACTTAGCATGTGCTGCTTCCTGGAAAGAGGGCACTTCCTAGGTTTAGCCAGGAGACTCAGTAGCCAGTTTGTCCCAGGCTCCCCATTGAAGTCTGCACCTGCTGAACCTGCGGAGTTTCCAGCCCTCCCCATGCTGCAAGGTGGGCTCCCTGGCATACCTCTTACCCTTCTTCCTACTCCTACCAGGGAGAGAAAAAGGGCATTACTCACTCATGGATCTCTCCATTTAGTAAATATTTACTGATTCTTACCAGGTGCAGACCCTGTGCTGGGCAGAGAGGATAGGAAATTATGCGTGCATACCCGTACCTTTCCAGAGCTCACTATCTCACGGTAAAGCAAGGATGAGGGTAGATAAGCTAGAAGCTAGAGCGGCAGCGCTAGACTGGGAAGACTGAGGAAGACAGACTGGGTTCTGCTTCCTCCTGCCTGTGGATGGTGGGAAGATCTACAGATCCCTGGAGGAGGCATGCCCTGAGAAGACTGATGGTTTCTAGCAAGTTTACTATCCTGAAGAAGGTGCTGAAGGGAATATCAGGAAAGGGCTTTAGCTTGGGTAGTTCCTTAGAATCTGAGGTCCCCAATGGTCCACCATTTGGCACCTGCTGTCTTTAGCTCAACTAGACCCCAGGGACAGGTGGGACAAGGAAGCAAGACCTCTATGCCAAGGAGCAGGGTGGGGGCTAGGAGATCAGTTCTGTCAAAAAGTACCAGACTGGGGCGCCTGGGTGGATCAGTCAGTTCAGCGTCTGACTCGATTTTGGCTCAGCTCATGATCTCACAGTGATGAGCTCAAGCCCCTTATCGGGTTGTGAGCTGAGCATGGAGCCTGCTTAAGATTCTCTCTCTCTTCGTCTGCCCCTACCGCACTCTCTCTTAAAAAAAAAGTACCAGACTATATGAATGTTTGTGTGCATAGAGTGAAGTGTGAATTGGGGGCTTGCATTTCACAAGAAGCCTCTGGAAGAGGTTAATTGCTCAGGCAGACCCAGCTTCAGCCCCACTTGACTGTTTGCCATTAGCTAAGTTCACTGGGTCTACAGTAAACTCATTATGACCTGATAAGCACTTGTTGCTATCACTGGCAGCTTGCTATTTCCATCCCACCCTGACTATCACCCCAGGAGGCACAGACATGGAAAGAATTACCCCTTAGCTTCAAGCTGCTTCTAGAGAAGGGGCCCAGTATGAAAACTGGAGGTGATAACTTTTGGACTGTGGGCCTGAGAGGGGCAATGAGGAAATGCCCCCCAAAAAAGGCTAAGAAAGCTCAGTTCCAAGCAGAAACACTGCTTGGGACCATTGTTTCTGATTTGACTATGGGGGTGGGAACTGGGCAAAGTGTGGTGCAAGAGCCCCACTGGGGCTCCCTGAAGTCAACAGTAAGCAGGTGTTCAAGGACAGGGAGGGGCACAATGGAGTGGGATGGGCAACGATGTGTGGCTGACACAGGCTTCATCTCCCTTGGGCTCTTCCTGGTTCTAATTGGGCCTTCTAGGAGGGGAGGCGGAGAGGGAAAAATGAGGTTCCAGCCTTGTTATACATTACATATGGCGCCTATAGGAAATAGATGCTCAAAAGAGAGCCACGTGGTAGGAAAGAGCACCCTGGCCAGCAGCCTGCACTTTCTGCTTTTTCCTGGCCTTGCCGGAGCACCATGCCGGGGCACTGCAGCCCTGCAAAGCCCTTGGAGCTGGCCCATCCATGTCAATGCTCCTCCATGGGGGCACCCTGGACCAGGCCCAGAGGCTGATGTGCAGAAGGACCGAGTGGGGACTCACTGGTGAAAGTGATGTTGAAACCCCTCTTCCCTGTGGAGTGGTCAGTCTGGAACTCGAGACGGGCCACGTGGCCACTGCTTGTGATGGAAGAGGGGAGCTGGTTTCCTGAGAAGGTGCCCAGGACTGGGGCCTCGGCCGTGGCCCCATCCTTGATGACCAGGAAGTCGAACTGAGGTTCTACATCGATGTCGTTGAAAGCCAGGTGGATGCGGCTCTCAGGCCGGGCCAGGATGAGCCAGACACAGTGGAGGTGGTTGCCGTAGTCCTCTGGGTAGTTGGGCGACAGGACGACCCCAGAGGGGCTGGTGAAGTTGAAGAAGCAAGAAACTGTAAGAGAAGAGCGGTGGAGGTCAGTGAGCATCCCTGCACTCTGCCTGGGCTACTGAGGGTTGGCACAGGGAACATTTCTTTAGCCTAAAGAGCAGCAGAAAGAAATGATGACACAGGGTTGGGCCAGACTGGCTGGGCTCTGAGCTCTAGGAGGGAGACACGTTGGCTCCATGCTTGGTATGGTGCTGGGAAGGGCCCCTCTGGCAAACCACAGACATGGTGGAGTTGGTCTACTCTTGGCCCCTCTCCCCCTTACAGCGTGCTCATCCCAGGAAGTGTCTGTAAGCTCCTGGTCCCTTGTATCGGGGAAAAACCATCCTTCAAGCTTAAGTAGGGTCACAGAGCCCAGCTTCTCCTAGCTGGTGGTGATCCGTTGGCTGGTAACTAGGGTCTGGGTATGCCAAGTCCATTTCTCCTCTTTAAACACTTTTGGTGGGAAAATAATAGGTATGCCCTGGGGATTCTGGCAACCTCGAAGTTACATACGTATGCTAAGGAGCATTGTCTCTCAGAGACCAGAGCTTTGGAAGAAACCTGGGGCAGGGGTCATGGTGCCTCATCTGGATGCCTTGCCCTCTTCCTGTCCTCTCTCCTACTTTACCCTAAGGACACACTCTTCTGAAAATCCTTATTTTCAACCCTTTTCATGCCAGTGACTAACAGACCCTGGAACAAGGCTGAGGCAAGGGAAATGCTATAAATGGAAAAACAAACAAGCGAACATTAAACCAAAATTAAAAAGGAAAATAATACAATGAAAAAAATTGCAACAGATATGCCAAAGGGTAAATATCAATACTAAATTTGAGTCTTCGTAATTGTATAAGAACATCACAAAGATGAGCAAAGAATATGCTCACAGGATTCATAGGAGAAAAAACAGAATTAATATGAAAACACAGTCCATTTCACAAGTAAAAAAATAAAGAAAAAATATACAGCCCAATATTGTTAAGGCTTTGTGGAAACTCATGTGTATTTATTGCCAGTTGCAGAGTAAAGTTGATATAATCCTTTCGGAAGGGAGTATATGAATTCTTATCAACAGCCACAAAACTATTCAAATATTCTGACTCAGTAATCTCTAGGAATTAATTTAAAAGAAAAAGAGCCACATGGACAAAGATGTTTATAGTGACATAATTTTATTACAGAGAAAAAATGTGAGCAACCTATATACGAGCCTAATAATAGGTGGTAAATTATAGCCTTTAATGTGATGCTGTTTGAGCGAAATCATTAAAGTGATAAATATGACCCTGTAGAAAGAAGAACGTTAAGCATCAATTTAAGTAAAACAGTAGATCATAAAATTATATGTATACTTCTGATTATAGCTATTACATATTTATTTACATGTGGATAAAGACTGGACATGAGCCCCCGAATAAAAATTGTTTCCGAGTAATAGGTTTTGGGGTAATACTTTTTCAAAATGAAAACAATATTTAATTTTCCTGACTGCAAAAAATGAGATAGGCTTATACTAAAAATTTTTTAATGTAAAAGTATAAAGAGGGTAGGAAATAATATGGACAAACATCTGAATCTCTTTATAACATTTATGTTGATGTTTGGTGTTCATAATACAGAAACTTCGGTAAGCCTAGTATTTGGCTTATTAATTATAATGAAGCTCAGGTGAAAAATAATAATGAAGTCATGCTTGCAAAACAAACACACAAAACAAAGGAACCGGTCACTCTTTATGTTGAGTTTCTCCTTCCTTCCCCTGACTCTACCAGTCTTCCCCTTTTCTATGTTAGGTATTTCTTTTCCAACCTGCTACTCAAAGCCCTTCCATCCAGTTCTGCAGAGTGAACCTGGTCCCTAAGACACATTCAGTCTCACCCTTGTAATCTCTGTGTTTTAGAGGTATAGAAAGAGTCTGAGCCAAGGGGAGAGCTGGACATGAAAATGCTTTTAGGCAACACAATATATAATTAATAGTGATTATTATAATATATTAGTGGCGGTTACTAAGTGCAGGCATTGTTCTGAGCACTGTCATCAATTACTCAATTTAGCTGTCACAATAACACTATTTGGTAGGTAGCCCATTTTAAAGATGAAGACACTGAGGCACATAGACGTTAAGTAATTTGCCAGGGTTGCTCGGCCAGTAAGTCGTAACAAACATCAAGTTCAAAGCCATCTGACTCCAGGAGCCAAGCTCATAGCCACCCCTCAACATCTTCTTCCAGTTTGAGAAAAGTACTGCCCACTGGGCCTAATTGAGTCCTTGGGAGTGTTCTCAAAATTTGCTGAATATCAGTCTATCAGTCTTAACGACTACATTAGCATTGAAGTGGGGGGCCTCTAGGCTGGCCATGGATGCCCCCCGCCAACCCATGCCATCTCCAGCTGCAAGCATAATGGCAATTGTGAGGAATCTTAACCCAACAAGGCCAACGATCTTGAAGACAAGGGGAAAAATCATGAGCCCTGCCTACCAGGAGAACCACACCAGAGTGGACTGGAGGCAAAGAGAAGTGCTATGATTTCAGAGGGAAGACCATCACGGAAGCATGTGCACAAATGGGTTTGTTGCACAGGAGAATTTAATGAACATCATCTGAGTCCCCCACCCCCACTCCATCACTCTGTCACATTATTCTTTTTTCTTTATACCCTTTTTTTCTGGGTTGCCATCTTGCAAAGCTCCAGGGGCACCATTTTGGCCAGATACACATGGTAGCTTTACCTATCACTCTTTAAAATTATCTTGTTTACTCGTTTGTTTATGGTCCATCCCTCCCTCTCCCCAACACATGCACATATGCTCCATGACAGTAGAAATCTTGTCTGTTTGATGCCTCTGGGTCCCTAATGCCTCCCACTGTGCATGGTGCACTCATGGTGGGTGCTCAATCAATACTTGCTGAATGAATCAATGAGTATAGTTGACCCCTGAACAGCACAGGTTTGAACTACACACATCCACTTACATGTCAAAAAAGATTTTTTTTTGGATAAATACAGCACAGTACTGTAAATGTATTTTCTATTCCTTATGACTTTCTTAATAACATTTGCTTTTCTCTAGCTTACTTTATTGTAAGGATACAATATATAATACACATACCATACAAAATATGTGTTAAGCAACTGTTTATGTTATCGGTAAGGCTTTTGGTCAGCAGTTGGCTATTAGTAGTTCAGTTTTTAAGGAGTTAAAAGTTATATGTGGATTTTTTTGACTGTACGGGGTATGGGGGGCAGGTTGGCGCCTCTACCCCCCATGTCATTCAAAGGTTAACTGTATTTAACGTTTGATACCATCTGAAAAGATGGGACATGAATACGGGTGCCTCACTTCCTCATTCCGTTCCAACCCCAAAGCAACAGAATTGACCAAAGTCTGAAAAACAGGTGGATACCTGAGTCAGCTCTGGAAAAAATACTGTGCCATCACCCTTAATGCAGTTCTCATAGACACAGTACAGATTTGTTCCTAAATAACTTAGAGTAGAAAAGAGAGTGACCCAGCCAAGTTGCTAAACAGCAAAGCCAGTAGAAACTGCTCCCAATGTCAAAGGCCATAAAAAATATATTATGCACATAACCTTCATTAAAAAAAAAACACTCAAAGATGTTTTCTACACACTGAGAGTTGACTCAAAATGAAGAACTCAAATGGGGGGAAGTTATGGTTAATATAAAATGAAAAAGATTAGTAAGAAGCAAATAAAACATATAGTAAAGACTCTAAATAATTTCTATAAACACAGTTCTAAAACAGAATGCAAGCATAACAAATATTCCTTTGAAGAGAAGATAAAAGATATCACTCCTGCCTAAACCCCAGGGTAAACACTGCAGATGACACTGATATAAAGCGTAAAGTTGGAGCAAGGAGATATGTTAATTTCCTCATCTTGCAAGAAACTCTGTTATATAGTTTCTGTGGTTAATTAGAGAAATATAGGTTAGAGCATGTTTTTAAAGATGTTAAGAGTAATTAGTAATAGACTGTAAAGTATCTTATCTTCAAAATTACCAAAGGGAAAAAAGGAAAGTCAATTTCGCAAAAAATGGAATTCAAAGGAAAGCAACAAGGAAGCATAAAGAGGGGAAATGTAAAGTAAATGCTAAAAAAAAAAAAAAAAGACAAGAGACAAACATTATTTATGACAGTACATGTATACAGGTTAATCTATCCCAGTAAATTATAATCCTCATTTTGGAATAACATACGTAGCTTCCACAAAGGGACTCAGAGGTTAAAAAGAAAGGGGCCAAGACAGCTCAGACTTCACATTAGAAGAATATTAGAATTTACAAATGCCGAGGCTCCAGAAATTCCTATGTATTTGGTGGAGTGGGTCCAGAGCATCACAGGTTTAAAAAGCTCCCCAGGTGACCCTATATGTGCAACCAAATTTTCGGAAGGACTGGTGGAGGCAAATGCAAACCACATGAATAAGGAGTTTCAATATTAAGATCAACCCCTTGGATGTTATAATATCACACCGGACTCGTGGATGATCCTTATTCTGGTCAACAGTCCTATGGCAGCTACCAAGACATATCTCTTCTTGTACCTGGAAGGAGATGAGCTTGTAAACAGACACTAATAGAACAAGGATGTGGTCCTGCAAAGCTCGGTCTTAACACCCCAAGAGACAACTCAGATTTGTTGCCAGGACAGGAAAAGGGAGCATGTTTCATTCCAGAAAGGTCTAATCTCTCTCACTCTGGAAAATTATGTTTGCATGTTACATTGAAGTTTTTCCGTTAAGAGAACAGAGTTTGCTTCTCAGTGTCCAAAATAAGGAAAACATGAAATGTTGTCATTGGATCTTATCACCATCAATTGTCCAGGTTAAAAGAGGCAGATAAGGTGCCTACCCAATTCGGATGTAGTTATGTTCATGGATCTTGACCTTGGATAAACCTTTAAGTCAGAGGGCTCTTACCTGGCTCAGACTTTTGAAAAATAATAAAGGTGGCAAACTCATTAACAGGTGCATGCCTAATTACTGTGTGTAATATCAGATTGTTATTTGACAGGATCTTGAGTGAAAAACGCAAGGGGTGTGTTGAAAAACCCCCTCTTGTTATCTTGTCTTTTGGTGTTGTCACTGCTGGCTTCACTGCTTTCAAAACGATAATTCAATTACTGGGGGCCTGACAAAGTAAAACAAAATCCAAAGATGATATTGAGAAGATGGATGGTGCACACATTCCAAAATGAAAATATGATAGTTATGATATGTTATGGCCCAAAGCACTGACGCAGACCAAACCAACTATTTTTAAAAAAATACAAGAGTTGGAGAAAAATATACTTGTCCGAAATCAAAAGTAAATAAAGATAAAGAGGACCTGTAAAATACTCTGAGAGTGTATGTGCTACATGAAACTGTGTAGCAATGAGGAGCATACCCCTCTTTATAAGCGCCCATGGAATATTACAGAACAGACTTTATTTTAGGCTACAAGGAAATCTACACAAACTTCCCCACAAAACAAAAGCTGCGGGGGCCACATTTTCTGTTCACAGCGCAAATGAACTAGGAATCAGTAATAAAAGAACACAGAAAGATCTGTCAATCACTTGAGAATGCATAGAACCCTTTCTTAACTAAGTTTGTTTGTTTACTTGTATTTAATTAGTTCATATAAAGTGCAATATTCATTTCAGATGTAGAATTCAGTGATTTGTCACCTACATACATCACCCAGTTCTCATCGCAAGGGCCCTCCTTAATACCTTGAGTTATATTGAGTTGACAATATAACTTGTCAACACAGACAAGTTATATTAATGATGATGATATTAGGTCAAAGCTGTATTTCACAGAAAATTCATAGCCTTATTCATTATTAAATAATAGACGAATGAAATGAATGTGTAAGCTTAAAAGCTACAGAGAGAATAACTGAACAAGATCAAAGAAAGGAGAATAAAGTTAAGATAAAAACAGAAAAAAATAACTGGAGGGACCAATAAACAGGAAACTTCTCACTGATCTACTTAAGAAATAAAAATAGAGAGGGTATGTATACATAGAGACAGCATAGTAAAATTAAGGAGCTAAGCCAATTATAAAAGAATAGTATTATAACATACTAATAAATTTGAATTCTTGACAAAACAAAAGGTTCTAGGATTCTGAATTACCAAAATTGTGTGAAGGGAAAAACCTGAGGAAACTGGAACATACTTAAGGAGTAGGTGGTTTCATGGCTAGAACTTTAAAATTTTAAACACACCATCATAGCTATGCTATTTAAATTAATTTTGATACAAATACTCCCACAAAATTGTATGATACACATATTCACACCCACCTACTCAAACACCAACATACACACTGTGTAAAAAGAAATCCTATATGCAAATTGCTAGCAAATTAAATTCAGTCCTAAAACAACGAAAAACACAACCTATGTAATGAGAACAACAAAACTTTACTGATGGGTAGAAAAGAAAATTAAAAAATGGAGGGGAGCCTGGGTGGCTCAGTTGGTTAAGTGTCCGACTTCGGCTCAGGTCATGATCTCAAGGTTCATGAGTTCGAGCCCCATGTTGGGCTCTGTGCTGACAGCTCAGAGCCTAGAGCCTGCTTCGGATTCTGTGTCTCCCTCACTCTCTGCCCCTCCCCTGCTTGCTCTCTCTCTCTCTCTCTCTCTCTCTCTCTCTCTCTCCCCCTCAAAAATAAATAAACATTAAAAAAATTAAAAAACAATGGGAGACAAACTATTGACCTGTTATTTTGGATGAAGAGTTCATATAATTAAAATGACAATTATCCTCAAATCATTGTATAAACTGAACATAATTCCAGGTGTGACTCACACCATTTTTTTTTCTTCCAGAACTTAGAACAATTGTAATACACAAGTGAAAAGAGCCAACCTCCTCTTAAAGTATGAGGTGTTAGTGGGCATTCCAAAATCGTCATTATGTCTTAACTCACTAACCTTCATAACAACCCTCTGAGGTGGATACTACTTTCAAGTTTTACAGATGTAGAGGCTGAGTGCAGGTGTTCCGGTCACACAGCATGTGGGTAATGGGCTGGGATGCGAACCCAGTCAAACCAGTTCCAGAGCCCAAGCTCTCAGCCATGACACCTGCTTTCTCCCAGTGTAAGGAGGCTTTGCCAACTCAGACATAAAGCTTCAATAGTAAAACCTGTATTGTATTAGCTTCAGATGAGAGATCAATGGAGCCGGAAAAGAAAAGTTCAGAAACAGACACAGACACCTAAAAATTTAGTATATGACAAAGGGGGCTTTTCAAACTGGGAGGACAAAGGCGGACTGACCAATTAAGGAGGCTTGGACAAATGGCTAACCAGTTGTGGAAAAATTAGATTCGTGCCTCGCTCTATGTACTACAGAAGTACTAGACAAAAAAAATAAGGAATATTTGTGTCATCTCAGAGGTGGGGAGGGACTTTCTTAGCATTACACCAAAGTTAGAAATCATAAGGGAAATGGCATTTTTAATGACAGAAATGAAACACTTTTGGACTTTAAAAATCACCATAAACAAAGCTAAATACTGAGGAGTAAATGGAGAGGAAATAGTTGGAGGTTATTACAGTTAAATATTTACTATGTTTACCATATAAAGTACTACAACTCAATAAAAAGATAAACACTCAAAATAGAAATATGGGCCAAGGAAATTAAGAGGCCACTAACGGAAGAATAAAGCTGGTCAACAGAGATGCTGCAAATGTACAATATGACTAGGAAACAGAAACGTCAAATGACAGAGCTATCAAACTGGCAGAGGAAAGACAGACAGCATGGAACTTTGCAAGAGAATGGAGAGAAGCTGGCAGGGCAGATGGAGACCAAGCAGCCAAGGTAGGAGGAAAAACAGGAGAGTGGTTTCCAGAAGGAGGGAGGGGCTATCCATTCTGAAATACAGCTGAGCATCTGTGTATGATGAGTGCTGAAAGCGACCCCTGTGTTTTAGCAACACAAGGCTCATCATCGACCTTGGTGAGAGCTGTCCCCAGGTGTGGGGTGCACAGAGGTCAGAATGGGCAGGTGACAAGGGAGCAGGAGGTGAGGAATGGACGCAGCAGGGAAGACATGCTGTCAGAGAAGTCTGGGTGTAAAGGACAGCATTAGAGAACCAGCAAGGTGATCTCTACTTTTAAGTTAAGAGAGACACGGGGCAGTTTAACTGGTGACGGGAGGACTTGGCAGACAGGGAGAGCTGGAGAGACAGAACAAGGGGGACAGATTATATATAAGGCAAAGGTTCCCAAGAAGGTGCGAGGTGAAGAAGACTCTATAGCAAGATTTTTGGAACAGTCCATTAAGCACTGGTTGTAAAAGTGATGTCGTCGTGAAAGGGATATTGAGTTGGATTCCAAAAAAAAAAAAACAAAAAACAAAAAACAAAAAAAAAAAAAACAAAAGAAAAAAAAGGAAGAGAATGGAAAGTATCCTGTAAATGTTAAAAGTAAGAACTGTGGTGAATCGTCTGTTTCAATTATGTGTAAGTGTGTGTGTGAGTGTGCACCAAATTGCATTTCTTACTGTGAGCTCAAAGGTGTTCAAAGTTCCCTGATTCAAAGCCTAAATGGGATGTATAATCTATAGGGGGCCTGGTTTTGGATGGGAGAGAGGAGCTAACATTTCCGTTATAAAAGGTGGGAGGGTGAGAAGGATGGGAAGGAGTATAATCTACCGAGCAAAGCCTCGGTGTTTTTGCTATTTGCAAGTTGAGGAACATTGCCTGCCCATGAGGGGGGTGTCAAGGTCATTCTCCAGGGCAAGGTGAGGGCAGGAGCTGCTCAGGGGCTTGAGGGGAGTGGCAAGTGTTTGGGACAGCTTCCACGGAGAAGAGAACCACAGGCTGCCTGGAGAAGCACAAATGGATGTTGGCTGAGCACTGCTGTAGGTCTGAGACTGGCGCCCATGAACCCGCAGCAGCGTCAGTTTGCCTGGTCGGGCGATTTTCTCCATCAGTGCTCGCCCAAGCAGGAGACGCCCAATCAGGTTGTTCTTGTTTCACTGTGTGTCCTTGGACCAGTAAATTGAGGCAGCTCTGCTGATTGATGCCATAGCTGAGCTGGAAGCAGAGGCTTCACAAAACCACCCTTGAATTTCTTGTGCCTCCTGCTCCGAAGCTCAGCATAATGTTAATATTCATCGGAGTTACCCTAACATCATCTCTGGTGCTGGAGCCTGTAGAAAGTTATTTAACTTTGTTGGGCCTGAGGAACTTGTTCTCAAGGTCTTGTGCAGAAGGAGTGAGGCAGGGCTCACCCTTATCATAAACAAGATTGAGTTAAGGTGTGGGTTCTCTGTGCGGACAATACTGAGGATGCCTGCCTTATAGAAACTCACACCTTCCAAAAGGAGCAACGGAGATAAGCCGGCAATGTTGGCCACATACTTCCTGAGCACACAGTGTGCCCTCTTAAATTCATACTGGATGTAATCCAATCCACAGGCCATTGATTGTGCTCATGCTTTTGTGTTCCTTTTTTTTTTTTTTTTTTTTTTTTGGCCCAATCCCCACCTCCCAGGCAGGCAAGACTGGGGCGCTGGTGCCCTGAGTTAGATGAGCAGGGCCTTCCACAGAGCTGATCCCACCCTAATTCCTGAAGAATGTCCATTCTGTCCTCCATCTCACACACTTGGGTTTCCCACCTCTGGCTATGACCACCCCTTTGCCAACACTGGAAAGCTCTCCCCCTCTACTTGACGTTCATAATTTGGAACATGAAGGGATGGATTTCAGAGTTGTCTTCTCCTATCTTGCATTCTCTCTAGGGCACCCCAGCCCACACTCTTAGATGTGACTCTTAGATGTATGCCCCCAGGACAGACCACTCTTCCGATCCCCAGACCTCTATATCCTGTGGTCTTTGCAATGTTTCCACCCAGCCTGAGTATCCACGGAGCACCTGCTGTGTATCAAACATTGCTCTGGGTTTGGGTTGGCAACCAACAAGGCAGGTAAGCAAGCCTGCAGTGTTCATGAAATCTACATTGTAATGGAACGTAAGCCCGGGCGAAGGGAAAAAAATGAATGCAGTGGGGGCGGGGGGGAGGTCTACTTTCAATGAGGAGGGCTGAGACGGCCTGTCTGAGGAGGCAGTCTCGGAGATGTGGCCTGATGACAAGAAGACAGCCATCCTAGGGGAAGATCACTGCAGATGGAGGGGGTACATATGAGGGAGAGGAGGGGGAGAGCACCGTGGCAGAAGCAAAGTGAACCACAGAGCTACCAGGAACGTGAGATGAGATGAAGAGGATGGCCAAGGTCTTTCAGACCACGAGAAGGAGTTAGGCTTTTGTCACAGCAGATTAAACTAAATACATCCAATACTGAACTCCAAAGCCTTCTTTCCCAAACCTGGTTCCCCTAGATTCTAGAGTCTGGAATGTTCGCTGGTGTCAGCAAATGTTTCAGCCCTGCCAGCACTCAGTTATAGGTTTTCCTCTTCTCATTGCCCAGCCACTCAGCTTTATGCCATTGCCTCCCAAGTAAACTCCAGAAGCCCAGGCCCTCCTGCATGCAGCAGACTGGGTAGGGAACTGTCTGACAAACGTGTCTGCTGGGGATCCCAATGGCGTCTCAAATGCATATCCAAAATTGAACTCTTTATCTGTTTTCCTAAGCCTCCCTCATTCCTTATCTCCATGAATGACAACACCCAGTTACCTAAGCAAAATATAGCAACTTCTTCTTCCACACTCCCATATTCCATCAGCAACTAACTTCAGTTGATTCTATCTCTTCAATATCTCTTGTACTTGTCACATCCCCATCATGCCACTATTAAGTCAAGGCGCTCTTCCTGCTGCACTGGCCTACCTGGTTTCCTAGCTTTAAAGCTCACTCCCCTTGAGTCCATCCTCTGTATTGGCTCCTGAGTGAATTTCATAAATCATAAATTCTCATGATGTTACATCCTTTCCTGGACCTCTTTAAATATTCCCTATTACACAGAGGATAAAACCCAAACTCCTCAAAAGGAAACAAAAGACCTCCAAAGACCCAAGGCCCTCCCACTCCCCCACTGCACCCTACATTCCAGCCATATTAGACTACTCACAGCCCTGCAGTATGCAAGGCTAACTTCATGTCTTTCCCAGCTATTTTCCCTTTCTAAAATGTTCTTTCCTCCTGTCCACTTGGAAGACTCTGTTAAGCATCCCTTCTATTGAGTGCTGTGGGTCCCTCCTACCTTTCACTCATCCTTCCTAGCTATAGTCAGAGAGTCCTGTACACCAGGACTGTACACAGAGTTCTGTACATAGAACCTGTACACCAGGTTCATCTCACTCAGTGCCTGCTCTGGCTTCACCTTATCTTCTTGAGCTTCTCCCTTCTGCCATGAGAACAGATGCCCTCTGTACAGACTGGTCCTTCAGCCTGGGTCTCAGGATGAGAGGCTCTGTAGAGCCCAGCCAAGCCCCACAGAGCCATAACTGACCTACAGCCCTTATGGGATGTGAACGAGAAATGAATGTCTGTTGTTTCAGTTCCACTGAGATTTTTGGACTGTTGATACCATAGCAAAAATTGACTAATACACCATGAAAAGGGATATGAAGAACTCAGAAAGTGAAGGGCTGCCTTTTGGATAAGGTAGTTAGAGAGGGCTTCTCTGGGGAGGGGACAGTTAACAGGTGATAAAAAGGACGCAGCCATCTGAGGAACATTCCAATATGGGAGAGCTGCACTTGCAGCTTACCCCTTCCACTGGGGTAGAAGGAATTTAGAGTACCTGAGGATATGAAAGGGGGACAGTGAGTCTGGGCAGAGGAAGTGAGGGGGTGAGTGGCATGGGATGAGGGGAGAGGTAAGAAGGGGTCAATCACATCGTGCTTCATAGACCTTTGGTTCAGAGATCACCCTCAGCATCCAAAACGTTCAGCTGAGAACCAATCCTTTTCTTGGCATAAAGTTTGTTGGGTCGTGGTTAGAGTAGCCACAAATACTTTGCCCAAATTGGACCACTTTTGAGAATGAAAGATGGTACTACTAATAATTACTTTAGGACACAGATATAAACTGGGATTGTCCCAAGCAAATATGAACGTGTGGTCACCCCACTCATGGTACTTTTATTTCCTTCCACAAAAGTACTCTTTATCTTGAGGGGGTAGCTTTTGCCTTAAGCTCCTCATTCACAATCCAATCCCCTCTTGGAGCTGGAGTCTTAAAGTGAAGCTCGCTGGTGAGGTTCTGACCATTGCTAAATTCTTGCCTCCCCTTACTAGACTTGCTCCCCCATACCCTGCCTAGAGGTTGGCTAGGTTCTTGTCACAAACTGACAATGCCGCTCCTGGCCGCTCTTGTTCAACTCTTGGAATAACCCATTGCCAGGGTTTTTACCTTGCAGCCATGACTGCTTTTTGCCACACCTCAGGAACAATGCCTACCCAAACCATTCCTGGTGCTAAGCATAGCTTTTAGACCCTATTAAAAGCCAAGTTCTGAACTAGGGTCCTATGTACTCCTTAGCTGCTGGCTGAGGACTCCTGTCACAGGCTCCCAGGATAGGTCTAGAACCTTATGGAACAAAGCATGAAGAAAATCTCTGCTCTGCACTCCTGGGAAGAAGCTGAGTCTATATTCTTGGGGCTCAGCTTTTATCTTGAAAACAGATCATACATTATTTGGAAAATATACATAGCCAAGCTAAGCCACCACCCCCAAATTGGAACAAATGTGAATCCTGAAAAATTTCAGTTTGCCTGTTATTTTTCACTTACTAGTTGTATACCTTTTTTGGGAGGTGGCATTGGGGGACTACTGTACTTCACTGACATTGTTTCCACACGTATAAAAATTGGACTAGTAACTTTTACATCACACCTGTGTTGTGAAGTAGAAGTTACGCTTCTGAAGGCACTGAGTGCGGCACCAGGCCTGGGCACGTGGGAGGTATAAAATCAATTTTTGTTGAATTTGAAATACGAGGCACTTCCTACTTCTGCTGCTGATGGGTATGTCTCCACACATGCTCCTGTTCAGCACATCTCCAAGTCTCAACCAGCCTACTGAGGCAGCAGGAGAGATGCCTCCCCACCCCTCCCCTTGCATAGCCCATTGCTCAACAAAGCAAGACTCCAGACCAAGGTTTGCTCTCTGGTCCTCAGTCCCTCTTCTCCTCAGTGAGGGAGTGAGCTTCAAGCCCTGGCTCTTGAGCCAGCATCTGTGAAAACAGCCCCTCCTCAGGGAAACTCTGTGTTTCCTCCATAGTTCTCTTAGTCAAACATGGGAGAGCACAGTGGAGAAGGCATGGTCTGCAACGAGGCCACAGGAACACACTTAGCATAGACGTAACTTGGGAAATTTTACAGAGAAAAGAACCTGTGAGCTATGCTCCCACAGGTGAAAGCTGAAGTGAGGGTGGCATAGAGACCCCATTCCACTGTAAGCAGGGGTCACGGTCCAGGATTAGACCCCTAAAGCTTGATCAGTTTTCCTAGCCTCGTTTTACCCAGGTAGCTATAGGTATGGTCCCAGGATACCTTGGAGTAGGACTCTTAGCTGTAGGAATCTAGCACTCAGACTGGGCCCTATACTAAACTGTGTTTGCAGTCTGGTTCTGGACAGATTCTTGAGTTGGACAGGGCTGAAATGTCGCCTGTGCTATGATCCTCCAAGGAATCTTCTGAGAATCTTTCAATTGAGATATGTTTTTCTTCCTATACATTCTGGGGGCACTTTGTGGCCATGTCTATTATTGTAATGATTCAAACGCTGCTTTATAATACAAGTATGTACTTATCACATTCGCTAGCCTGTGAGCTCTTCGAGAGCAAGAGCCATGCTAGAATCATGCCTGTTACTCTCCCAGTGTGAGCACAATGCCCAATGTGCAGCAGGCACGCCCATTCACGTTTTGCTGCCTTCCAATGAAACGAGAGGCAGGCAGTGGCAGCATCAAGTTGGAATGTCAGAGTACTGGACTCTGCATCCCATTCCTCACTGGGTATCAACATGGAGGCCAACATTTCTTGGATCCCAGGAGGTTACCACCATCACAATGACCGAGTTATGGCAGACTCGGTCTGGTGAGACTCACAGCAATGACATTATGACCACATATATCATAGCTCCAGGCCTCAAGGGGCTGCCATCTAGACAGGGGACCACACCCCTCAGCAAGAATGCAAAACTCCTCTGCAAACAACTGGCACACAGTGCATGTTCCATGTTAGTGGCTCACAAATCTGACCTAGCAGCTGGATCTCCTAGGAAGGTTTTAGAACTACAATGCCTGGGCCCCATCCCAGTCCTACTGAATCAGAATTTCTGGGAATGAAGATTCTGTATTTTAAAAAGCCTATGAGTGATTCTAATGATTGGCTACATTTGGGCCCATTTTAGACTGCGCAGGGCCACCAAAGACACCTCCTTCACCCATAAAATATCTGCCTATTTAAAAATAAAGCGATAGTAAGTAATGTTTGTGACCCACACTGGCCTGTTCGGGAGTGTTGACTTTACTTCCTTGAACATGCTGGCGGCTCCTTTGCAAGCCATCCCTTCATCCAGTCTTTGCCTGATCACACCCTGCTCAGTCAGGTCTGCTGATGACCTTCATTCCATGGGCTCAGTTCTTACAGCCAGGTCCTGAGCCCAGGCCCAGACCTGCCTCACGGTCAAGGGAAGTCTTATGCCCTCAAGCCAGTGGGGTGAAGTCTGAGTGGGCCTGTGAGGAATCCAACCCAGCCATATGCCCAGTAGTTTGAGGACCCTCCTCTCTGTCACATCCACTCCATGTGTGCCCCAGCCTCGGGACTGGGATTCTGCTCTGGTTCTTGGTTTCCTCTCCAGGCTTTTTCTAATCCTGCAGCTTCTGGTTGGGGCAGGGATGCCCTGCAGGGGTAGAGCTTCTTCTCCTGGGTGAAGACTTGATTCAACCTAGAAGCTGCCTTCCTCCACTAGTATCTGCCTATTTAGAAGTAAAGGTAAAAAGCAATGTATGACCCACACTGGCCTGTAGGGCAAGTGTTGACTTTACTTCCTAGAACATTCTGATAGGAAACGCTGGCAGCCACTTTTATGAGCCATCCCTTCATCCAGGGTCAGTTTTCCCAGCCCTGGCTTCCCTCCACCCTGGCTTACCCTCCCCATGCTGCCCCTGTGGTGCTGAAATGCTTCACAGCCATGACTGTAGTGTCCCTTCCCCAGTGCAGGAGCAGACACAGATCCTCCCTGCCTCCCACCCCACCAGGACATTGTCCAAGGAAATGACTCTTCTGGGTTACTGGAGGCCCTCTACAGAGCAGGTGCCCTACCTTCCACCCCAACTCTGCAGAGCACTAACACAGTGAGACCACAAGTCTTCAGTGTCCAGGTTCTTGAGGACTGGGTAACAGAAGAAGGTGGCCCCAGAAGCTTACATGCTGGTTTTGAATTTCTAGGAATTGGCCTGAAATACAAATTTGGACCAAAGCAATCCCCAGGTTCCCTGCTCCTCTCCTGGGGCCACCTGTGGGTTATCGAGGCCTTTAAGGCAGCCTAGAGAACTGAGCAGAACATTACATCAGCAGAGGATGTTCACACAGCTCTTGTTACAGCCCCATGCCCCTGATCACAAGCAGTGCCCAGGAATATTATCCCCCGCACGGAGGCTGATGCTTTCAAACCTCAGCTGATCCCGATTCCGGCTCCAAACATTTGAGAAAGGCAATTTCCGAAGACCCTAGCTACTGCAATCATATTTTCTGGGCCAAAGGAAAGGATATTTGAAATTGTTCTTGTCCTGGAAAAATCTGGGAGTATATATTTACAGGAAAAGCCAGGATTCAGTCACAGAGAGGAGGGGGAAAAGGGACAGGCTTCACCTGTGCACAGGGCATTGAGGTCGGAGTGGGAGGAGAGTGAATAAAGTACCTGCCTATTTAAAAATAAAGGTAGCAAGTGATGTATGTGACCTATATGAAGAAAACCCACAAAGCTGTTATATTTAGAGAAATGTAAGTAGATGAACAAAGAGAGTGACATGCCAGGTTTCCGGATGGGGAGGCTGTGTATTATAAAAATGTCTATTTTCCTCCAGTTAATTTATGGTTTAATAGGAGTGCACATACAAAATCCCAATAGGATTTTTTTTTTACTCTGACAAAATGATTCTAAAATTAATCTTGAACAACAAACAGATGAGAATAACAATGAATACTTCTGAAAGAAAAAATAATTAAGGGAGGAAGGAGGAGTTTTCGGCACTGCCAGATATTAGAACATATTATAAAACAACAATTAAAATTATTCAATGCCGGGGCCGAGATAGAAATAGAGCAGCAGGACAAAGCGTGTCTCAAGAAACAGACTTAACTACATGTGAGGATTCAGTGTGCGATAAAACAATTCATTTCCCTCAAATCAAAAGGGAAACGAATTGCTTAATGCATCGTGTTGGAAAACTGCTTAATAGTTTGGACCATACGTTATACATTCCTCTAAATAAACTCCAGATGGATTAACAAATTATATTTTTAAAAAAATCAAATTACTGACAAATAACCAAAAATAGGACAGACCGCTTCTCAGATCCGTGGCAGAATGATAACTCTGTCAGCTTTGAAAAGAGATCACAAATATTGAGGGTTTGTCTATATAAAACAAATGCACAATGCAAAATAGGAAAAAAAATAAAATGAAATGAAATAAAATAAAGGAGTGGGGGAAACAAGAGATTGGGAAAACACATGTATCAAATACCGCAAAGAGTTTCTACCCACAGTATAGGAAGAGTACCTTCAAATTGGGAAGGAAAACACCAACACAACACCGTTGTGGCCACATGTCAGTACAGATAGTTGCTACACAGGGACTACAAACACCAAGCGCTCCTGTCCCCTCGAGACAGGAATGGACCCAGGCTGGCTGGAGGGAAGCCAGGACTGGCATCTCTGTCGAGGTTCCTGTGACAGAAATCCTGATGCCACTTTCATATCCCTTGGCCCAGCAGGGACATGCCTCTGGCCCATGGGTACCCAGCGGTCTCTCTCCAGATGCTACTCCCATGGACCCACACCTTCCTTCTTCCACTCACATCCGTTTGGCAGCGGCCAACCCCTTTAGGAAGCACCCAAAGCAAGGACCCAGATGGGGGGTGCATGCATGTAGGCACATGTGTGCATCAATGAATCCATTGAACACCCCCTGCTGCATAGGCCCGACCCCCATGGCTTCTCTCAGAACCCAGTGCTGCCCCCCCGGGTGTTCCTGTTCCAACAGGAGAACCACTCTGCCCTCCCATCCTTTAGGCCCCACTGTTCTAACAGTGATGACTTCTCTACACTCCATGAGAAGGCGGGCTGTTGCTCCCCCGTTCAGCACCCGCTACGATATCTGCCGCATCACAGGCACTCAGCCAATAGGTGTTAAATAAAAGAATGAATCTTTGTGGGGCAGATCCTAAATGCGTTTGTATCACCAATGCTTTCTAAATGAAAAACTAAATTTTGAACCACAAGAGCCCACTTTAATTTACATAATTATGTCTATCTCTACATCAGAGCGAGCTCTGTGATTCATCAGAGCGAGCTGTGTCCGATTCATCTCTGGATTTGTAGCACTTATCATGACATCTGGCACTTTAGAGAAGTCGACCAGGGATATATTCAACTTATACTTATTAAATTAGCAATTTTTTAAAAGGTCACGCAAATAACTTGAGGTCTGGTGATGTAGATAAAGGTTGCAAGCAATACGTCATACGACCTACATGAAGAAGACCACCAAGTTGTTGTATCTAGAAAAGTGAAAGCACATGAACATGAAAGACAGAGATGTCATGTTTCTGGGTGGGAAGGCAGCATATTATATGAATCTTATTCTTCATCACATAACTTTTGTTACTGGCATTAGGAACTGGCACAACAATTTGGGGGAGCAATGTAAGAGTGTACGTCAAGAGTCATAAAAGTGTTCATGCTCTGGCCTGATAACCTCACTCCTGGAAATCTAACCTAAGGAAACAGTTCAAGAGAAAAAAAGAAGAAAGCCATGTGCATGAAGACGTTCATCACAGCTTTATGTAAAGTAACTGAACGTAACTGTTTGACTAAGTCATGGCTCCCTTCACTAAACAGAATATTCCACAGATGCTCTAAGAACGAAAAGTATGAAAGACACGCAGCAACGTGATAAGACCCACAACACGATGTGAACTTGAAAGCACAGAATGTGAGATATGTTCACTTCGACGAAAACCACACAAAATATGTGTGTGCAGCAGCAAGGATAGAACAAAAATGGCCAAGTCTGAAATTAGTTTTGGTTTAAGGAAGTAACATTAAGAGTGTTTTACTTGTTTAAATCTTTAAATTTATTTAAGCTTTTTAAATACTAGAATATACCACGAGCCTGTGCTGAGTATTGATCCTTGAGCTCCAGATACTTCCTGGACGAGTTCCGGCACAGTATACAGGGCACGGCACTAAGAGATTATCCCTTCAACCCCATCCCCAGATGAGCCAGATCATTCCCAGAGGCCCCCCAGGTTCCAATTTGACCAGGAACAGCCATATCCTCTTATGCAGCTTACTCTGTATACAGTCGGTGCTCAATATATCAAAGATGGATGGATAAATGGATGGGTAGAAGGAATGAGAAAAAGTGAAGATTAGGGAAAGGCTGGGGCGCCAGTATATTGCATATTGGTATACAACATTCATACAGTTCCAACAAGGGCCGTGGGTCCAGCCTTCACGAATTTTTTTTTTTAATGCTTGTTAATCTCTGAAACTGCATGGGAAGGATTCAGCCAACAGTTTGCCTGTGTGCTCTGGGCCTAGTATTTTTGTCCTAAGGCTTCTTTGTCCTTCCTGCTGCAGGTGAGCCCTTGGATTCTGCAAATCCAGAGCAGTGGAGAGAGGATGGGGTTTGGAGTAGGAACCCTGCTCTGTCAATTAACACTTCAAATTCCAGCCCAATGCTCAGTGGTTCTATGACTTCTGAGCTAGTCACCTCATCTCCTTGAACTTTGTTTTCATCGGTAAAATGAGAGAGTAAATATTCCAAAGCTGTAGGGAAGATTTTCTATCTTCCCAATGACATAAAACATTTGATATTGCCATCCTCCTTTACCCCCAGGTTTCTCACCATGATAATCCTATAGACTTTAATCATAGCCTCATTTAAAATGCTAAAACACAGATTTCCTCATATTTAGAATTCAATAAGTCCAGGGTATCTTAGACTTGGGGTTCTCAATCTTGGGTGGTTTTTGCCTCAGGGGATATTTGGCCATGTCCAAGAGGGAGACATTTTGGTTGTCACAACTGGCAGCGGGAGGGCTGTGTGTGCCACTGTCTTCTCGTGGGTACAGGACATGGATGTTGCTAAAACAATGCACAAGACTGCCCCTCCACCGCCAAAAGAATGATCTGGTCCAAAATGTCAATAGTGCTGAGGTTGCGAATTCAGATGACCCTATGACCCCGTCCACTCCTTTGTCCAGATGTGTGTGTATGTGTGTGTGTCCAGCGTGGGGAGGGTGGGGGGCTTAAGTGGGACAAACTCAGGGGAATAGGGACAGGAGGGTCGTACTAACAGACCATTTCCTGAAGCGTACCTGTGTGGAACACCCTCCTTTACCTGTCAACTCTTCAAGGCCCAGCTTAAGCCCTGGTTCCTCTGTGACATTTTCTTTGGGTGCCCAAGGACCCATTTCTCCTCCCCTTGGTCTCTCAGGGTTTGGCTGCTGATTCACAACTTACACCGTATCCATCCCAGTAGGCCCTGCCTTCCCATTTCACACATACGCTACATACATTAGGAACTGAGCAATTAGGATTCACACCTTCCTTGAGTGGTTTACAAAATGGCGTAAGAAAGCCTGCATTTGTGCAGTCTTGGCATATCTCTGGTGAAGCCTGTTTTGAAACTTCTTCTGCAAGTGGCTGCTAATGGACTGATAATTGGTTTCCTGCCTTCCTTATGAAGTGTGAAGCATTCTGCTAGCCTGTCAACAAAGCATCAAATATCGTGCACCACCATCAGAGTTATTTGTCTCTTCCTTCCCATTGTATCTCTTATGGTGGAAGAATAACCGGATGCAGTTGTGTGGAGAAGGTTCCCGATTCTTTTGCAAGGAATGGGGTGAGATGGGCAGGGCTCTGGGAGAGTGAAGACACTGTGCAGCCTGGCCAGAGTGTTCTCACCAGGACACCAGCTTGAGCACATTTTCTAGGCAGGGGCCGAACAGCTCCGAATCCACTATGCGGTGCTGAGACAGGATGGGTGCTCAGTAAATATTTTCAGATGGGTGGAAAGTGGTACTACCTCCAACTGATTCTGAGCGGCAATCCCTGGAGATGGGAATTAACCAAGGAGGAAGAGAGTAACAGGAGAGAAGCTGGTTCCATCTTTTCTTTCAAAATGCTTTTCATTGTGAGAAACATCATCTTCTTTAAAACCTAGATGAAAAAGACCATCTATTGAGCACCTACTACCGCGAGGGCAGCTCAAACGCCAATGGAATGATTCTGAAGTCTCTGCTTGCTACAGAAAATGTTTCGAAACATGAAGGAAAGAGTGTGTATGGTCTCAGCAGGGCAATTCCCTAGTAAAGAGCTGTTTTGAAGAAAATGTTTCAAGGGAAGAACAAGGCACCACTTTGCATTTCTTTGGACAATTGTTCACAGAAATCTGAACCATCAAACTCTTTCTCCAATCTCCTTCTAAATGCTAAGAAGGAAAGGAGGGTTTGTCTGCTAAATATTGTACTAATATTTATTGTGACAACGCATGGTGAAATTTAGGGTGTTTATGCTGACTTTTGCTAGAGGTGCTTTCGTACGTACATTTCATCACTACATTATACGATTCAGAGACTGTATGATTTGATATTTTTAGAGATGCTTCTAGATCACACACTATGACATGTTTGATCTAAGGTCAGGAGTGGAGCCCCAGTTTAACATGTCCCTCAATCAAAGTACATGACCTGCTCTGTCAGTGACCCACTTTTCGGAAGTGGTTTCCAAGCACTCATTGTGGGCAGTGAGGACTGACTGTGCCATAGTCATCTTGTTCCAGAGATACGATCAGAGAGAGGTATGGAATTTGGGGAGCCAGAACAGAGTGCTACCACACTGGGTGGATTAGTAAACCAAAACCAGAGAGAAGATGCCCTGGCCATAGTCATGATGCTGAGCCAGGACTGAGAAACAAGTCTCCAGAGTTTGAATCCAAAGCCATCTCTGTACACTGGGGCTTCTAAGTGCTGTCTCTCACTACCAGTTAGACTGTGAGCAACCTGAGG